>NC_071577.1:33581060-33909631 GCF_024509145.1 Vidua macroura
TTAAATGAATACTTAACTATGAAACTGAAGAGTTACAACTATAAATCCAAGTTATCTGCCCCATTTGTTGGTGCCCTATATAATGATAAGGGGAAAATGAGCAATACTAGAGGTGCTGGGGAGCACCTGGACCCCTCTGGATATAGAAAAGCATCAGGATCACTGGGCTGCAGACCTGAAAATCCATGTGGATCTGAATACAGCATGGACTGGGCCATCTCTCTTGGAAACTACCCAGTACTGAGTACCACAGGGCAGGTGTGGACTAAAAAGTTTATTACATCTTAGCTTGACTGGATCCGCGTCTCTCCAGAAAGGGGGTGCTGAGAGGCCAGGGCAGAACAGAGGGGACTTCTCTGCAGATGCCTGTGACCAACAGCAGCAAAGCTCCTCCTTCACCTGTGAGATTGATGCAGAAAAGGCAGTGCCCTTTGTGGTTCAATGCCAAGATTAACTCCTGTAACCCACATGAAAAATAAAAACAAAGTAATTGATAATTTAGGTGGAAACCTATTATATCAAGTGCAATAGGAAATACAATTATCTGGCAGGCAGATAACCAATCCATCAACCAGCAGGCCAGTTCCCCCTCCCCCAGCAGCATTCTTATTAAGACTTTCTAGGAAGATAAAGAAAGCTACTACCTGCTGGCACAAGGCAATATTACAGAGACTCCCCTAACCATTGTGTCTCTAGCTCTGCAGAATATCTATCAGTTCCCATCTCATTTTTGAACATCTAATGGTCTGCAGCATTGCCAGAACAATTTTCAATGAATTATGCCAAAGAGTACACAGCTCTCCAATATTGGATGAGTTAATTGCTATTAAATCAATTGGCTTTGCTTTTCTCACATGAGCCAAAGTCTATCATTCACAAAACTCTCTCTCTAGATACCAAGGAGACATTTTCATCCTGCTGCTCCATGCCAGAGCTGTAAATGTTTGTTTGGTGTGTGTGGCCCTCTCCTGTCTGTGCTGTTTTTCAGGGCATCACAAACCTGAGCAGGCACATTCTGGCCTGCTTCCCTCTGTAGCCCAGACAGTGAAATTGGGCTGGCAGGGAAAAGCTTCACATTTCCATTTCACCATAAAGGCAGTAGGCCATAGAAGGAAAAAATATTATTAGGCAAAATATTTATATACTATCAGTTTATGTAGAAGCATAATATTTCATTAAGCAAAATCTTGATTTTTGTAGTCATTAGATACGTTTCAGAGGGGAGGTTCAGCTGGAGATGAGAACATCTTTCACCCATCCCACCAAAAGTTACCCAGGGGAGAACATGCACTGTTCAAAAAACAAAGTGTGAACTTCTCAATTAAGAAGAAAATGAAATATAGTTAAGGAAAAAATAATAAAACCTCCAAAAGTAGAAATCAATTTTGCCTTTAGACAAATAAGACTTTGGAATATATATTTTTTTGACATATGGAAATTCTGCCTTCTAAAGAGAGTAGAACATGTGGTTGTTAACAAAACCCAGCCAAATATGAAGCAAAAGTGAAAGCTGCAAGAAGATGCTTCCAGTTTTTTAATTCTAATAATCACCAACATAGGAAAATACTTCCAACTCCACACTGTGTACACACAGAAATGCCTGATGTGCTATTGTATATAATTGATATCACAAAGCCAAAAGTATAATAATTATTTCCAGCTCTGGAAGTTATCTATTTAATAGAAAATTCTGAATTATTTCCTACCATTCACTTCCTATAAGCGGAACTTCATGGCTGACACTGCTTAGTAAATGAAAACCAGGTCTAGTGAGTGGTATCCTTGTCCATGGCAGGAAGGTTGGAAAGAGATGAGCTTTTAGGTCACTTCCAACACAAACTAGTCCACAATTCTATGAAAATTATTCTTTCTCTTAATGTTGGGCCATTTTTAACTATTTACAGGATTGGGGCTAAAACTGGAGTGAAAAACAAACACCCTTTGACTGTTTAAAATATTCCTCCCTAATACAAAGTAATTAGGTGTGCATCACTTAGACCTCCAAAAGCTATAAATAAAGCTCTGCACAGGCAGGAACATCCAGCTTCTGATTATAAAGCCAATGTGCCACATTAAGCTAGTTTTTCTATTTCTCTGTTGCTACAGGGTTATTATAAAGTGTTGCTCCAGGGTACTTTTGGTGGGAGGAAAGGGTTAACACATAGTAAGTGAGCCCCAGGATAACTCTTACAATGGTCTGAGCAAACAGTTGGAGATTTTTATTGATCCTACCCTCAGCTCTTTAAAATACAGGAAACAATCACAAACATGCAATATTGCTCAGTGGTGATAGGAGGATGTGCTGTACATAAGTGAATATTAAAGGATTAACTTTAAAATTCATTTCAGTAAGCTAAATGAGTTCTTAGTACAAAATAAAAAAAAAAAAAGAGGAAGTTTTCAGCTAGTCCTTAAATTTTAAGTGAATCTAAATTCACTGTGTGAATCTAAATTTTCCATTAATCTAATAAAAATACTTCCATGGAAGTTCTAATTTGGTATTTTCCATCTGTTTTTGTTGTTTTTCCCTCCTACTAGGAACACTTTTCTAAAAAGGCTTTGCAGAAGATGCTAGACTTTAAATCCAACTCCAGAATTAACAGGGGTTTGTTAGTTTGCTGGCAAATCCTCTGGGTGAGTTTATTGAGACTAAGGCAACATCCAAGACAAAGTACAAGGATATGATACTAGAAACATTTGTATGGAAGATTAGGGTGCTAAAACAACATCAGAAAATCCTGCTAACAAGGCAATTCCAGCACAGAAAGTAAAACAAAGTTTGATTTGTCTGCAGAGTTTCCAAGCTTGCAGCTCTCTGTTACTACTGAGAGATCCAGAGATGGCAAAACTCAGTGAATTAGACCCAAAGTAACTCCAACGGCTGGAAACTTATATTCTAGAGTATAAATTGGGAGGTATTAAACAAGCATTTGATGTACAAACACAAATAGCATAATCCCTCTGTATTCTTCAGAGAGTTGACAACATTAATGTAAGGCTAAAATTACTCCTGTTCCAAATCCTTATTTTTATTAATTTTTATAAACTGCTTTAAATAAAAGTTACATTGAAAGACACAAAATAATCCCCTCTGATCCCAGTTTTCATTTTATATGTCTATCACTGTATTCAAGCTCTGAGATTCCAAAGTATTAGTTCTCATTTTAATGGCACTATGGTAGGAGTCTGTAAATATTGCAGTAATATGAAAATGAGCTAATTTAATTTCTTAGGAGAATGCATGTATAAAGTTCCCTGTGGCTTGTAATTACTGTAAAGTCAACAGTTTACATCAATGACCCAGTAATCAGCTACTCAGAATGTGAATAATTAATGAAAAAAATGTTTTCAATGAGCTTGCAAATGGAAGACTCCTTGGAGTATGGTGAAGCAGCCATGCTGTGAGAATAGTGCTGTGCAGGAGACGTCTTTTATTAAGTACATATTTGTATTTTGTCTCTTATTTTTCTAAATGTCTTCCCACTGATCTAACACTACTCAGTATGTCAATTCCACTGTGCTAAATGAGGGCCAGCACCACGTAGGCGCTGTGAATTATGGCAACACCAAAGAGTGAAGGACACATTCTGCACATCCTGACGCCTGCTGTTGTTACACTGTCCACAAACAAAACCATTTTGTTTTTAACACTTCAGCATTGCTAGAAAGAACAACTTTATACTGAATTTATATTTTATACTCAGAAACAACTTTATACTGAATTCCTGCAACAGTGAAGAACTATACCATTAATCTTTTCTGGCATGTCCTACACAGGCTATCTGTGCTTGAGCAGTAAAAAGGTGGGCTGGTTTTTATTATTTCACTGTATTTAAGAAATGCTGTAATATAAAAACACAGGAGAAAGGTCTTCTGCAACAGTCTTTACATTATCAATCCTTATATGATTAAAAGATCCTCACTAATTTCAACACGCTGCTAAATTGCTCATACAATGACAGCCAGTGATAGCACAACATAACATTGGTTGTTGCCTTTGTGATTCCTACAGTTTAAAATCCATTTTCACATTCACTTTCTGACTATGCCCCAAAATAATCTAAAGGAATTAGGCAGACCTCAGTGAGATCTTCTTATTGACATTTATGTTGATCAATGTTGGCTCTACCAGAATTGAAATCTACAGATCAATTCCCTTATTAGATTCGCTCTCAGTGCTGCCATGATCATTTTATCACAGAAGCTGCTGCCATCAGATGCTGCTTTATCACTTTATAATGAGATAAGCTGAAGCTTTCCTCTGGCATATAGCTGGAAATGATAACTGTCTGAAGTCTAAAGAGTTCTTTCACAGATTTTCAAAAATATCCTTATTAATGCATAGGTCTGTTTTAAAAACAATTTTCAACTGAGTTTACCTAGGCAGCAATAACTTTTGTCCACAAGAAAATTCCAGATCTCAAGGTGTTAAACAAACACTGGAGACTGCCTTATTAATCACTTTTTTCTTGCTGAGCCTACGAGCCAGATGACAGAAGAAAAGAGGCTCAGAATGAAGATATAACAGAAAAACAAAAATGGTCTCAGGAACAGTAGGAGTTTGATATGGACACACAAACACACGTGCAAACCCTCCAAAATAGCACACACAATACATACACAAGGTTTGTCATAAGTGTTTCATCTGGTTTTGAGAATATGCAGGGACATGATATTCTTAGAGAGAGTGGTGTTACAGCTCCTCTTGAGAGAGGAGTTCATCACATTAATTTAAATCTCCAATAAAATAAATTAGCTTTTTTATTGCCAGGTTGAACTACAGGGCCATGATTGTTATGTATTGCTACAATCTAAGTCTTAATGGCATTTTAGCCCTGTGGTGGTCAAACAGAAACCATTTCAAACCTTCTAAAGGCTATTAAAACATGTGCAGATGTCTGGAAAATTAATACTATTATCTAACACTAATCTTTTGCCTGTAGGAGGAAAAGGAGAGAGAAGGCTCAGGGAAGATGTTTTAGATCAATACATGGCAACCCAGGAGGGCAAGCTCCGTTTCACAGGGAAGTCCATTGGCTGTGAACGGGGGACTCAAGTGAACAGATCCATCCTTATTTGGATTTCACTGAAATCATTCATTTACTCAAAAAAAAAAAAACCAAAAAAAAAAAAAACAACACCAAAAAAAACACAAACCAAAAAAAAAAAAAAAACCAAAAAAAAAAAAAAAACCAAAAAAAAAAAAACCAAAAAAAAACTTAAAAGAGATAGGCATTGTCTTTACAATCCTTCCTCACTGCTGCTTCCCAAGGTCCAGCAATCTAGGCACTGGAAAGGTTCATTCATTTAAATGACAAGAGCACGAATTCGTCAAGGTTAATGTTGAACAAGCCATATTCTCCTTGCCTCAGTATTATGCATTAAAAAGTTACTCTATTCTTCCACCCTCTTCTTTTTATGTGTGTAATACTGTCGAAATGTCATGTGGATTGAAAGGAGCTTTAAAGTAGGAGGGGAGTCGCAAGAAATAATTTTATTGTTAGTTTAAGGCTTTTACATGCATATTTTTCTCCCCAACTCTAATGCATTGTTTTTGTCTCTAACAGAAGACTTTCTAATAAGAAGAGACTTTTTTTCTTGAATACCTGGATACAAGGTACTTGATTCTATTCCTTTTCCTCAAAGCACTTACTTAAAAGTATGATTTAGAAAGAATAAGTAGGTAGATTCCCAGATGGTAGGAATTACTGGCTTCACTTCTCTTACTGAAATAAAACGAATTTCTGCCAGGACAGGAATTACCCCATAGGCTTCCCAAATTTCTACTGCTTTTCAGAAATAAAACTTATAGATAGTCGTAAGTGTGCATTTCCAGTGGTATTTCATTCTTGAAAGTCCCAAATCTGACCACAAGACCTGTAGATGGCACTTCAAGTTCTTCAAGGTTTATCCCGATACACCAAAATCTCAGGGCTTGTGTAGGACACAGGACAACTCTGGAGACCTGATGATCTCAACAAGCAGCTCAAACCTTGGCTGTAGCCTTCTGGAATTCCACCAGCCTACTCTGGAGTGATGAGAAACCTTGATCTCAGCATCGGGCTGGACATGCAGGCCAGGTAAGGCTGAAGCCTGGGTGAGGAGGGAGAGCTGGTGCTGGTACCAGCAAGGAGGGTGCATGGATGGCCTGAGGACACTGCCCATGTTCATCTGCATCTCCCTCCTGTGCCCCAGCCAGCAGGAACATCAGGAGATGGACAGTGAGAATTGCCACTCACAGCTCCTGGCCAAGCTGTGCTCCTGGAAGGAAAGGCTCCAACTGTACCCTCCAAGCATTATTTAGGACCTGAACTGGCCTTGGGAGGGCTAGGGCTAGGCCTGGCATGGGATGGCATGAAAAAATCCCCTATGCCACCCTGCAGTCAGAGGCAGCCCGGCCCAGGTTGGGAGTTTTACCTGTGGCTCAGGTGGCTGAGAGCTGCAAACCCTCTCAGCAGCTGTCTCTGCTCAGAAGAAGCTGTGCCAGCCAGCTCCTGACTAGGAACTGTGCCCTTGTGAATTGATCATTTTCTCACTGTGGATAAAAGCAGGGCTTATGGAGGTATTATATAGGAATTTCTAAAGGGATCAGCTCCCATTTTGGCAGTAGCCAGACTTTAAGAAGAGCTCAGCACAATGCCTGAGCACTTGAAAGTCTGGTCCCATGTGAATGAAGGACCTGAAGACCTAAATGAAAGGTTAAATCCATTTGTTATTCCCCCAGGATCAAGTACCAGGTGAAGACTGGTGACAGGGCAGAGAGTACCCATATTTCTAATTATTGTCAAGATCTCCTAGGGATCATTTAGTCAAATAAATCTAAGTGAGCCTCTAAAACACAATGCTAATCTCTGATTCATGCTCAGATTTGCAGCATCTATAATTCATAATAATTGTGCCTAGATCTGTGTCTGTGCCTGCATCTACTGTATAGGAAAAGTACACAAGGCTTATTTAGAGAAAAACAGTTAATAGTAAATAACAGAAACTTAAAAAAAAAAAAGATTGAGCATTTCTGCTTTTAAAATATAACTGAATATAAAAATTTAGGATCAAAACAATATGAAATTAAATAGCCCATTTCTGAAATTGTATACCAGAAAGATGAGCTGAAGAGTGGGAGTATATTTGAGATTTCTAAAGCACTGCTATTAATTCATGATGCCATTACTTTGGCAGTCTGTTTTCCATACTTCTAATGCAGTAAGATGGAGTTTAATTCATAATGTGGAAGATGCCCTTGTGATGCACACAGGACACAGACAAATCAGTGCCCCTTCCTGCACCCAGACATCACTTGGTGACTAATGGAACACAGCCTGCCCACATCTAGAGAAAGAAAGGAGCAGGGATGCAGTCTAAAGATGCTAAAAATACAGAAAAACTCCAGGCTGTCAATATCACATTGTTAAAGATTTAATGGCAAAGGTAACTTTTCCTTTCAGCTCGTCCTTATCAAGAGAGATTACAGATGGTAATTTAAGAGTTAAGGCACTAATGGACTCTTCAGTTTCACTGAGCACCTCGTGCTGATTTTATCTTGCAATACAGTATTTCACATTCTCAGCGAATCAACAGAGATTTAGTCAATAGTGCCACGGCCTTTGGATGAGAACTTGAATCTTACCAGTATCCAAACTATCATTAAAGAAGATAGGTCATTTGGAAAACAAAGGAGAGCATTAGTAAAATTCAATATTAAAAGATGGGGTTGGTTCCTTAGGTGTTTTATGATTCATTATGAGTAACATTTTATTCTAATTATCACTTTATATCTAATTATCTAATTCTTCTACATGCAGTATCTGTAAGAATATACAAAAAATATAAAGTATATCAGAGGAAAATTATTTTTTCCATAACAGATGGCAACAGAAAATACCTATTGAGTAACCTTATGTGTTTCAACCCACTTAGCATAATGTTAGTTTGTTTCATTTGATGGAATGTGTAATTTCACATTACTAGCAATTCACACTGGCCTGATATAATCTGAACAATTTAAATGTTATGAAGCAGAGCACTTATTGGCACACCTACTTCTCAGTAAAAAGAGCCATGATTCTGTATTGCTTCACCTCTTCAAAGTGCCACTGCACTTAAATAACAGTAACAAAACCACAGTAATAAAGTAAAATATAAATGAGGTTTTATATGAATTGAGTGTAATAACAGACGAAATTCACCCTTTATCTATTATTTGTTTCATATATGTTTTTACACAGTTATCCTTTCTTTACATCTCAAAGTTTTAAGAAAATAAAAATGAACTACATACTTAGCTCCATTAGCACAATAAAAAGAAAATCATAGATCTGTAATAATAAAGGTTATAATTCTGTAGTGCTTTAGAATTTCAATAGATTCCCACTTTACCACAAGACAGAGCCCTTTAAATCTTTGAATTAATTTTATACATTCTTTTGGTATTCCATTTGGGAGTTACAGAGTGTGAAATATGCACCATGATGAGAAAACAATTACCCTGCACACCTGTTGTTTGAGCACACTGCATTTAAGCAGGACTTGCAGAGGCTACTATTTTATTCCACTGTGAAATCCAAAAAGGGGGAGGCTTTAAAAGCTGATCTGATGATATGAACTTGTACTTTTATATGTAACACGTGGCATGTAGGTACCACATCACATACTGTGATAACATTAAACAAATCCATGCTAATTTTTGCTGTCAGAATGCCCATGATAAATTTTTTTCCATTTAGAAATGAGTGACTTTTGGCTCAAATAGAACTATATATGAAAATAAATAAATTGCAAACTGCAAAACCAGAAATATATCAGACAATACATGGATGTGTTGGTCACACAGAATAGAAACACAGGAGTAACTCAGAGTTTTCACTAAGTTCACAATCCGTCTCTAAGCAGCCTCTGTACTTACACTTGACCATTTATGCAGGGATTCACATGGAAAGTTGCTAATAAATCTTGTTAGTACATTCAACAAACAGAACAGGCTGAAAGAGCAGCCACAGTTTAAGCATTACTGTAGGTTAAATATAACTGCATGGAATAAAAAAGCATGTCTTTTTAATGTCTATGAAGAGTGAAGCACAGGACAGGTTTGGAAAGGAATACAGCAATATTCTTTCCTATGGTGGAATTCCTTCCTTTTCAAAATTTATTCCCATATGGAATACACAGAATAAAGGAAAAAACATAAACAATATTCTTGTACTTAATTACTCTGTCCACATACTTGCGGTTTCAAATGCCATATTGGATTCCTGCCATCATGTGGCTCATCACTGACAATAAAAATCTATGCATAGAATAAAGAAAAATTGTTGGCTCATTCAGTGTCAGTTGCTTATTTTTCTTTATCTAACAACTGGCAGTAAAATCTCAGTTTTGTTGTCCAGGCCTGTCACATCAGTACAGCCCCACCATTCTCTTGAGACGTGCTTACTCTGAAATACTCTCTTTGCTCTTGAATAATGCCTTTATGTGTCTTCAAAACTTAAGAAATATTGCTCTCCTCAGTCAAAATCATTCATAAATACTTCACCAAGGATCACTTGTAGCTTTCCTGAAGATTATTTGCTCATTTGATTTGCTGGTTTTGCTATAGCTGTAGCAATTTATTTTTATCAGGATAATGGAAATTGCTCATTTTTATACTCGGTAGTTGAAATTTATTTATTTAAAATTGTATCACAGAATGTCGTGTTTGTGTTGACATGGAAAACCTTTCACTGGTTTTCTGTGGAACCTCTCCAGGCTAGTTAAAATACTTGGACAGAGAAATGCTGAGCAGCTGGGGGTAATTTTCTCTTAAATGCATTATCATTCTCATCAGATCTACATCCCCTGGGAGCTTAAGTTAATGTTTTGATTTTGTTTGAGAGCAAATTGGTAAGAATTGAATTGCTGAAGTAAGGGACAACAGTCTGACAAGAAGGTAAATCACCAAAACACAAATTATTGATGGAGCAGGCCTAGCAGGTTGGTTGATCTAAGCTCCTCATACTAAAATACTGTTTTCCACTGACCCTCTCACTGAGCTTTGCTTTGGTCTGATCTGTTGTGAGGGATCTTGCCCTACCTCTCCTCTCATTCCACCATCTCTAACAAACATTTTTGTGTTCTTTTGTCAGCCTGCCTATCCGGGAGCTGCTTCCAGGGCTGGCTGCATATCAGATACACCACCAAATTCTTTCAGGTATTGTGCTGCTGCTGTGCATTCAAAACTAGAAATCATATGGCTTAGGGAGATTGGATCGAGTTTCTCCAGAAGGGGGATTGTGAGTTTGCAGGTCCCAAGCTGGGCAGCTCGCTGGGGGCTCCCCTGGCAGGAGAGACCCTCCTGGAGCAGTTCTGTGTCAGGAATGAGAGACACATTGGACTTTTTCGGTCTTCAGCTTCTGTTTATTATTATCTTATCAAAACTTCAGCACACTGTCTGCACCAGACTCTGTGTGCAGGAAAAACAGCACAAAAATGGCCAACAATCTCTTGTTCAAGGCCTTTTAAGTCTAATCAAAAACTAAGCTACCAATTAGGAAGTGACACCTAAATTCTTTTCCTTTCTAACCCAATAACTGACCCCTAAAGACCAGCAATGCGGATTTTTTCTACCCAATTACAAGATAACACCTAAACCCAAGAAGAGGAAGAAGAAAAAGAAAGAAGAAGGGAACTCAAGACAACACCCTATATCCTCCATCTTGAACCCATCTATAACATACTAAAAATCCTAAAACCTAAATTTCTCACCCATGTGACATACTACACTACTCTCTACAATCTCTGCAATCTATTTTATACTTCTGTGGTTTCTGGTTTACCTTGAGGCTTTGGAAGTTTTCTCCATGAATGAGGGTCAAAGTCAGTGCTCCCCAGAGCAGACAGAGAAATATTTCTGGTGCCCTGGGTTTCCACAGGGGATGTTTCCTTTCTTTCCCTCATCACTGACTTTTTGGTCACCCATTTATCTAACCAATTGGCTCTCCTAAATATTTTATCTCTGTAATATTTCTTCAGCATATATTTGGAGCTGCAAACAGGGCAAGTAATAAAAATGGTTTATAATGTATTATTACATGTTGATGATTTAAGCTGAGATGAAATACAGACTTTCAAAGTTTTGTATTTCAGTCTTCTCAGATATTATTGGTGAGTAAGGACATGGAACAAATAGTAAGTAGGGAGCAATTTGCTGAGATAATGCAAGATCGGAAATAATGACATCACTATCCTCACATGAAGAATGTTCTTTAATTTGTTCTTAAAATTCTCAAAAAACTTGAGTGTTCCATACTAGATCACTGTCTTGATTCCTGATATACAGAAGCATTCTTACCATTTCTCATGGCTGCAAGGTTGATGGCTCATGAAGATCCCGGGGCAGGATCTTCATGACTTTAACTGTGCACTTTGGTAGCCTTGACCTGGCAAATTAATCCAGCACGGCAATGGCCTGAAATCTTTTGAGAACCATAAATGGAGTAAAATCCACTCTTACACTTCTTACAAGGGGTTCTGCTAGCAATGTAATTCTTGGATAAAGGTTAATGTACTAGTTTAAACTTAATATATCTCAAACATGCTTTACATTTAAATGATCACCTTCTTCTCTGTTGATACAGCCCTGGAGATTGTCTTAACTTGCAAGCAGTATTCAATTACTGCTGAAGAAATTAGCAGATCTGGAATTAATTTCTCCTTCAAGCCACCAGTCCTGATTTCTGAGTAAGGAAATGTTCACTACAGATGCTGCCAAAACTTATTTATGTTGATATGTTTATATGTTTACAGAGGAGAAAAGGACAGAGTTTGTTCTGGAGCTGGAACTTTCCTGAACATTTGCAGAAAGGAGTGCCCTGACAATCTGATGAATACAGAGGAATAAATGTGAAATAAGCAAATATGCAGGTCAGCTGCAGGACTTTCACAACTTTAAAAACAATTTGCTGATTTGGTATCAAGTCTGCCTGCTCCCTCGACAGCCTGCAGGCACCTGACTTCTGTGAGAAGGAAATTCTCCTGCTACCCAGCATATAACAATCCACTTACTGAAATGTACCTTGGAGTGCTGACAAACTGTTCCCTAACAGTGTGTGACCATCTTTAGGTTTCATTTCAAACCCTCAAACAGCTGCTCTCTGAAACACTTAAATATTACACAGATCTCATTGCTTTAAAGCAATGCAACTTCACTTTTAACCTCCTGCATTCACACTTCATCATGCCTAATGATGTCTGCACCAGAGGTCAGGCTCTGAGCCCAGACATTCCATCTCCTTTTGTCAGGTCTTAGGGCAATTAAGTGCCCTCTTCTTCTTCCCATATATAATAATGTCGTTGCTGCAATTTACCCCTTCCTGCTAAGTGGTGCAAGGCTCCATCACAGCCTGTACAGCCACACTCTGTCTTGTACATCAGGGCAGAGCTGTCAGGTTATTAAAAGGGCTCATACCAATGCAGTCATCACAAGGTAATTATTATTTACCTTGACCACCTGAGAATTCAACACTCTGTGCTGTAGAATTTTAGGCAAAATTTTAGGTGTAAAATTGAACAGTGTGGATGGTCCAATGAGTAATAAATATAAGTAATTCAGCCAGAGAAACACAAGGAGAAAATAAATGCTTCAGGAGATCTCCCTGCTTGGTTCTGGGGTTGATAAAGTAGAATTTTTATGATGGAAATAAAAAGGCAATGAAAATATAGTTTAAGATCAGGGATACTGTAAATCTTATGATTAGAAATATTATCTTATACTTTCCCAACTATGAAAATTTTATTACTTATTTAATCAAATAAATCAACTCAATAAATTTTGCTACTTGCCACTTTTTTATCCCTTTCCATGAAAAATCCTGCATGGTTTATAAAAAAACCCTGTGACAACAACTTTCTGTGTGAAAAGTGAAAGCAAGACTTCTCCCATGGGAACAATTCATCTCTCAAACATCTTGAATTTATGTAAACAGAGCTATATGACATAAAAAAAAATTTAAAATGGGATATTCATAAGAAGGCAACCCCTGATCCCTGTCTTATTCCTTTCAGCATCCTCCTGTATATCACTTCCACAGATTTCTCTCTTCACTTCTAATTGGTTTTCCTCTACTCGCTTTTAAATCTCTGACTGTTATCCCCAGCTCTTTGTCCCACTTGCAGATGAAGTACAAGGTGGGTCACTAAAATGGAGCTCCTGGCTTTCTTACCCAATCCCTCTTGCTATGACAGGCAGAATTTCATATCTTTTTAGCAACCACATTAACAGAGGAAAATGAAGGCTGCTTAGGCAGAATCTGCTCTTTTGTGCTAGGTTTTAACTATAACTATTGCTCTTTCTCAGATGGTGCTGACACAAAACACTTTTCCAAGGCTTCATCGTTTTAAAAAAAAGCTGTTTCAGACAGATTTTCTAAGTATTATAAAATAAAAATAATGAAAAAAGGTAATCAGCCTTCTCCTTATTTATCTATTCCAGTACTGCCTCTGTAAATCACACACTTCAGCTCCAAAGAATGTCTCCAGAAAGACAGGGTAGCTCTTAAAACTCTCCACAGTATCAGAGGTGAAGAGAAAAAAGCCTGAATTACCTTTATAGCCTCCTAAAATTTTGCATCAGAGACTGCATTACTTATCTTTTCATGACAGGAGTGACACAGCAGCTCCCTGCACACGGCAAGCACACCAAAATTCCTGGTAGCAGAGAACTTAGATGGCAACACACACAACCACAAACTCAACACATCCTGCCTCAAAAACACTATTAGGCCCTTCATAAGCACTTACACTTTATGTAAATGCATGACAAAGTAACACTTTTAACACCTTTTCTGCAGTGAAGGATTCCTGAGGCAGTCATGGAAACTGTACTATGTGAAGTTAATTTTTTTTTTTTTAATTGGCAGCAAAATGAGTATTTCTTTTGAACTGTGTGAGAAGCACGGGCAAAACCAACACAGTGCAATTGGTGTGGTGTGCAGGCCAAATTTAAAACACTTGTACCAATCCATTCACTGGAAAAAAGATGTGAATGATCTGATATCTAAGACATATCAATCATGGATTATCTGCTTGCAATCATACACACAAAAACCTAGGGCAATGGTGAAATCTACACTTATCATTAAATTTTGTTTAAAAAAAAAAGAAATCTATATTTCTCTTGAAGTTAGAGAAGTCAAAATGTTTACAGTTTAAAAATAAGCTTACTCTGTAATACAAGAGTCTCCTCATGTCAAATATGGAATAATTTTATGGTAATATACAATGAAATCACAGAGGCTGATATGCAGAAAAACTAGCTAACATTACTTATTTTTAGCTTGTGCCCTCTAACATGGCATTCTTCAAAATTTGTAGTTTTACTGAGTGTGGCTACTCTTAAGATGAGACCAGCATTAAATAAAATTGAACTGTATTGTATCAGAGAGTGCAGGAAAAGTGAAAACACCCCATGCCCCCACCCCCAGTTAGCAGAATTTGCCCATTCCCTTGATTGGGGTCATGATCAAACAGGAATGTCCTTAAGCACATATTTATAACTTTTCTGCAGAGTGACGCATTTAAACCAATATTTACCTCCTGCTCTAAATCTGGGCTGTGTGCACTTCCAAGAAGACATAAAGCAAACTTTTCTTTAATTTTATGCAGGCACACAACAGTATTTGCTCAATTTCAGTCCTAGGAAAACATCCTTCTTCAGATGCTGCATCTCAGGCTGCAAGATCACAGACTACACGCCATTTATTTGAGTCTGGAGTATAATTAGAGGATAATTAAAATTCTGGAAACTCACATATTTCCTGTTTGGTTTGGACTTTTTTTTTTTTTTTTTGGTAAAAAAGGACATATGAAGAGTTTTAGCAGAAGTTCTTCCTTTTCTAACATACACTGCAACTTGTTCTCTGGTTTTTTTTTGTTTTTTTTTTTTTTTCACCTAGTGAGTTAAAACCTTTTGAGAGCAAGAGAACAGACATAGCAGCAAATTTTGCTCCAGGGAGATCTGGACTCTCTGAATGAACTTAATTCCCTTTTGTCCTCAGCCAATAATGACAAATCAAGCGAACAGGGAGGAAAAGAAAATCTATGTACATTTGTTCCTGCCAAACTGTGCAAGAACAATGATGTAAAATAATTTGAATCCCTCAGGGAAATGTGTTAGATCATTTGGTTCTTTCTTCCACCTGGTACAGGTTCATCTCTTTCAACTTTTTTTCAGAACTGCTGCACAATCCACTTTCAAGGATCTCAAGTCAAAGTGTTGATCCCACTTTTCAGATGCTATCCAACACTTCTGTAGCATTCCCAGAATAACCTGGTTTTATTGTTGCCACACAAGGAATTGGGAATAGGAACTGCATCTGTAATAATGCATGTGCAGCATGTGACTTCTGTGCAATCAAACCCCAAGCTGACATCAGCTGGAGTCAGACCCTTTGGAAACAGGAAAAAGAAAAAACTACCCCAATCCAGGAAGAAGGAGCAGCTGATGAGACTGTCAAAAGCAGAAGCGAGCAAGGAAAACCCATGCTGTGGTGGATGTGTCAAAACTGTGATGGATAAAGATAAATCAGATCTCGGTACAGGGGTCTATGAAGGATGAACTAGGAAAGGAAGCAGAGGATGAGAGACAGGAAACCAGGATAGAGGAGGTCCTGACTTAGCAACACTCAAATCAACACAAAATCAAGAGACAGAACAAGAGCCTGAGGAAAACTCAAGCACCCAGATCCCTGTGATGGTGACCTGGCACCACGCTGCCTGTGCTTTAGAGTTCCTCAGTAAGTACAAGTAGTTGCCCTCAGCTAGATTCCCTTGCCTTTAACATCAGTTGTGAGCAGACTGTGTTTCTGCAGGAGAGTCAGCAGCCTGCAGCTGTTGGACAACAGCGCAAGGGCCAAATTTTCCTCTGAGTTACAGATGCAGAGCAGTGAGGTAAGATACACATTTAATGTCACTTATGTAGCTGACATGTCCTGCAAGTTCTAATTAGTCCTCATTTGCTGTTCTCCCAGCTCATGGTCAGATTTGTTGGAACTTCTGCAAAGCAATTCTTCTGCAAAAGGAAGACAAAGAGATGGGTTCATTCACAAGAACAGACTTTGCCAAATGAAGAAGGATACTGAAACATCTCTTAGTATTCCAGAGTGGCAAATGAGTGAGACATGAGCCAATTGGTTTCTCAGCTATATCCTCCCATAAAACATTGGCAAAAAAAAAAAAATCACTCTAACCCTGTGAAGATGTACTTAAACCCTTCCTTGCAAGTTAGCTGAAACCAGGACAGTATCACATATGGCAAAAGTTAAATAAATGGGCTGTCTTCTCACAGGAAATTACACTGTTCACCATCAAGCAGGATGTTAAGGAACATGAGCTTCTCCCCTGCAGAGGGATAATGAACCCATATCATTCCATTTATCATAGCAAAGAATCATCTAAAAAAGTAAGTTACTCTGCAGGTGTGCTCCTCTCTCCAGATTTCCAGGCAATATCAGAGCACACTGGCACACATTTTCAGTTTCAATGGGATCAGAGTACAGATAACATATTCTTCTAATATATTAAATCTATCAGCTGTCATTTCCCACTTACTGACATAGCCTTGAAAAGAAGTATTTTATAATTTTAAGAAACATCAAGCTCATAGCTTGCTTCCTACAAAGGCCATTTCCTACCTGAAGGAGGAGGTCAGAAGCTGGTTTGACTTTCTGCTGGAAAAGCACACTTAAAGTTCGATTCTGTTGTTCCAGATCAAAAACTCTCATTTTCAGCTTTATACATTCCTCCCTCAGACCCTGCAACACAAGGGAAAACAGTAAGATTAGAAAGCAGGTAACAGAAGCACGTAAAAACTCTAATGATATTAAGAAGAAATAAACACACAACTTTTAAAGTAGTATAAATCGGAAAAATGTGCTACTTCATTTTCTCTGGTTGTTTGATCATCCATTATAACATTAAAGAAAATCTTGTCATGAAGAACAGTAGCTACCTGGCACCTCCTTTCAGAGTTTTCTGTTAGCATAAAAATGACTTTGCTAGCAATGTGTTCCATCTTGCAGCTGACAAAAAGCATGAAGCAGCAATTAATAGATGGATATTGTAATAAGCATGAGCTAAGTAAAATGCATAAGCTACACCAAGCCAGGAAGAAGTTCAAAGTGGCACTGTGCCTTCAAGGTACTCCTCTGAAATCTGATCCCCTCCTTGCTTTTTCTGGAACAACCAAGTCAGCATTGCTGTGCCTGATGTGGATGGGCTGTGTCTTCCCAGACACCCCAGGATGTGCCCAAGTGGGCAAGAAGGCCAGTGGCATCCTGGCTGTATGAAAATAGTGTGGCCAGCAGGACCAGGGCAGGGATTTTCCCTCTGTGCTGGGCACTGGTGAGGCCACACCTCAAGTGCTGTGTTCAGTTCAGGGCCCCTCACTAAAGAACAACACTGAGGAGCTGGAGTGAGTGCAGAGAAGGGCAATGGAGCTGGGGAAAGGTCTGGGGCACAAATGTGATGAGGAGCAGCTGAGGGAGCTGGGGGTGTTTAGCCTGAAAAAAAAAAAAGAGGCTCTTTTCACTCTCTACAACTCCCTCAAAGGACATTCTAGCCAGATGGGCACTGGTCTCTTCTCCCAAGCAGCAACTGATAGGACAAGGGGAAATGGCCTCTGGAATGGCCTCCAGGAGAGCTTTAGATTGTACAGTAGGAAAAATTTCTTATGGAAAGGGTTGTCAAGCATTGGAACAGGTGGTGGAGTCATCACCCCTGGAGGGATTTAAAAGCTGTGCAGATGTGGCACTTGGGGATGTGGTTTGGTGGGCTTGGCAGCACTGGGTTAGTGGTTGGACTCGATGATCTTAAGGGTCCTTTCCAATACAAGCAAGTCTATGATTCTATGAAAAAGATTTAAAATTGGCCATTAGAAGCAGAGGTGAAATGTAAAACTAGTCAAACCAATAATGTCTTTCAAATACAGATAATATCTATCTCTCTGACTGTCTCTGTCTATATCTACCTTGAGTGTAAAACCTGCTTTTCCTGGTCACCTGAAGGAACTCAGGATTCTGTTAGACGATTTTGGAGACAGTGTTGAATCTGACACTGAGCTGTTCAGCAGTATTTTGTGCAGCTGCCCATTTTGAGGCAAGAGATTTTCACAAACCATGAAAGGTAGTCTCCTAATAAAGATTACATGTAAAAATAATAAGCTGCAGACATATCTCGGTTGGTTTGTTTGTTTTTTAAATTTATATCTCCAAAATACTTACCATTATTTAAATTTAGGACATTTGCTGCCCTGTGGTGTTGCCTAGCTCATATTACTTTCCAACATATGAAGGTGCAGAAATATGCCTCAGCACCCCCACATGCTGTCCTGTCAATACCATTAACAACATGATGATCTGGCTTGATGAGAAGACAAGTCAGAGGGGGAAATTGTATTCAGATGTAGCTTAAATTCTTGCCTACAGTTGCTCTAGTCTCTGCTGTAACCAGCACTGAGGTTATAAGAGGTGAACACACAATAAAATATGTTCATCTTGAGACTCCCAGAAAACTGTAAACATCTTTTTATGCATATGTATCAGATTTTATGAATACTGGATGAATGCAGTTATTCTCTCCTGATGGTTTTATAACATTTGTTTTAGGTGGCTGTCAAGTGGCTGTTCAGTTGAAATTGCAAGAGCCTTCCAACACGACCCTCAAAAAATCTTGAGGCTGATGATTTCTAAAGCCCTGAAGCTTTGTTTCCTCTCAGTGAGACCTCTTATCCCTGGTCTTGTGCAAGAATCTCTATTAGTAATAGAGACTGCAAGCATCAAGGCCCATCATTATCTGTCTTTCACACTCAGAGAATTTAAAGCTAAGCCTTGGCTGTTACAACAGTGCTTAACATTTCAAGACTACTAAGGGCACTGAACAGGAAAAATGTTTCGCAGAAACTAACAGTGTAGAAAAAAATTAAATCTTAGCAAGGCCTCTGCCCCAAACCTTCCTATCTTACAGTTTTAAAACCATAAGATTTATGTTTCAAACTTCAGAATTTCTGTAAAAAAATGAAATATAAGATAGTAGATTACCCACCCAGATGCTATAAACCCTGCCAGTGGTAATGCCACACATAGCCCAGAGGAGAAATGAGGCACATAAAAGTAGCAGTAATCTGGTAAAATAAAGTCTGAGTTTAGAAACTTGCAGTCCTAAAATTATCAATTAATACAACTATCAAATGTCTGAAGCATATAATTCCTCTCCTGTGGGCAAACAACTAGCTATTAAGGTAGCAATATCCCAAATATTTAAAGTACTCCTAGGGTTTCAGTATAGTGATATCTGAGCATCTCTGTGGTCTTGCTTTATCCCTTCAGTGCGAACTAGAATCGCTCTTCTCCAAAATGGGATCCAATGCCCTCAGTAGAAGTTCCAGACAAACACTGCTCTTCCTCTGAACATGCTTCTTTCTGCTTTAATTAACACTTAATTAACTTATTTTTTATTTAATTGATGAAAATGGAGAAATGGCTTTCATATAGAACCCAGAGTAAAAAGAGTAATCTCCTGAATACACTCCTATGGAGGAGATTACAAGAAGTAGACACACAGGTCACAAAATGATTCAATTGAATGGTTTAGCTCAAATTTCAAGCTGCTGATCCAGGTCTTACATGGAAAAAAAAAAATTTAAAAATCCAGTTCTCAGCAGTCCAATCAGCTCATGCTATATGAGAAGTCTTTGGGTAGAAGGAGAAAGAATGGATGTTTTCAGTATTATAGCATACAGGTTTGCCTCAGTTAATTTTGTTGGATGTCTGACTTCTTACATTTCCTAGAGGCAAAATTTTCTATTATTAAGTGGTAGAAATCCACAGAATTTTGCTACATAAAATTGTGAAATTATGCTGCGTGGCTAACTCAGCACAAATTCAATTTAACATAGTTTCTCCAGTCACATCAAAAAAAAGTCTCTCATGTTAGAGAAATTCTCTATGTATTGTAACAAATTACATACTTGAAAAGTGAATGTTTAAGACTGTAATTCCATTTCAAGGATTCAGTGACATTGACAAATCACTCAAGCTTTGCTCACTCAATTTGTGTCACCAGAATCTCTCAGTGGGATCGCAGTCCTTCCACATCCCGGCAAGCACACAGCGCTTTACTCCCTACATTACAGCATGTACTTAATTTAAGTGAAAATTAGTCCTTGAGGGATGATTTCAAATTCACAGCAAAGCCCACGGAGTGTGTGCTACTGTACAAAATCACTCTTCTCCCTTTTGTGAAAGCTCTCAGCTTTTCTCCATGTCTTGCTGTGCTCCTGACGTGTGTTATCTCTCTGTGGCATGACTGACTCTGTCTTACTGCTCAGCTGCATGATGGTAGATTTATCTGTTTACCAGCTACTATTTGGGTTCTGATATCTACCCTTTTGGGACTGGTGTGAGGAGTGCAATTTCCTCTTTATTGTACACTATTGTGTTCCTGTCTTTTCTTATAAAAGGACTTGTATGAACGGTGTCAGGAGCACTATACAGTTAATATTCATTAGCATTTAGAAAAGTACCCTCTTTCCTCTTTCTATGGATATTAAATTAGCTGTTATTACTCAGTAATAGGTAAGCAGCTGTTAAATCCCATCAAGCCTAAGTAAATCACTTTATTAAATGTATTGGGATCTCTTTTTATTGTATCCTTAGGAACTCCTTGGTTCCTATGGGTTTGGAAGGATTAATTACTGAGGAAGTATGTAGTCATCAAAATGTCTGACACCTTTGCAAAGGAAATCAGCAAGCTCCTCTCTCCATTTGGGAAACAATCAAAATATTCCCAAACTAGAGATTAATATATTGAGATTAACCCTCTGGTGAGTATTTCACTACATACAGTTTTATAATACAAAATGTGTATGAGGTTTTTGTGTATATTAACATGAAAAAATACCTCAATTTCCAGTTAAACTGTATTGAAACACGTATTTGGGATTTTTTTAGAAAATACCTCAAGTTATATTTCTAGCAGGTGTCACAGAACAGCTCTGCAGTCCTCTGATGATGCACAGACCCTACTCCTACGTGTAAACAGAGAAACACAGACAGACAGCAGCCGGACAAACTTCCCTGGAGGTTGTGGCTTGCACAAATCACCTCTGAGCTGCAACTTCCAACTGCTGGAAGGCAGTATCCCTCTTCCAGAGTAAAAACCTTTGTTGTGCATCTAAAAATCGTGGGATGAGCAATGACACTTTCAACCCAGCCTGTCCCCACTGCCTCCATTCTTCCCTTTGCAGAGAGTATTCTGAATGATGTCCTGCTGGGCAGAATGATGTCCATAAAGGGAGGTTTTGGAGCTGGTCCTCAAAAACTATTTGCATCTAGAACACTTCTGTGCATGTGGCAAGAGGTTTTTTTTTTATTATTTTAACTTTGTGTTTCCTGCTGCATTTTAAGAACATTATTACTTGTCCTGTCATTAAGTGTAGACAAGACAGTTTATATTCTCCTTTGCACTATCTGCTTTAAAAGACTGCATTTATGTCTCTTTCCGAATCATCTTTTTACAAATAAATGATCCAAAGCATTTTAATAATGCCACATCCATCAAGTGGTCTAGACGTCACAAAGAATCATTCCATGAATATTGAAATACTCACAGCTTATTGTTATAGAACTTTATATTTTGTTTGTCTTTCCCTCTTTCTCTCCCTGACAAAATGAAATCATGGAATCATGTTTAACTCAAAGACCACTTCAGACATGACTTCAGATCTCTGTAGAAGTCACAGTGAATCTTTTCATTGTGCCAGGTTTGCAATTATCCTACAAGTGTTTTTTCTGTGCAGTACTTCCCCTGCTTACTGAATGTGTGAACATAGTTTAAAAATGTATACTATTTAAGAATATATACATATCTCTCAAATAAACAATGAACATCTGCAAGCTTTAAGTTACACTGAAAATACCGAAATGACAACTTACCTTTTGAGTAAGTAGAGCCTGAACAACCTGATTAGCCACCTGAAAAAGTAAAGAATTTACATATGTTATCATGTGTGTGTATGCATAACAATACCTTCTTCTGTGGCCTGTCCTGCTTTCAGCTAGGGCAGGGTTTATTTCCTATTTCCTCTCAGTAGCTGTTACAGTGCTGTGCTTTGGATTCAGAATGAGAATGGTGTTGATAACACACTGATGTTTTGGTTTTTTGCTAAGTTGTGTTTATCCTGAGTCAAGGACCATTTTTTTAATCTTGTCTCATGCTCTGCCAGTGAGGATGTTCACAAAAGAAACTGGGAGGAAGCATTGCTGGGACAGGTGACCCAAACTGGCCAATGGGAAAATCCACACCGCAGAATGTCATGTGATATAAACTGGGGGAGTTGCCAGGAAGGTTTTATGCTGATTCTTTCCTCCATTCTATTGGATCTGAGCAAGCAGCTGTGTGGTGCTTAATCTCCATTAGGGCTTAAAACCATGACAGTCCTTTTTTGGCACCCAATGTGGACCCCAAAGTGTTAAGGACAGATCTGACCAGAGTGAGTGAAAAGACTGTTATAAACATTCACTGTATTGGTTTCACAGTTGCCAGTGGCTTTATATTCCCCCTCCCATCTACAACCACCACCATTTCTAGCATTTTCTTTATTTTTATCAGATAATACCAGTAAGAATACATGAAATTCACATCAACTACTTCTGTGCTAGTCCTCATTATAAGCAAATGTGCACTGTATCAATTGCAGCATGACATGAGGGGCATTTGGTCAACTTCTGTTGTCTTTTCATTGCAGTAGATTAAACTCCCACAGTTCTAGATGCAGCTGGTGTGCATCAGCATGGATTGACTGCATTCACTAGAGCGGATTTTTACCAGCCAAGGATGAAGGCCCGAGTGTTTTCATGAAGTTTAATTGTTTCTTGATTAAATATTGACAAAATGGTACATCTATCATGACAAGCAGGAACCATAAAGTGCCACAGAAAATTAAAGTACCTACTGTCATCGAAATGTGGTTGGAAGGATTCACCCCACATAGCATAATTGACTTGAATGAGATTACACACCATTGATTAGTAGAACTATATATTCAACAGGGAATTTTTGAAGTTATTTATCTTATACATCCTTTCTAATTTATATTTACCAGCAAGGATAGGGGCAGTGAGGTGGAAGAAGGAGGGAGAGAAAGAAAGACTGAGGTAAGATTTTCTGTTGGTGCTAACTTGAAGGTTCAACACCATATATGCACATGTTATCACACTATGTACTGACTTATCAGTTTTGTTCCTACATTTAGGCAGAGCAAGTAGAGATGTGTCTCTTAGAAAAAAGAGATTTTTGATTTGGTTTTGGTTTACAGAAATTACAGTAAAATTTATGCAGGTATCACTAAATAATCTGCATTGATTCTTGTTACTCTTGACAAATTAAATAAAACCCCCACCAACACTGACGTAAACTCAGTGGGGAGCAAAGAGCTGGAGAAGCTAATTCACTTCTGCAAATAATTTAGTTTTGCTAGATACAAAAGCTACATTTAATTCATATTCATAAAATTGCCTAGTATAAAATTTTTTTTCCAAGCCAGTCCCTAACTTTGGGGAGCCTGTGGAACAACGCTCCGAAAGAATAGCTCTATACCTGATTTAACAGAAGACACAGACTAATATTAGAACAGTAATAACCAACAGAAGTAAACATGCTAGGGTTTGAAAGCCCATGTGCCTTGCCCTGCAGGCTCTCAGGCTCTCTATCCAACACTGCTCCTTCTGGCAGGTACTTCAAGGTCTGTTTGCTCTACCTGAAAATTGAACAAACCATAGTGAATACATTATTTCTTCACTTTCTGACACAGAGTTACTTTACCAAGGAAGAACTAAAAGGTTCTGTGAAGTGTGCACTAGTCACTCACAACAGCATAGCCTACAAAATGACTCCTACAGCTTTACATATTGTACCGAGGAGTGTAAATGGCATGATATTCCAAAGGGGAAAAAACTGAACCTGCTGATGCATTTATGACAAACTTTCCAGCTTTTGAGTGAAGAGAGGCATCTAAATGGAAGTACCTGCCAGTGATCCATAGCTCCTATGGAACTCAATAAGAAAGATATGTAACCAGGTCCTTTAGAAAAATGTGGCTATTTTTTTCTATTATCTAGCAACTTGGCAAACTGTGTTATTACCATTCAAGATTTTCAGGTCTGTATTTTTGGTATTCAGCAGGAACAGAGGTGGGAAGCCTTCAGTGAAATGTTCTGCAGTTTCTAAAATTAATTTAGCACTCAATAAGTGGAATCATAGCCAAATGCTTGCATTTCAAATGAGGTTGCCATTCTACTCCTACAGCATATGGAAATAAGCTGCTAAACTCAACAGTCTACTTCATTTTAATTTACAGGTATCAGGAGACACCATGGATGTGAATGAACACCATGAACCAGCTCCACAAAACTGATAGTCACAGCTACCAAAAACTGTGGTAACTGAGATCATTGAAGGCAGAGGAATTGACTTCTGAGGCGCAGAAAATGTGAAATTCTCACTTAGATGAGACATAACTGTGGCTCAGTCCCAGTAAAAATCAGGCTGTAAAAGTACTTGACCTGTGATAACTGCAGTTAATCAAGGTGAAACAAGGAATAGAACAGAGCTGGCTGGTTTCTTGGTCTGCTGTTCTGCAGAAGGTGACACTCCTTGCTTTCACACTACCTGCCTTTCCTCTGAACTTAATAGCCAAGATCTTTAGGTGATGTTTCCTTTTCTGGATTGCAATAAAAGAGATAAAAGATCCATCTTTACTTTTTCCTTAGGCAATTATGTTTACAAATATATGTCATAACGTGGTCTTAATAGAAAAGGTATAAAAAGAATGAATCAAAGAAAAGAGACCCTAATGCAACATCTGTTATGCCTTTTACAAGTACTGAGATTTTACACAGCTGCCTTTAATGTATAATTCCATATGCACAAAGACATTTCAAGTGTACTAAAATAAAAGATTTATCTTTTATTCAAATTTTAAAAACAGAATGCCTTTTTAAAGATAACTCTGCATTTTTGATTAGTTAATTCTTAAAACATCAGCAAAAATATCAACTACCCTAAGTTGCATAATTTCCTGCATGTGAATGTGGTGAAGCTTTGACAGAAATCTCAGCTGGCACAGTGATGTGAATAACCATGACACTGCCACCTACCAATAAACTGACAGCTGAATTCTACAATAGGAAACTGGGATTAAGCATGTTAACCTCAAAGCCCAAAGGTACAGGAAGACAATCCTGGGTTTTGCATTATATTTTCCAGCAACAGAAAGATACATTTATGGAGTATGTCTGAATTTAAATAAGCTCTTTTCTTATTTATCAAGTACTGGAACTTTTCAATGACATCTTTTTCCAAATACTGTTCCAAGCTTTTTACATTTACACTTCAGAGATGAACAATTATTTTAAAATCAGTGAATAATTGTTAAAATTCATAAAGGACTCTGCTCAGCTTGACCCATATGCTTTTCAGATTTAATCTCTCTGAACATTTGAGTTTCATTGAATTTTACCATGAAAATGATTACAGAGCGTGCATTTTTATGTCACAGTTGCAGGCATTTATACAATATTAAATGTAGGACATTATACGAAAGAAAAATACTATGTAAAATAACTGATTTAAGAAAAAAAAAAGGAAAAATGAGAGAAAATAATGGCAAACATAGCTTTAAAAACTCAGCTCTGGTATCTCTTTACTACAGACAGAAAAATCACAGTGGCTATTTTTACTTCCTTCATATTCAGCTTAATGGCCACCAAGAGCTGAGCAGAGAGCACGCTGTGCATAGGAAGTGTCACTTGGCTGTGACCCTGAGGGACCACGCAGGTCACACTGCCAGGATGGCCAGGTTAAATGGTGCTTGAGTCTGCCTGTGCCCAGGGGAGAGGAGCTGCAATCTGAGGCTGCTGAGTGATGAGTGAGAGATGGCAGCATTCTCTCAATAGTTATCAAATTATGTTCTCAGCCTTCAATTCCTCAAGGGCCTGTCAAGCCTCCCAGACACAGAACAGCCAGGATGTCCAGGTGGTGGCTTGGGAGGGAAGCACTCCTTGTGCATCAGCCCAGGAGAAGTTCATTGCACTCACAACTAATTTGACTACAGAGGCAAAATTTTAAAAATTTAAATCATGGTTGTAGTAGACATTCCCATGTTTCAGTGGCAGGCTCAGCTGTCTCAGGTTGGGGTGTGATCACAGCCCTGTGTTCCCAGGAACAGCTCTGCTCCTCACTCCAAACCTGCCAGGTGCCCCTGAGGCAACGTGGGGCTGCAGCACACACAGATACACGGCTGCTCCTGAAATACATCTGCTCCTAAAAACACTGAAGGGTTCTGAGAGCCAGACCAGGGAAGGGCTGAAGAAATTCTCACTTTCAAGAAGAGGGGCTGGTGTAAGATGAGCTACAAACAGAGTAATCATCAGACTTAAAGCCCTTAAGAAATTTTACAGTGGAAATATTTTCAAATATTTTTAGTTTAAAAAAAATCTTTATGGAAAATATTTTATTTGCTTAAGATCTCCAATAACAATCCTGTCTGGAAAGGAGTTTTTGTTATTAGCTAATTAAATTTCTGTCTCATCTCCTATTCTCTTTTTTGTTACTCTAAGGAAAGAGGGTGAGGATGTGTGATTTCCTGTGCAGCTCCATCAAAGAAACGTGCTCAGGTGGACACTGACCCAGGACTCCTGCCAAATTTGCAACTATTAAATGAGGTTTTCTTGCCTCAGTCATGGGCAACAACTTCTTCACCCCAGTGACCAGAAGGCATTAGGTCCAAGCTTGTGTCAGCTGAAACAATGCTGGTTACAGTGCCTATGCCAAAGTACTGTGAAACACACAAAAAAGGAGCAAAAAACCAGAGAAGCCCAAACCCACAGGTGGTGAGAAGCACTTTCTCCTGGAAAAGTTAACACAGTGAGAGAAGATGGACACAGCTGTGGTAATACAGAAGAAACTGAAAACAGCCAACATAATGTTGAAGATAATGAAGTTCAGAGCATAGTTTGATTTAATTCTATGATCTTTAAACTGAAACAGTGTGTGAAAAAAAATCCTGGGTCAGAAATCCACCATCTTACTGCAAACAGAATAAAAGCATGTTTTCTGTCCTTATAATCTGCATGGAGTGTTTTGCTGAAAGGGACATTTACAGTGCTTCACTCATTTCCAAAACTAATTATATAAGCAGATTTTGTCCTAGACAATCAGGAAACAATTTTAAGTCAGGCTCTGTAATTTAAAATGAAGTTAGCAATTATATGGTAATTTCATCCTTATCACCAAGATATCCATGCATGGTTTGAGTGTGCACTGGGAGTGACTCAGGCCACTGCAGACAAAGGCTCTGCTGTACCCCAGAGCATGACCCAGGGGGAAGGTGTATCTGCAAATTCCCTGACAAAAATCTGCCACAGTGGCAAAAGAGAGGATTTGCTGATGAAAATCTGCACTAAACTGCAGGTTTCTTGTACCAGAGCCATATTGCTCAGCCTTCTAACACTTCAGCAAATGCCAATTAAAAATGTAAAAAGCTGCAGTGAAGACTGGAATTGTCATCTGCCCTGAGTGGTTTGCTTGCTCACGCACTCTTTTCTCCAAGGTACACCTGGGGTTCTTGTTTTGTTTGCATGTCAGCTAATTACTTATGCCATGACACATCCTTATTATGGAATGGGTAAATGATTTCTACCAAGCAACTCCTGGAGCCACTAAGAGCTTTCAAACTGCTTTAAACTCTTGAGGCATGTTGGAAAGCCTTATTGGGAGGAACAAGTGAGCATCAGTACTTGTGTGGAGAAAGCTCCCTGCAACAGGAGACAGTAGGCACTTCTGGAATGAAGGCATGGCTGGAGTGCTTGGACAGAAAGTGAGGGGTGAATTATATTCCAGCTGTAACTGGAAGCTCTGATCTAGCCAGCAGCTAGGGGGAAAAAAACAAACAAACAAACAAACAAAACAAACAAAAAAAAGCAGCATTAAAAGCTGTGTATGTAACCCTAAGGGGGAGCTGAGAGACTCAACTCCAGGGTTATGGAATGTATCACATGGGAAACCTGAGGGATTCCTGATGGGAGAAGCCATGGGCACATGTGATCCACTTGACAGAAAAGGAGTGCACAGCACCTGACAGGCAAATTGTAATCTCCTCTTCCTCATGAAAGCAAGCCAGTTTATGCATTGGTCACAAGGGTATCAGCTTTTCATTGAAGAGCTGTGGTCAAAACAGGATTTACAGCAGAGGTCATGGAGAACAACACCTTTGACTGCCAGACACACGTTCTTGGAATTAATTAGAATGAGGTAATACAAAAATTGCAGAACAATGTCAACCTTCTAAGAGAGGGGGAGATTAATTTGTATTAATTTAATTATAGTAGCAGGTAAGAACAACCTTTTTATCTACCTTACCTCATCGAGACATCTTTCATACTGTTCTCTCTGATTTTCATTTTCCAGAGCCAGTGCTGAATTCTCTGCCTAGAGTAAAATGGAATAAATAAGTAAATATGTAAATTTAGCAAAGAATATCTTTCACCACATGACAATTCATAAAAATCCTCAGAGGGCTTACCTACTGTACTTCTTCAAGATCCAGAATAAGTGCAATTTATTTTGCTGCAGGTTGGTGCTTTGAGTAAAACCAGAAGTGACAGTCATTTATGAGATTATTCACACCCTGCATTAAAATTTAGAACAATATCATAGCAGATATTCCATGTATGTCCACCATCTCACCTTGTCAGGTGCAATAGAGTTTGCAATGAACCACTATAAAAGATATTGATGTATCTTCTTCTCTTCCTCCCCCTTTTCTGTTTAGAGGGAACTTGCTACCTGAGAACCACTTGGACACAAACAGGCAGCCAGTATCACAGGGAAACAAAGGCCAACATCATGTAAAGTTTTAACTGTGGCAGCCTCTCTCAAGCCTGGTTCTGCAGTGGGGAACCCCACATGCACAGGTCATTCTACAGCTAATTGTTGAATTATTACATCCTTTAACTGACCCTGATAAATTTAATAGTCTTTACTTACAAAAAAAATCTGATTATTTCAAGAGTGAGAGGTATTTTTCTGCCTCTGAATGTAGTCTTGAAGTCAGACTTTTTTTCTCCCACATATGTAATTTTAAATAGGATAAAAATTCCTGTGCAATAGGGCCCTTCATCTGTCTTTAGTTTTCATTATGCTCACATTTTTGTATAGTGAAAACTCAAAAATAGCACAATCTGGTAAGTAAATCACAGTAAACTAAAGTATTTTTCTCTATATATCTATTTGACTTTAAGAATTCTTACAGTATGGGAAGAGGAAAATCTCTAAAGTGTGATGCAGTTTCATCAGAGCAAGTTTCAACTAGTCTTCTCTTAAAGACTGAGAAACTAAAACAACATATATAAAAATCTCTGAGTCAAAACTGGCTCTAGAAATCTCTCTGCCTCCCATGCACAACTTCCCATCACATAACCATAACACAAAAATCAATATCTTCCCATAATTACAACTATTATGAAATTTACAGTACTTGCATTACTTTAACCTTCTGTCAACCTATAAAACTTAAACAAGTGCTGTTTCAATGGAATTGTGGCTACACAAAACAACAGTGACAGATACGGTTAACATTTGCAGTTTTAGAGGAAAATTAATGTAATGTGATCTATGGAAAGACTCTGAATGATGCACAGTTGCCTCTTCCTTGTTAAAAAAAGTCAATGAATCAACAAAATAAGAATGTCAAAGTCTATTAAATTGATTCATTAATAAAAATTTCAAATTCAGCTGAATCATAAATGTAAGGCTAGGAAGCAAAATCAAACATGCACTATTATCCAGCATCTTGAAAGAGATTGAAGAGTAAAAGTGTGGTAAGAAACAAGGGCATATAGAGTTTACTTATTTAAAAGTCTAAATAAGCAAAGTGCAGAGAATCTGTGCTTTATCTCCAGGGTACAATTAAAGCCAGCAAAGGTGGTAAAATGCTCTGCATCATATTTTCACAATGTCACCTATGAATGGGTTCAACATAAGGCCATAAAAAGTCTATGGGTGATCCTGCAGAGAGCACGGTGAGATGAGGCAGCAAAAAGTGGCAGATGCAGAAGAAGCAAAGTAGTAGAAGAAGCTGCAAAAGCAGCAGTAATAAATCAGAAGCTGGAGGGTAAATAGTCCTCCAGACTGAAGAGACCAAAGTTTGATTTTACAGACATATTCTTGCAGATTGATTGATAAAATAAAGAGATGTTTGTTACATAAAAATATTCCTGAGTTAAAGATTTTCAGTCATTTTTCTATGAATATACCCCTAAAATGCAATCCAAAAGAAATTCTTACTGTTTTGAAGCAATCACTAAAGGATTAGTCTGCACAGCCTTCCACTCACACATATTGATATATTTCTGGATTTTATTTTTAATTTTCATTTTTATTAACATAAAAATACATTGTATGATTTTATCCTAAAATAGTTTGAGCAGACTGCTTACACACAGAAATCTATAAAAGAACTACAGCACACACTTGTACTGTATGAAATACACAGAGAGCTCCCCATGCTTCTCCTACTCCATGTTTTGGAATGCTATAAAATGGAATGCTAAATCTTCCTGGACCTTCACTGAACCTCTGATTTCAGCAAGCTATTCCATTACAAACAGGCTACCAAAATTCAGAAATCTAAACCTGACAGCATTATAAATAAATGCTACATTTCAGCTCTTATCAATGCACAGTGGAAACATCTATATAATAAAACCTGTTCTCACACCACTGATTTTAAAATTGTAGTGAAAGGATGCACTCAATGTTAGCTCGACTTTTGTGCTTCTTGATTGCCAAGCAAATCATGCCTACTTATTTAGCATTCTTGTAATGAGGACTAGACTAGAAGGGAACACTTGACTGACTTTGCTTTAGAATCTGTGCCAGTTCCCACAACATGGGAGAACCAGCACTTGATATATTAAACCACTCCACAGTGCTACCAAATACTTGATAATAATCCTCATTCCCCTGAAAGTGTTCATTTGGAAAATTTGTAATAGCACTTACAGTCTCAAAACCCTGCCTCCTAATCCAAACCTTCATTTATTTCACAGAAATCACTGGGTTTTGATGTTATTGTAAGGCTGCTCGATTTTTGCTCCAAAGGATCTGCCTTGCTCTCATGTTGTATATTCTGGGCATCCTTTACCAGTTAAGCAGAGTACATCTCCTTGAAGGAAACTGCTATTAAATTTCCATTTTTATTTTCAGGCCACACTTGGAGAAGGCTAAGCTGCAGGAAGAAGACCCCCCTCTCTTCTCCAGGCACACTTGCAGGCACCCGGGGCAGTGACAGTTCTGACCCCAGTTCTAATCCATCCATGACCTGGCAGGGGACTGTGCAGGGAAAACTGAGCTTGCTGAGAACAAGCAACTGAGATTCCTGAGAACAGCACTTTCTGAGATAGCCACTGATTTCTGTAGTAGTTCCTAGTTTTAGGCATAGCCGCCCTCCAGGAATTTAGGTATATTTTATGTCACACATAGAAATGAACAATCACGCTCTGTCCCTCAGCCTTGCCAACATGAAAAGTGATGCAGCCCAGCAAAGATGGAGCACTCAGCCTGCCACCAGAACCTCAGGCACACACATTGTTTTTTGGGGGACAGCTCACAAGGCACAGCAGCATCCAGTCAGCCAAAAGTAACTGTGGCACAACTACCACTAAATGAAATATCAGTACCTGCTGCTTTTGGATCATTACAGATTCCAGGATCCTAAAACGTCAAAATAGGCGTCCCTCCCAATTCTGATTTGAGAGAAAATATTTTGCAATAGAGTCTCTCCCAACACTGGAAAATTTAAAGATGACTTGGATAATGCTAAGCAGCCTTCAACTTCCTGAATTAGAGACAATATGGCTCTGAACTGTGAGATGGAGTTTGAAAGGTAAAAGTTCAGACTACTTTAACAAAACAAGCTGCCTTGAACTGATACCACTGCTAACATACAGTCATTATGAGAGACTTTGTCAATTGATCTTAATTCCTTCCTCAGGATGAAAAAACACAGCCCTGGTAACAATAAAACTTCTTTGAGTCAGCTAAATTCTCTCTCTCCCATAGATATTTTCTCCTGTGGGACAGCTGTTTGCATGGTTTCAAAGTTAATAAAAGGCTACACACCTGATGCTTCAAGAGACAATCCTCTGTGCTTTTATAATGACAATGAAATTAATTAAAACTATTAATTAACTATTGAAATTAATTGAATTTTCTACTAGAATGCACAAATAGAAGCACGACTATAAGAGAATTATGTACAAGATAGTTTTCCTCACTCAACTTTTGTCTCAGAGACAAAAGGATGGGAGGGGGAAGAAAGCAAGCAAGGAGTGATATACATTCTGTACTAAGGGAAGAGGAGATCATGGAACCATAGGCTGGTTTGGCTCAGAAAGGACCTTTAAAGATCATCTAGTCATGGGCAGGAGATGAAGGGCTAAAGGTTGTATGTCTAGTTAGCAGCTCAGCATGCTCTGAAGGTATCATCAATAAAGGTCAAGAGGAACAAAGTTATGACAGTGAACTTTAAAATCCCTGGCAGAATGCTACCCCACAGTTACCACGAGCACTCCTTTGTTATTCATACTAAACCGTTTGTCCATTTATAGAAAGCTTTATTGATTTACACAGGCATTCATTTGTCATGCTCAGTGCAGTGTATTAAGAGCTGTCCAAGCACTTCAAATGTACTCAGCAATTTTTTCCTGCTCCCAGCTTCTGATTTTGTATACTTCTGTGGTCACAGCTTCCTACAGCACATGAGAGGTCAAACCCCGTTGTTGGCAAAGTAAGAAGTGGTGCTGTTGCATTTTTTCCTTAGGTCCTTGGAGCAGTTTTGGTAAACTGCTGTTCTAGGAAGAGTTTGCCACTTGAACCACCTCTGTGTCTTTGGTCACAGGGAACTTTTTGCATGTTTCTGTCCCTGCTATGCAGAGAATTTGTCCTTTGAAAGACTAATCCAACAAATTGTCAGAGAAAAGTTTAACACCATACTTATGCTGGTCAGAAGAGCTGAAAATTACATTTTTGCTTTTAAATCAATGTAATTGTAGCAACAAAAGCCTTAATTTAATTCCAGCACTATAACAGCATTTCCACTGGCCACCTTCCAGTGCCTTTGATATTAGTAAAGACAGCTCTTTGCTGGGAGTAAAATGAGAACTGCACCTCAAGGCCACCTGTCAACATTTGGATGTTTCCACCTTGTCCTTTACACTTTTTCCACAACAGATCAAAGCTTGGGCAACCATGGAGCATCTCCCTACTGAACAGCTCTGCTCCCTGGCCCTACATCCTCAGGACACTGAGACTGGGCAGTGTTACCTACTGATGAAATAATCAGTGAATTTAGTGGAATAATACTTAAATAAAGTGCTTTTTTATTTAAATGTCCCAGCCTTAACTATTTCTTCTGGATCGTGGAGATGGGAGAAAAAAAGCAAAACACCAAAAAGAACAAATTAGTGATATGATAGCCAGGCTTCTCACCCTTGCTTCAAAACACTTAGCCTTCTCAGCAGCATCATTTTCTGTTTTATTTTTTAATAGCCTGTTATATTTAACCCCACTTAAAACATTTGACATATTCTATCTGAAATACTCAGCTAGTGTTTAATTCCCATTCACTTAAAACATGACATGGAAGTGATATGTGATGTTAAATAATAAAACACAGAACCATACAAGTGTCAATTATAATTCTATATATGTCTATAATGTCTATAAAAAGGCCACATTAAACCTCATTGGGCAGCACTGGTGGGGATCATTCTTCCAATTCACAATTTCAACAAGGTTTTCTCTTAATTCTTTACTGTTACAAAACTATATTAAATCTCAAAAGCAGTCTATCTCCCAGGACATGCTCTGCTATAGCTGTGCTACCCATGGGTTTGTAGACTCACAGAAAGCAGTACAACCTTCTAATGTATGCTAGAAATCAGAAGATATTTATTCAACATCAAGTAACCAACCACTTAAGGTTACAAAAAAACCCTTGGGTTTAAATGTTGTGAACAAAAAGCAGCCCAAGGTCTGTGCAGCTTCTTATGATGCCTCACCAATTATTGATGAGCAGATTCATGTATTTAAACATGAACTTGCAGCAAAAATTATGTAACAGTTTTAGAATTTGTGTTGATTTCATGCTGTCAAAGATCAGAACACAAAACTTGCTAATTTATTCAGATTTGTAGCAGTTTGCAGGGAGAGACTCCCACCCACAGTCCTGGATGGGGCTCATGACCACAGAAAGTTCTTCCTGTCTGCTGAGCATTTCCCAGTTCACACAAGATGAAGCAATGGGTGTCCAACCTAAATGAGGAAGCCTCCCTTTGGAAAGAAGAGTGCAACTAGAATTTATTCCTCCAAATTTACTTATGTTGGATAAATATACAAACTTCAGGATACAAATCCAACAAACCAGAACCAAATGAGATTCTTACACTGCTGATGAGACTGTGTTCTAAAACTGACTAAAGCGAAACTCATGTTCCTGGGAACTCCTCTGTAAAATACCTTTTTTACACCCAATTTGGGGGGAAATTTGGCTAGAAATTCTCAACTGGTTCAAAAATGGCAATATTTGTCTTTTTTTTTTTTCCTTTCAGTTAACTCTAAGGTAGTTAAGAATTACAAGCCTTTAAAACCTTCAACATTTTCCCTTCTGACACCACAGAAATGTTTGGAGTTGACATTTTAAGAAGGTTAGGAATAGATCCAGCAAAACAGACTGCATTATAAGCACAGGCTTATCTTCAAGCAAATAATCACCTAGGCTACTGCTAACAGATATATCAATAATAGAGTTGCATGTTTACCTGCATGCAAATTGTAGAAAACAGCAAATTCTACCTGTATTTACAGAGATAATAATAGACTCAACATTTCCACTGGCAGAGCACTGGCAATAGAGGCCTTTGTACAAATGAGTTAAAAATATGAAGGATGCCTTTTTCCCCCTCCAAAAATTCTTCCAAATGATCCCATCTAAAACATTTTTTGAGCATGAGGAGTAAAAGAGGTCTGAAGAGGCAGAGACAGACAACTGTATTTCCTAGAGTTAAAGACATAGTCTATATAACACATGTACATTTGATAAAGCACAGAAGCACAAGCATGGAGAGCCAAAAGCCCCACCAAGATTCCCATCCCATGCTGTCTTCCTCCACTTCTTGTTTTAAGTGATTTGTTCCCTTATGGAATTGCTCTCCTAAAGAACTGAGAGCATTTCACTCTGACAGACTTACTGTGCTTCCCCATGTAATATTCACAGGCAGTTATTTCTTCTATCAAAGAAATAGAAATCCCTGGTCCATGAAAAAAGGTCTGAGATCCTGAAATTTTAAGTCAAACTAAGATTCTTACAATTAACACAGAAAAAGGGAAGTGGTGAGGACTTGATTAATCCAAAATGGCATTTTGTGTTTAATATCAACTTGTATGTGACACATACCTAAGCATCTTTGCATTGAAAACTCTTATAGGAGGCAATCACATCAGATTTAGTCAGTTGCATTTGTTTCCATTTTTCTTGCCAAGGGAAATTCTAACTCTTTGTAATAGTAATTCTTTGAAATTAGTAAAGGTGAGTTGAAAACCACTGACTATCTGTTAATCCAGTGCTGAAGCTCAATAAAAAACTGTTGGTGCAGTTACTTTCAAAGAAAATATTTGCTTTGCAAGGAAACATTTTGGAGGAGACTTATCAAATTTAGGAGTGACATTGAAACCAATAGCTAAATTTTGGCTTTGAATCCTTCAGAAATTATACATATGGCAATCACTTTAAATAAAGATTTTTAAAAGGTAGTTTTTTAGTTTTCTTTTTTTTTTTTTTAAATTTCAGATCTTGAAGAAAACTTATGTATTTTAAGACAAGTTTTTTCAAGCAATAACAGAGGCCACTTCAGAATTTCTGTAAATGAGTTATCCTTCAAAGCTGGGCAATTTTGACCATGAGCTCAGTGACACTGTGACAGTTTTGTACTTGCTGTGATTTCATTATCCACACCTGAGTAGCACACAAAGCTTCAAGGTTCATCTAAAGGGGAGGTTGGAAAGAATAGGGCATTTCAAATCTGTATATGAAAATTAATGTTTGGGCCACTTTATCCCAGCAGAAAACACTTCTTATTTTCCCCATTTTGTCTCTGAGACATTCAGAGAAAATATGGAAATAGTACTGCTCATTCTTGGCACTGGGAAGTGGATACCAAAAAAAAAACAAAACCAGGGGACAAACTGCCTTCACAGGTAGAAAACCTTGAAATTAAGCATCAGGAAGACAAGGATTACATAAAGTATATTCAGGATTTTTTTTAATTTCTAGAAATTCTATCTATCAAGAGCAGCTCTTCTCCTCTAAAGTAGCTTTTCTATGTTTTTTCTCTAATAACATTGGACTGAAAATAAAATATAATTTCACAGGTCAGTGCAAAAAAAATTGCTTTAATGCCTGAACTGGTGCTTCCAGGCTGCTCAATGCACCTGAACAGAAGGGCTGCTATGAAATTATAGTAAACAGTAAAAATTTGGAGTTCAGTTTGGCATCATCTTCAAGGGACACCAACACCAACCTCCTCCCCACTTACCCATTCCACTCCCCCAAGGAAATTACACAACTGAGTTTGCTCATGGGAGCTGATGGTAGAAACAAAATATTCAGACTTTACTGCCTTCCTGCTTTTTGTCCCCTCACTTAATGCATAACCTACAACACAAATGTATCCCACACCCAATTATTTTGGATCTTACTGGAAGGTAAAACAACAGATGTTTTGCTCTCACTTCAGAGAAAGTGGATGCTAAATATTTATCAAGAAATATTTTTTCCTAATTATTTATCCTAAGTTCATTTAGTTCAAACAAACGTAATTATGAAATAAAATTATTTAAACTGACAGTCTGGAAAACACTGATTCCATTCGCATGAATGTCACATTCACTGGTTGGGTGATGGGAAACTCATACCAGTTCTCTGCAAAGCAAGTGGGAAAATATTTTTTTTTTTCTTTTTCCAAAGAAAACATATATGAGTTTTTCTGAAAAGGAAAAAATAAAATACACAACTGGTTTTCCACTTTAAAAAATGACCCTTGAGCTTCTCTTAATTTGAATTCCGAGAAAAATAATGGCTTTTCTTTGTTGTACTATGCAATAGATTTAAAAATTATGTGATGATATAATTGATACTGCCACAAAGTATTTTTAAGCCTAATAAAATATATTCTTTTCCTCCTCCTATGCTGAATCATTTTACTTTGTTCCTTTAAAGACTTCAAGTACAAAGCTCTCCACCACAATAAGCTATTAATGTCGCCTGTTTCACAGCTCCCAACATAAATTTATAACAAGTTTTTCTGATTTAACTACATGGGAGCACTGAGTTATTCCTGAAGGCGATGTTTCCTGCAATTCCACTCTCTTCATCAGAAGTCATCCATAAGTCAACCTCCCCAGGTATTTCAAAATGAACTTCTCTTGATGGCTTCAGTTATTTCTGTCCCTCCCAGCTAAGGAGTTGTGAAGCCAAGTGGAGCAGGACAGGTATTGGTGCTGTGCTATGGAGAGCATCAAATGCCACATAATGTGCAGCAATTGTTTTGTAGCCACTAGCCAACTCCTAATAACTGAATCACAAAATTACTGCTCATTTCTTGCTAGCTGAAATGAAACTCTTATTTGCAAACATCACCCTGTTTCTCCTGAGAGCTCTGAACGTTTTTCTCTTTTGTTCTTACAGACACACAGCAAGAATTAGGCAATACCCCTTGCTCCACACAGCAACATGTGGCTTCTGCACTGACATTTGTTAAATTGAAAGTTCTGATTCATTTAATTTTTAATCTTTAACAGTGAATTTGCAGAGTAGCTGTATTTGGCCCAGAAGAACATTAGCTCAGGTCTCAAATTCTGTCTTTTAAAAGATTCAGCACATTACAGGCTTTTTTGGTTTGTTTTTTCTGCCCTGTGCAGACTGTGCTCACGTTAGAGAAGATGGGATATGGACCCTGTGGAAACTGGCTGATGTGGCAGCATCAGACTGTGACCCTAACTAGTTATAGGAAATGTCTCCTACTGAGCTGGATGACATCTGGTCCATCCACATTGGCTTTTTGGCTTGGATGAGTGATTTTTCTCCAGTGATTTTTCTGATCATCACACTGGCCAAGCTACAGCTCACACCGTGGTGTGGCCTTGGGTTTCCCTTACAGGAAATGGGAACAGGAACTCCAGCTGCTGCTGGGCTCACCTGGAGTCAGAGTGACTGCCCAAAATGTACACAGCACGAGTCTGAGGATCTGTTCCTGTTACACTACTCCCAAGGCAGACACACAATTATAACAGGATATCTTCCACAATTAATAGAGATGTCCTAAGGAAGCCAACTGCCAGGACAAAAATGTATCCCACAATACCAAAATAAAAGAGAGGCCTGTTGGGATCTTTTTCCTGCACACAAGAGAGATGTGCCAGAGCAATATTTCTACTTGGATATTTTTATAGCTTTGTACATTATGAAAACAGAAAATAAAAACCTGTACAGAAATATATACATTCAAGCCAGCTGTATGGAATCAAATTCAATTGTAATTATATATTATTAAGTGCCACTGTGTTATATTAAACTCTTTCTCAATTATTAACTTAACCTTGCTCTTCAGCATATAAAATTTGTCTCAGATTTTCTTCTTCGTACTTACATTTGTTGGGAAACTACATTCTAGGATGTCCAAGAAATGCCTTAGACCACAATTTTTGGGAGAATGTGGCAAACCAGAAGTCCTTAAAAAAACAAGGTTTAGCTAAAAATTGCAGTCTCGTATGGCACACACTTCAGGTCAAAGTTGATGGGGTTCAGGGGAGCCTCAGTAAGAAGCTCAGGTGTGAAAAGCACAGCAGCAGCAGCCCTGATCTGCAGAATGAGCCGAATTCACATCCCACATAATTAAACACAGCTCAGGTGCAGCCACTGGAACTGCACCCACCTTCATATGTCTGAATTTGATAGCCAAATAAAATAACATCAGTATCAAAGATGAGGAAATGCTGCTGTTATCTTATTCCAAGCTCCCATTCAAGAGCAGGATCAGTGATTAATCAATTGGCCTAAAGGGAAAATGTAGAGAAAGGAACAAAAATAAATCAATGTATGAAATACTATGCAATGTCACATATACCTAGAACTGATCACATTACTGCTCTGTCAGATTGGCCTGCAATTGGGAAATATTCCTGCCTGGCAGATGTCACCAGCGAGGCAAATCACTTGCTCAAAAAAAGAGAAGCAATTCTCATCTCTTATTTCTATTCAATGTCTTTGTGAAAAATACAGGTTTTTCCTAATACTAGCAAAGTTCTTTTTTACAATGAACTAAGAATACCTATTTTTACTCATCTAAATGGGTAAAATTTTGAATAGTTACCCTGGGGTCACTGTAAAGGGCAAAATATTTGAGAAAAAGAGTATAAAGACAACCATCACTGGAATGGAAAAAAACCTATATTGTGCCAGAGGAGCCAAGAGGAAGACTGCTTCCCTAAAAATGAAGTTATGTCAACACTATCTGCAAAGATCTGCTAAAGCTGGCTCAGGTTGCTCTACTGGGGCCAATACTCTGGTTCTCAGGAAGAGCTAATTAGCTCAAATGAAAGCGATTCCATGCAACTACACTGCTTCTGCTACCTGAACTACTTTGCATGGCAGGGATTATATAAAAAGAAGATGCTGTTTATAAAGCTTGCAACAGAGCGTTTTTCTCTGTTTCACACCTCCTACCTTAATTGAATCAAATTTATGCATGTATGTGTGTAACAGTAATCTCTGCACGGCACTGGGGAGACACTACAATGTGTTACAAAATCCTTTTTATGAGATACAGATCAGACTTAACTTACAGAAAGCACACTCATTGTTATTTAATAAAAAGAATATTATAATGGTCGTTATTGGTAACAGCAGCTAAAGTATAATGGCATCAAATAGGACTGAAGGAAATTACCAAGGAGGGTGCAACACACTTTTCTCTGACACGTCTAAGATCTGAAAAAGCAAACTCTGTAAGGTTCAAAAGATGAAAAAGGAGGAGCTATTGGGGCAATTAAGGAGAAACTTCAGCTGTTTCAGCCCCATGACCTCAATGCTGAGAAGCCTCCACTCATTTCCAGATTACCATTAAGAGAAATTCTAACTAAGTCTTGCAGCAGGACAGACTCAATAGAAGAAAATACTTTAACTTCTGTTTAAACACACCGCAGTCTCACATAATGCATGACCCTCACACCCATTTCTCAGCTGATCTGAAACTGTTGCTGCAATAACTTTGCAGAGGATTTTGTCTAGCAAAGTAGCCAATGTGTAAGTATTTCTTAGAGTTTAATGAAAAGCTGAATGAAAAATACAGGTATTACTTGCTTCCTCTATTTAAAATAACTTTTTCCTGAAGAACTTAAGCGTTAAGACCCAGAACACTTAAAATCAGAAGGGTTTTTCTGGAGGAACAGATCATTTGACTGAAGACAAGAAAGAAACCTGCAGGCTTATTAACAGCTGTAATCACCAACTGAGCACTTCTCCTAAATAATTTCCGAGTCTTAGCCTTGTCTGAGTACACAATACCCAGAAGAGGAATAGGAAAACCCATGAATCACAAAGATGAAGAGCAATGTCACCACACATGATGGAAGGCCAGCAGGGATCCCAGGTATTCCTGCGGGAAGGGAAGAAGCTCTGCCCTCTAGATGGCATTATGTGCCTGTAGATCCCAGATGGAGCTGGGGAGCCCTGCCAGGCAAGGTGACCACAACTCCACCTGCACAGGAAACACGGGCCCAGAGGTCAGGAAGGGAAGAGCACCTTCCCTTCTGTGTGGGAAGGTGAGAACTGCACATCCCTAAGGGGCACAGACCTGTTTCTCCCATCTGGGAAGCAGAGGAATGGTGCTCAGCCTAAGGTGAAAAAACTGGAGGATCTGACCCCATATGGGGAAAGACAACTTAACTGGGAGGGGTGGGCAATATGTGAAAACATATCATAAAAACCAAAAACAAACAGGAAAAAAAAAAAAAAAAAAGATTGTCCTTATGAATAAACAAAACTCTCCTTGACATTTAATAGCTTCTGAAACAGACACTAAAATGTGCATGTAGCTATCCACATCCATGCACATGAGGCTGTAATGCATCCATGTGTAGCTTTTTTGACTATATACTGAAATTTAACAGTTACTTAATGATAATCATGTATCTACAGAACCATCAGCAAAAATCTGTTTCATGCATAATGGACCAATGTCAGACTATTCCACATTTGATTTATCTACCCTCTCTGTATATTTATAACTAATCTTAAAATCTGTGCTTGTCACCATGACAGATTAAGCAGACTTAAAAATAATCGTTTGGGTATTTTCTGCTGTGGACGATCAAATTAGCTGCATAATAAAGCCAGTGAATATTGAATTTCAAGAGTATGTTAATCATACAGATTTCACATGTGCAGTTAAGCATTTCCCAACACAGGAGACAACCCTTACAGCCTAGAATTCAGCACAGTGCCCCTTATTTCAGTGTATGAGTGCAAATATACCTGCCCAGAATCCCTTCTATAATCTCCAATGCTTTATTTCTACAAGATGAACAAAAAAGAAATCACTATCAAATTAAGAGAAAGTGCATCACCACGAGACGTCAATAATGTTTAAGCATTTTCAATGTTAGTAAGGAGAAATTAAAAGATACATTATTTTACTATGTTCTAAGTAAGGAGTTGTAAGGGAATCAGCTCAAACAGCTGAGGTAAATTAATTGGGATTTCCTATGCAGCCAGTGGAGAATGTCCACAGAATACTGGGATTTTTAAAATAATGTTAGTTTGAAATGAACTGCAACTTATTTATTTAGTTTATGAACTGTAGAACTGTCATTACTGTCAGCCAAATTGCATGCATTAGTATGTAAATTAAAAATACAGGGTGTGATTCTACAAATCTCTGTCACATAGAAGCTTTCCTCTGAAACAAGTGCCACTGTGAGTAATGAGCAGGCTCACAGAAAGGGCTTGTGGAGAGCCAGGCCCAGAGTGCACAGCTGAGAGAAACTATTTAAAAAAATTACTGAGTCTCACTCTCTGAAATGATGGATGTGTGGGGATAAACACAGCCACCTAGATCTATAACAGAGCGTTGGGAAATCTCATTCCATTCCACGGGGAGAGTGGATTCTCACTTGTACCACATGCCTGATTGCTGAAAAAGGTAAGTTACATTAACTGCTGATTATCTGCAAGAAGGCACCACACTTGGAAAGAAGGGTACTGAAAAACTATCATTAGATTATAAAAGGCAGACAGAAATAGAAGATTCCTTCACTGCTACCTAGCAAGGACTGTGTGCAGAATACAGTTAACATTCATTACAATAGGGAAAATCTGACAGGTTTAATAAAACCGAGATGATTTTCCTTGACTTTTGTGACTTACCTTTTCTTCACTGACTACACCTATTCCTCAGACCTTCTGGCACCAAATCATTATTCTTGTGGGCATATTCAATACTCTGAACTATATAAAGACTGTTGCTATGTCAGCCAGTGAAGTACCACAGAGCTTTCTCTGTGGTACACAGCTGTAAGAGAGAGCCACTGGACTGGAACTTGGAAAATCCGAGAAAACACTTTATTTATTACCTGCTTTTTACAGAAAATATATGTAATTTCATTTGGCTGTGGTAAAATGAACATTAAATGCTTATCTATGATCTCATTTGTTTCAATAAAATTTCCAGAACTCAATATATTGTCCTGAGGATTCTATACTATACCTATAACTGCATGCACCAAAACTTAGGAAAAAAATCACCACTGTAGGTGAACTAAAGGATATGCTAAACAGCACCCTGGCTAAAATATTAATGTAAAGTAAAAAAATTGCATATAAAACATACGCATATATTGCATTTTCTCCACCCTGCAAGATGTTGGATTCACTGTCCTGGAAAAGAGCATTTTATATTGTTCTGCCTTGAGAAGGAAGAAACCAGGAACAGCACAAGTTACTCACTCCTTTCCTATGTGCCTTGTACCTCACTGGGATACACTGATGTGTGTGATGAGCACAGAAGCTGGAAAGTAACTCTCATTAAAACCTGTTTACTGCATGAGCAGGCTAAAGGAGAAAAATTCTGATACACAGCAAAATTCACAAGTAGTTGATGGGGTATGACACAATGACAAGCTTAAAACAATTAAATGCTGGTCTAAGACACAACAGAACAGGAATAAGAGTTGAAGCATACTCTGTTGAGCACTTGGTTGAATTAGCTTATTTCAATACATTACTGCTTTGTGGGTATGTGAGAGTACAAAACAGAGAGCTGATCTGGAAGCTTTTACCTTTTCAACGTGTGCTAAACCCTCAGAACCCTCAGAAACTCTGCATGTTGTGACCCAAAACATTTAACTTCTGAACCACTGCCATGGTGTGTCATAGGAGATGCAATTTCATATTCTTTTATTTTCCCTTAGATTCAATCAGAAAAGAAAACAATACTGTTTGTAACTCAGACTAAAATTCCCAGGAGGCACCAAGGTTGATTTTAGAAAGCATTTTAAGCTTTTGTTGAACTGAATAGTGAGAAAAATGCAGATAAGCACGGCCTTCTCTTGGACCATGGAGAGAATGACTTAATGTACAGTTATTTTCACCAAGGCACTCTCCCATTTCAGGAGATGGAACTGTTTGGTGAACAGTGGATCAGAAATCTGTCTCTAATGATGGCAGGAAATGGTTACAGCAATGACAGAGTAAATCTGAACAGCTCTTCTTACATCCAGTGGGCTGAGCTATTTTCAACACCCCTGCTGTAAATTCATATCCCTACTAGATCAGCTTGATTTTTCTATGCCAAAAGAGAAATTGCCATGAATTTCAACTGGCTTAGGGAAAAAAAAAAAATAAAAGGAGAGAGAAAAATAGAAAGATAAATATTTTACACGTCTGCAGGAAATACATCCTCTTCTCTTAAATACTCACCACATTTGAACTGAATTGAACTGTGTGCCCAGGAGAGGTTTCTATTAGTCCTCATCCATATGAGGATATTATTTCCAGTAGCATCCCAACAGATAACCCTGTGCCAGCCATGGAGCCTCACACCCTGGTGGGATGGCTGGAAAAGCCACGGTGGAAGATGTGAACTGGAAAGGAGGGGTACAAACAGCTGGGAAGGATGAGCTTTTGAGGACTTCAGCCAGAGCAGGGGAGGACAGACTGCAGGAGGAAAGCTCCCCAGGGCACAAAGGCAAGGAGAAACAGGAAACAGCCATGAGATTTGCTTCCCAAAGACCAGCTGAACCATTGAGGACTTACAGTAGATGAGCTCAAGCACCAACAGGTTATAGAAAACATTCAGCTTGATGGTACTTGTTTGGTTTTAATTTAAAATTTACTCAGTTATTGGAAAGCTGAAACAGTTTGCCAATACTGTTATCTGGAAAGAGCTGGAATAAACTGGGCTGGTTTTGAGACCAGTGATGCAATTCTGTGAATTCTGTGCTGATTCATTATCAGCCACCGTGTAAGGCTGGAAATAAGACTTTCCCTGCCTCATTGTCTGATTCCTTGCTATAAAAAACAAAAGAGTTCTTAGGCACAGTTCAGAATTATTTCTAAAAGTCTCCTACTGAAAAGATTTAAAAGTAAAATCATCCAATAATTAGAATTAAGTAGGTTGGTCTTCTGTGACAAATTGGCATGATGGATCTAGTTGTGTGGATGGCCAAGGCATTGGGCTAAAAAGAGGCTTCTGGCTGAATCAGATTAAACACATGAGCTGGAACAAGACTGGTTGCTACAAAATTTTTAGAATGTTGCTACAAAATATTTAAAAGTTTCATGATTTTTCTATGTATCTAAGTCAAGTGATTCACATTTCCTATACACCAGTGAATCAGCTGACTTTCAACAAACAAGAAGTCTTTCCTCTCAGATATTTTCAGAAACTCGGGCTCTTCGCCTCTGCATATGGTGTGTTTCTTTCCATGGAAGAGAAAATAATTATTCTTTTTCTTACCATTTTATCTTGCAGTACATGGAAAATCATTCAAATAAAAACAAAAAAGAGAAAATAAAGAGCAAAATAAAAGCCATCAGCATCCCATTCAAAGTTATCCTCTCAATCCGCCCGGAGGAATTATGTACCCTTCTCATATTTCTATTTTGTAGTTCATAGTTCATTGCTATCATGTCTTTCTTCCTCTGCAGAGTAGTAAAAACATAATATCGGAAATACTTGACATACTTCCTCATTTGTTTAATGGTGATGATAAAAGGGAAATTACTCCTCTAATATATTTGAACACTTAGCTTATTATCCTGAGTGAGTTTTCTCCCAAAGCTCAATTCATTAAAACAAAACACATCTTTCTGTGATGAACTGCAAAGAGTAAGAGGGCAAAATTTTTAAATTAAAATTAGAGTGTTTCATGATTCTACCCCAGCAGATACTGCTTCTGCTGCAGCTTAGTTTACTGAAGCTTTCATTGAGTCTCACTCACCCATGAGCAATGAGGTTTTCACACATGAATTAGGCTTTTCATTCAATAACTTCAAGGTTACAATCTAATGTTACCCCAGTGGTTTGCTGAAAAATGCAAGGTTGGGAGCAGCCCTCAATCAGTATTTCAGAGGCCAAAAGATCTTGTGCCCATTGCAGATGGGGAAGGAGACACTTAGCAAACCAGGGGATCCTCCTCTTTGTTGCCCATGTTTATTTAATTTTGAAATGCAAATACTGTGGTTTTAACAAGGTGTTAGCTGTGCTCTGTCCCAGTCACTTCATGAGCAGCCAAAAGCAAATACTTTCTAAGCAAGCTGCACTACTGCAGTTGCAAAGAAGGACATCCAAAAGAGCTGGAACATTTCACAGAGTCAGACGCGGTTAATTCATACTGAATTATCCTCCCTGCATAAATGTCTGTGCAAATGACAGACTTTAATAAGCCTTCAAAGCTGACACAGTATTTATCACTGATTAAATTTTTAAAATCAAAGTAACTATAGCTTTTACAGACATGTTTAGATTAAGACTGACATTAATGCTGTATATCAGTTTAAATCACTTGCAATTATGCAGGTGCTTGGTGCTTGCATTTCAGTCATTTGAGGCTAAACTGGGGCAGAGAACCCATAGCTCCATACTGGGTAACAAAGCTTTGGGACACTCTTCAGGCCTCTACAGACACTGTTTGTCTAATACAGAATATTCTTAAAGCTTCCCCTCTGTGGACTGCAAATGTGTAAATTGTTATTGCTAGAAAAAAGAAATAGTGGACAATGTTGAAATGAAATTCCATAGAACACCTAACATACCCAGGAGAGCAAATTAAGGCTTTGTGAAAAATCTCTAACTTGTAGATATGTGACTTTGGAAATATAATATTATTGTTTTACTGTAATTGTGAAAATGGAGAAAAAATCTGGAATTGCTGTATGGGGGTTGATGCATGTCCAGAATAAATTATACTTTTTGTATATTTCTGGCTACAATTTAAAAAAATGCAATTCTTCTGGTGATGAAAGAAAAATTTAAAAAAAAAAGAAATTCCACCACAGAGTTCATATGTTATTCACCATATTTCATTAATATTTCATTTTTGCAGCACTCCAAATACACAGAGAAGATATCAGAGAATGTTTTTTTTTTCTTTGTAAGAACTAGAAGGCATTTGATCGTAACTACTGAAGTAAATTAAATGGCATTTCAAGAACAGCCAACTAAAAATGCCGAAGGCATAAAGGAATTTTGATATCCAGGGAATCACAATTAATTTCAACTATGTAAAATGGGACACAAGATGGTGTGAACCATTTTTTATTTGTCATCTGTTCCATTCGATTAGAAACGTATGGTATTTATCAATCAGTAAAGTGGAAATAGAATTTGCTGTAAATGATAAAGGATGTAAAAAAATATAGGCAAATGGAGCACTGGGAGAATATGTGCAGATATCTCTTATCAAAGTATATGATAGCTTTCACTTGGGCTGACTACAAAGATACTTTATTATACTGATTTGTACTGTTCAGTGAGAAAAAGTCTAGGATAAACAGTAGTTAATAAAACATAAAAAGTATTACTGAAATTTATTTGGCAATACAATTGACAGCAAAAAAAAAAAAAAAAAGAAGATATTTTAAATACAACTCCCATGATAAGGAAGCTACTTAAAGAAAGTTGCCTGTGAAAATGAAGCCTTGTCCCTTTTCTTATTCTTAAGATTTCCTGCTCCAGATCCAACTGACCAGAATGACTACAGGCTTTTTCCCATTCACGGAAACCACCATGTACCTCACATCTACAATGTCAGTAGCCCAGGAAGGGCAGAAACAATTTGCTCTATGTATGGAACAGGAATGATTTTCCCATACAAACATTCCAAACATAAGGAGCTAAATAATCTGTTATACTGTACATGTATCTGGAGGAGCTACCCATTTATCCCTCAGCTGGTGGATAGCCTTTCTCTTTTGGTACTTCATTCACTGGAAAATTAGCCCAGACTTACCCAACTTTTTGTATGAGCAGCCAAGAGAAGGTACTAACCAGAACAAAAAATACCTGCTGGATCTAAACTTCTATAGAATAAGAACTCCACACCATTTGTGCAGGCTTTTCCTTAGGTGTGCACTGTCAAATACATTTATACACATGTGTATAAATGTAAATTTCTAATATATGTGCCTTTGTAGAGACTTTAAGAGAAGCTCACCCAAGCAACAGGCCAGTGAACACAGCTGAGGAGGAAGAGGATGAAATAATTCTACAATGCCCTAACAGAGCAGCTTGTCATGTACTACAGTTGAGTAACAAACAAATAGGAAGAGATATCAAAATCTTTCTTACCAGTGATGATATTAATGACATTATATTAATAGGCATTAATGGATTAGGTCACACACTCTGACTATTACTTTTAACAGCTTCTGTTTATAGGCAGTGTTCAGATTCTAGAGGGCACAGATGGAGGACCAATTCTAGTAAGCACTTTATTAGCCTTTCTGATTCCATTAATTCAGTAACATCTAATCATGTAAAGGAAGATTAAAGATCCTGACACTCACAGCACAAAAAACTAACAAACAGTAGTTTTTTGTTCCTTTCTAGATTGACTAATAAAATATTTAGAATAATTAGTCTGAAAATAGTAAAGAATTAGAGCAGCTAATTGCATATAACTTTAAAAAAGTCTCTTAATTAATAAACCCTACAGTCTTTGACACTACAATTTATACTCTTCAAGAGAAAAATGCAGCAAAAATACATAATGTTAAACAACACACGGTTAACAACACTTTGTTTTGATTACATTGGACCACAATTAATGTTGGTCCTGGAGCTCATCTTTCTCCTTTGATAGCTCCTTACACTCCTTATGTAGATTAATCCTGGAAGTACTGGCATTCTCTAACGTGATTTAGAGCAAGGCACTGCACAGCACTGCCACCAGTGAGGAGAAGTCTCCTCTGCCCTTCCTGAACCACATCCTGCCTGTCCTTGGTGCTCCTTTCTGTATCTGGGCAATTTGCCACAACTGATAAAGGCTGTGACATTATTGAACACCTCCCTACCAACTGAAGACATAAAGAACTGCAAATGTCATGCAGACTGATTGAGAATGAGGCAAAGCAAACAGAAATCATGCATATTTTGGAAATAAAAGACCACAAGGAACCTACAGTCATTCTCCATCAACAGATAAAGCAAGACTGTATTAAACTGCACACTTTTTTTTGGAATTTTCCTGTCTTAAACACTTAGTAGCATGTGTTTTTTAGTCCCCAGGGCAAAATTAGATTTATTTCATATTACATATGTTTATTTTACAAACAGTCTAAGCCTTTAGAATAAAACTGCAGAAACTGCCCACACCTTTGAGATTTCAGATCCTGTATTTAGATGCAAACAGGACTGATCATAACTGTTCATATTTTACTTTTAACAAAGTCCTCAAGAACAAAAATCCAGAGTCTTAATCTATCATAGTACAACTCAACCCAAAAATTATCATGTAAAAGGGCCTTCACACTTAAAGAAAAATGTATAGGGCTAATGATAAATCTATTATCTACCAATACTCTACACAGGCAAAATGTCACTCATATCATTCTCAGGCAATCATTTACCCATACCTATAATGCTACATAGATGCTTGAACAGAAGAGAAGGGAGGACACACTACAAAAGTGAAAATTACAACTTTGCAGCAGTTAAAAATTAGACTAAAGTATGCAGCCTCATTTTTCCATAAACATTGAAGCCCATGCTTCTATCAAGGAGCACAAAACAAGTTCATGCATATTGTGGCTAAAGTTTTACCTCCACCTTGTCCATGGCTGCCTTAGAAAACTTTGAAACTTCTCCTCTAGTTAGAAGCTACCACAAGGTGCACTATTTTGCAGATCCTAATTTTCCAGAAATGCACTCAAAATGTGGAGTGTGCAGTTCTCCGTGAGGTCTACAAGGAAATAGATTTTCCACAGCCTGGCAGTAAAAAGGCCTGAGCTCTCCCGGGCAAGCAGTCCAGCAATTAAAAATTGAGCAATAAACTACACTGGAGCAAAACTAGTTTTATGACAGTTGTTAAACCACCTATATTAGTCTTGCAATATTAATAATTGAAACAAAACGAGTAAAAGCAATTTTTCTTATTAAATGGCCTCAAAGGAATTAAAATAATGTATTAAGTTCCTTTTAAAGATATGTGATGCTCAGCATTAGAGAGGGATCCTTTTAGTGGTTCTAAGCCTCTTGTTCACCCTTGGTAAATGAATTGTGAAAAAAACACCCCATAACATGAAATCAGGTGAACTGTGAAAGATTAGATTAATACTACAGCGTGATTCAGTGCCCATAAATGAATGAGGTGGGGGGAGGGTGGTCTTTTATGTGTGAAACTCTTGTGCTTCTTACCTCCAGAGCTTTCAAACGCTCCAAGAGCAATTTTGTTTTTTCCTTTTCCTCCTCAGTGCTGCTGCTTTCACTTCTTGAATCTTCATCTGCCGGTGTGCGAATTTTTTCCATGCCTTCTTTACATCTCCTGCTGTCTTCTGACAGCTTTTCCTGAAATGATTTTTTTAAAATGTCATTACTCACAGTGCAAATGAAGTTAACTATGCAAATATCTCCAATTCTCCCTTGTATATGAAAGAAAAAAAGACAGAGGAAGTTGCTAGTGACATGATTAAAGTACTAAATAAGTGGAGTCATGAAGGCTCTGTGACACATGCTAGGCCAATTCTGCAAGTGTATGCACAACTTAACTGCTACTTCAGATTTTCAAAACTCAGAACTCGTCATTTCTTTAATAACTTCCATTTTCTTCTTTAGAAGTTGCAATGAACACTGAACATACCAGCTTTCAGTGGCAGCATTTTGCCACTGAGAGATAAAGCAGTTTATTGAGGAAAAGCTAACATATGTTCACACTTCATGCCTTTCACCCTTCGTCATCTAGAGCTAATATTTGAATTATTAAATATTGGGCTGAGAATCAAGCTGCTACCAGATGAATACTGATTTAAGATCTGCTCTAGCATATAACTGGAGAGAGTGAGACTGACAACAAAACTTTCATAAGTGCCCCAGTCTATTCCTAGTCAGCCTGAGTTGTTACCAGCTGCAGCTGCTGAGAGGCTGCTGAGTTTTACCAGAGCTCTGTAGAAATCATAGGATTGAACAGTGAATCCTGCTAACTCCAATAATTATCTGTCCAAGCTCTCTGTCCACAGACAGAGTGAGACAGAAAAAAGAAAATACCAAGACTACAAGCAGGCAATGCAAAACATTGCCCAAAATGACACGGCAATCACAAGGAGAAGAAAGAGAACTCCACAGATGTCGAGGGTGAACCATCATCAGAGCACAACACAGGAGGGACTGGCTCCACCTTGCAAACCACCTTCTCTAACTGCATGAGCAGAGGCAGTCTGACAACTCACAAGCAGCTTGAGAATGGAAAATGTGAGGTAAATCAACATTAAATACTGGGTGTCAAAACAAATCTAGAGAATTCCTTCAATGAGCATCTAGTCTTCGTGTGCCTTTCTGATAACTATGTACAAAAGCTCAGACATTCAAGATCTTTGAGTCATCCCAGAATTGAGATGCTTTCCCCACAACTATTACACAACATGCACTCTGTCTAACCATAAAAGTGTGCATCATCATGAAGAACTGATACTGCTTGAATAATGTGCAAATACAAGTATTTGAGAGTTAATAGCAAGGCATTATCTTTACTAAACCCCATATAGGTAACAATTAAAAATCAGCAATCTGGATCACATTCACAACAATTTCTTTTTAAAATATTAACTAGCTTAGAAATTGACCATTACTGTGATAAAAATTTAATCAAGAATTAGTTTTATATAATATGGGCTTAATTACTGAACACCCTTACACAAACCACGAAGCAAAGAACTTATTCTGAGCCCCAAAACACAGATGTCAAAGAGCTATTCCATCAAGTTTCCAACATTACTGCTACCCTGATCACAAAGGAAACATAAATATAGTACTTGGGCTTTGTTTTTTCGTGCTTGCTACTCACTGATGCAACAATCAAGTATCTGAAAAAGAGCCATTAAACCATTTTTGCTTCAAGTTGCCCTAAGGAGTGCATTGAGATAAAACAATGAACTCAGGGGAAAGAAATGACAAAGGTATATCTCTGATGCAATTCAAATACAAACTATTGTTTTTAGGAGGGGATGTGACATGAATTGGATGTGGCTAACAATAGAAGAAAACATAAACACATGCACAGGGTCACCTTTCCTGCACAAACTCAGGGCAGCAATTTCAAAGGACAAGTAGAAGAAAGCATAGGTTATGACATTTCATTACAGAAAGTGGAGCAATGCAGAGTAAATCTTAGCCACATAAAAAAGTAACCTGTTCATCTTCTAATTACAAAATTAGATGAACTTTGCACACTAGTGGCATAATCAGAACATACATCCTGTTTCACTCTGATGGGCATTTGAATACCTCATGACACTTACTGCTGTTATCCCTCCCAGTGTTGAAGTACAGCTCACACAGCTCCAAAAGCAGTTTACTACTGAGCAATAATAAATGAGTTTCAGCATTTCAGCCATGGAAAAGGTGCAGAACAGAGGAAAACACTTCTAACCTTAGAAATTGTGCTTAGACATACCATGGGCTGAGGGCACTGCCCCATCACATTCACCAGTTCCACCTGGGTGATGTCCAGTGAGGGCAGAGTGGAAAATCCACACTCCAGAAAGCAAACAGGGATTTGTAAAGCATCCTTTGTGCTAGAAGTCAAATCCCTAAAGAGGGAGGTGACAAAGGCTTTTGGAATGACAGAAACCTCTTGAGTGTGCAAAATCTGTTAATATCAAAGGCAGGAAGGAAGGGGCAGAGATCTGCCAGAGGAAATGTGCATCTCCTGTGGGATGTTGGACAAATCCTGCAGAGGGCTCTGGAGGGAGCATGCTGAAGGCAGCAAACAATGGAGTAAAGCAGCTTACTCCTTTCCCTGAAGTCCTACACTTCTTGTGTTATCTCAAAGAAAGAGCATCTTTTGCCACTCCTGAGCAGTCTCTGTTCCTGCCTCACATATTGCAGTCACAGGCAGGCTGTGTTCCAACAGAATAACAAAATCCTCCCCAGGTGCAAAGTCCAGCAAAGGCAGAGTAAGTGCTGTCCTGCTGACCAGTGCAGTTTAATTTCTGGGAAAAGGTAACAGTTGGAAATGGTGTTCTGGAAGTAAAACAGCTATTAAAAAAAAAAAAAAAAAAAAGGAAAGAAAAACAATAACTCCACTCAGGGTCTCCCCAGACCAATGAGTTTAAGACACATGCCTGTACCATGAGAGGATGCAAACACAATAGCCTGATGAGAGTAAAGGCTCATCTATTTCTCTAATGCTCTGTGTCAACAAAGAGAAAATAAAAATATTAAAAATTCAAATCTTACTGAAACTAGGATTACACTGCTCGCTGTAGACCCTTTCCTACAGAAATTAATGAGAAACTTACAATCGAGTTCCACATTGTGTAAGCTTCTCAGGCTGGTTTAAACTGTCATTGCTCTTCTGAAACCAAGAGTATTTTGCAAATCATAAATGACATCCTGCCCTGACCATTATTTCTAAGCATTCAGTTTGCTCCATAAATGAAACAAGCAGTCCAGTGACGATGAACCCTCTGCTGAAACACCATGGGCCCCGTGGCCAATGGAAAACAAGGGATGGAAACGGCCCCTGCAGCCCAGGAATGGCAAGCTCCCCAGGATCAATGGAAGGATATAAATCACTAAAGACATTGATCTATGAAGCTGCACAATGCAGTGCTCTGAGACTTACCAGAAAGCTGGATTTCAGTTAGCTGAACTAGGGAAGAGCAGTATAATATTCCCTCTTTCCACTAATAAATAAAGTAAGAAAAAGAAATTAAGATAGCAGGAAATCTGCCTGAAATTGCAAATGATAATTTACTGGAATCTGTGGAATGTAAAGCCAATTTTCTCTCTTCTCTCTTCCATCTACCTTTCAGAATATTGAACAAGAAAGTGTTTTCACTGTTGATAAACAGGGAGTAACTACAGTGATAGAAAAGATCATAGAGAAGCTTTCAAAAGATAAGAGAACAAACTGCCTATTTCAGAAATTACCTCTTTCTTCATCCCAAGAAAGGCAAAAGGCTGCTAACCCTAACAATCAGTCATTGGGATGTCTTTCCTCTGAGAACTGTCACCTTTTCGAGGAAGAGAGAAGTGTCAGAGGGATACTTAGCCAGCTACATCTTAACTATTATTTCAGAAATTATGTTACTTTAGATGTTTTATTGGTAGTACCATCAGCCCTTTCTTCTTTCTAAGATGCTTTCTAGGAATAACACTACACACATGGAAAAGGAGAGGAAAAAAAAAGAGAGCTCACTTAAAAATATTTCAATTTGCAGCTAAAAAACTTCAAACCAAGAAGAGTAAACATCAGAAGATACAAAGAAAAAAATAAGTAGCTAGCAAAGATTATTCTAGAATTTCTTTTTTACAGTGAGAACTATGATTAGGCACTGGACAAGTGGCTATAATAATACAAGACAGCATAATCTAATACTGATATAACTGGATCTGGGATCTGGAGCACTGATTATAAACAAGACTCTTTCACAAGCACACGTGACAAAAATCTGATTGAACCAAACAAGAATTAAAAAAGATAAACATCTTTGAAATGCTGATTTTCCCAGTGAGTGTTGGATGACAGGAATTGCTTGTCTGGAAAGTGATATGTGATAATAATTAGAAATAACATCTTTGCTTGTAGAAGCTAAAGATCATTTTCATGTGATAAGCACAGGTCCTTCAGAGAAGTGAAGTTTTTCACATGCAATGCAGTAAGGATCCCTCAGATACAAAAGATCTCTATTTGAATTTTGGGTGTCAGATTGTGATGCCTGAGTGGGATCATCTTTTCTGAATTCCTTTTAATTCTTCAACGCTGAAATTTATTAGAGACAAAGACTTTACAATGGCAGCAAATTCAAATTCTTCTGAGAGTCATGCCTGCAATTTTGCAAAACCACACTTTAATCACACATTGATCGACCAAGAATAAAATAAATGTAGGACATACAATTAAACAGTGCTTATGATTGCTCATAACCACTTAACTGAGGGGAAAAAATAAAAAATATTCACAATGTAGCTATTAATTGTTCTTTAGAGAGGCAGTGGTAACAGGCATCCAAGAATCCAGCCTATGTGGAACCCAAACTATGCTGAAAACTCAATACCTCAAAACACTTTAGTGCTTTCTGTGGTGTGCTTCCACAAGACCCTCTAAATAAGATATTTACTGAACAATTATCTTAGATTTCAGTGACTGAATGTGGTGATCTGAGTACACTACACCACACTCTAGCACTCTTTCTACAACCAAGACTCTCCCTCCAAACCCAAACTGCAGTTTCCAGATCCATACACAGAATTGTTCATGTTTGCACTGCTTTTGGCTGGGGTACAGCTCTTTTCTCTCACTGCTATGTGTTTTGGATTTGTGCTGCAAACAGTGTTGACAACACCAAGATATTTCATTACTGCTGAGCAGCGCCTACATGGACCCAAGGGCTTTTGTGCTCCTCACCCCATCAGCGAGGGGCTGGGGGAGCACAGGGAGCTGGGAGGGGACACAGCAGGGACAGCTGACCCCAAGTGACCCAAGGGATGTCCCAGAGCATATGGCATCCTGCTCAGCAATACAGAGGGGGAATGCTGGCCAGGGCCCACTGCTCAGGGACTGCTGGACATCAGGCAGTGGGGAGTGAGCAGTTGTTTACATTTGCATCACTTCTCTTTCTTGGGGTTTATTTCTCTTTGTTATTTTCCTTTCCATTACAATTTGTTGTTGTTTTAACATTTCCATCACTAAACTATTATTTTCTCAACCCATGAGCAGTGGCAGGGAGCTCCTGTGTTCCTGGTTCCTTCTCAAAATGAACTTTGATTAGCAAAGTTACCAGCAGGAAAAAAGAACCTTTCTAAGAAGCTGTTCCTTCTTCATATATCTAGGTAAGGTAATAGGAGAATGATATTCAGTGTGATTTTTCATGCAGATATATGAGCTGTCTCACTTTTACCCTCCCAATTTTCTTCTCCACATCCTGCTGGAGTGGGGTGTGGGGCTTGGTTGCCAGCTGCAGTCAAACCACAACAGTGTATTTATAAATTGTGAACGCTTTTCTTTGCAAGACCATTCTACAGTCTTGATGCATTCTTAGATGATGTGTTTTCAGCACTGTTTCCAGTGCAGACCTCCTAGTGCTCAACACTATTCACTCTGAGCACTATAAAATAAGAATTTCTAGACTGTTGATGAAGATAAAAGCTGTAGATGAGGGTTTATTTGTACTTTCATTAAAAAAGCAGCCTCAAGCTATGCACAAATAGCTCAGTCTGACTGCATAAGCTGAAAAAAGGCAGAAATTGCTCCAAGCACTACAGACTTAACATTCCAACAAGTTTAAATTTGTTTTCCAGTGTCACCTTGTTCCTCTTTCTCCCCCACTCTTTCTCTTTTTCCTAAATATACCCTTTGAAAATTAGCAGTATCTTCAGATATGCTTTATAACCAATTTCATTCAGCAAAACCTGAGATGTGTAAAAGACATATATGTTAAGTCTAAGGTGAAGTAAGTGTGTCCTGCAGGACTCTCAGTATAGGAGTAACCAGAGATATCTCTGTCATCTAAATACTTTTTTTCCATATGCAACTTAAAGGAAAATATTTTTCTTTATTTCCTAATGGGAATCTAATTAAACACAATAACCCAGGCCTGAAAAAAACACAAACCAAATCATAACTGAACAAACAAGTTACAATATGAAAAAAAAATTAAATGCAACTAAAATTATATGCAATTGAAATTATCTTTGAGTATAAGGCTACAAATATGACTTCTGCTTTACCTTCCTTGCTTTTATCTATGTATTCAGCTGTTTTCTCTTGCTTTCTTTTCTCCCAGTGGAAGGAGAGACTAAAATATAGCTTTGCTTTAGACAGCACATCGGTAAGTGTAATAATAATCTATTTTTGTTTAGCTAACAGCTTTTGTTCAGAACGAGCTGGCCAAAATTGAAGGAAAACAAAGGAATGCAACATATCACAAAAGTTTACAGAAACATCCCAAATTGTTCATGATTTAACATTACCCTTGTCAGAAAAACATATTAGATTCTTCTTTTTCATCTCTGGATTTCACTTACAAAGTAAGCAGAGCGAGCAGCAGCGTTCCCTAGATTAAACACTTGTGATGGATAAGAGGAGCAAGTTCATACTTTATGTTTCTGATAGGTGCCTCCCTCCACCCATGTATCAATCTAAATGTTCTCCACATTATTCCCCACTCAGAACACTCCCCACCAGTGCAAGCTATCATCCCTGCTGAACAGCTCTGCAGTAGCATTAATAAATTTCCCAATGATGCTTTTATTGGCCGCTCCATGCATCAAAAACATATTTCTTTTGAAAAAGTTCAGATTGGAAAGGAGCGTAAGAGCAGAAAACCTTCAGAGTGCACTCGAGGATAGAGTGTACTCCTCAGATCAGCAGGAGGAGATGGAATTTCTTGTCCTGAGGTCCCAGTGGCAGCTCCTGTCCTTAGTGAATGGATATTCCCAGTACCAACAGCCACTCTGGCCCTGTCAGAGCAGGAATCAGGACTGACCCTTCTGCCAGGCCAGGTTTCAGGCACAGCAGTGGCAGGGCGGTGTCCAGGAGCTCCTGGCTCCTTCTCAAAATGAAAACCTTCAGTCACATTGATTAACAAAGTTACCATCAGGAAAAAAAATAAACTTTCTAAGAAGCTTCTTTCCTTCTTCATATATCTAGATAAGGTAACAGGAGAATTAATAATATTCAGCGTGATTGTTCATGCAGATATTCTCTTAGAAATTGGTTCATTATAGTACCATACTTAAAGTAATAATCTTTCTTTCCAGGAAACCTGTATGCAGCATTTAAACTTCTGTGAAGGGGTTTGTAGGTATCACAGTAACTGCACTTGACAAAAGCTACAGTATTAAAATACCTTTCTCTGACTGAAGTAGAAATAAGCCAAACTATTCTGAAATTTAAATTCAGTAAATTTTATGTAACAGCAATTCAGACAAAAAAAAAAATTACTCTGGATTTAAGTTGCTAGAAATAAGCCAATTTTCCTTCCATAGTGTTTTGGAATGAGATCAGTGTATTAACTGACTAGTTCTCACCATAGGTACAATTGCAGAAGCTGACCTAAGAAGTTACCTGTGGGATTAGGAAGAAAAAAACCTTGAATACCATTCCATTACCAGGTAAATTTTTTTGTAAGTGCCAGGGAACAGTTTCATGTCTCCCAGCCTTGTCAGGAAAACTTCTGAAAGAAAATCAGAATTCATCTTCATGTAAAAATAAGATGTAGGAACAATCATTCCAGATTAGATCAAAACTTCAACTTTTCAAATACGTTATTGTAATTCAGATTATCTTAACTTTTCCTGATCAGAAGAACACTTTCTAAAATAAATTTACTGGTATATTGCTAAGTGAGTGCTTTAGTTAAAATAATTTTCAAAGACAGAATGATTGTGAATTCAGCATACTCTCCATTTTTTTTTCTCTGCCTTAGAAAATAAGCAAAATTTTAGATTTTTTTTTAATTAAGGAAAATTTCAGATTTTTTTCAACTTTTTAAAATTTAGTAACTAGCGCTGCTTTCTGCTGGTTGGAAAATATCAAGGAAATAACATCAAAATGCAGAATGAACAGTGTCTTTTATGGAGATGGGGAAGTAGGGAGAGAGCAATCCACCATGTATAAATTCTTTTGTTTGGGGAAAGTGAAACATTCATGTTCAGGCAATGGGTGACTTTTATGGATTCATTCCCAAAGTTAGAACCAGAAGAAAGATACAGCAAAAGATAGAAACACAGTATAAAAGAGGAAATGTAAACTAGAATTATAGTCAGAATAATACAATATAGTACCATCAAATCAGTCAGTCTTGGCCTCTTGATACTGTAGGTACCTAGAGGATGTGTGATGGATTAAAGTGTAGTGTAATAGCACCTGTACACTGTGAAAATGTAGATTTCTACCTGGAGACCTCATCTAACCTTCACCAAACTTGGTACTTCAAGGACTGGCATTGCATTCTCAACCCCTGATGGAAAGAAAGATGGTCAGAGTCAGGCAACAACTGTGGGTGATGGGATATGATCAAATATGTGGATAACCCTTGTGTAAATACAGGACATCCTTGCTTTGCTTTCTCTTTAGTTTAGTAGTGCTTTGTTTTGAGATGTACCCAAGGACAGCTTGGACAGGCATTGGGGCAACCTGTCTAGTGGAAGGTTTTCCTTCCTATGGGAGGGGGGTGGAATGAGATGATCTTTAAGGTCCCTTCCAACAAAAAATGTTGTGACTCCATGATTCTGGGAGGGAAAGAACACTCTGTTTTCTGATAAACAGGAACACAAATGGCACATTTCACTCATGAGACTTTGCTGTGTTAAACACAACTCCATTGCTGTGCTTCGGTACCACAACCAACCAAAAAGGGAAAACTCTGCAACAAAACTGAAATTTTGAACAGTTTCTCAGAAGCACAATCAGCCTCTTTTGGGGGTAGAGAATCCAGCCTCATTTTGTTAAGTATTTATCAAAATCTTTACATAGTGGTGGAAATCTAGAAAAAGCCATAAGGTATTAAATTGTTACTGAGCTAGCCCTGGATTTCTCTGCATGGAAAAGCAGTCCAACAGCAAATGCTTGTGTCCTTGACATCCCAGCACTTCCAGTGGAGCTCCCAAGAGTGAGGATGGCTCCTCTCTGCCCTTCTCTGTGAGACACAAATCTGCTAATATTTGCCTAGTAATGTACTCTTTAATAGTTTAGGAGGCTTAGCTCATGCAGACCCCTGTGAGCACTTCCACTCCAGAGACAGATGTTTAAGGATATAGATCTTCTTTCTGCAATAGAAGTTCACATTAAAAATCCTACGTGGATTTTAGCTAGGGAATTCAACTAGTGCCTTTTTTCCAATTCATGGCCAAGCCCCTATCTATAAAATGTTACATATCAATGGCCTGAACAATAAGCTTGTATAGTTTTGTGTTAAGATAAAATTATATTGCCAATGGTTACAGTTTTTCCTCTCATGAAAGAGCTGTTGACACCAACGGCTGTGCAAATTAGAAGTGACAGCCACAACAACTGTTCCACATTTGAGTAACACAAAACCATGCAGACAAAAAATGGGGTTGATGTGGCCAACAATGCCACCTGAAATGTGCCTGTATCACTTGTGTATGTTTTTACCTCCCCTATGTGACTGTACCATGTTTGTCCTGAGCTTTAATGCTCACATGGGCAATTTCAGAACGATATTAAATTGTGATCATACAACAAATTCTCTTCCTCATCTATTTCAATCACTGCACACTGACATAAAGTCAAAATGAGTTAAAAACCCCTTCAAGTCTTTGAGTGATCTGTAATCAGGGAAGATTCCACTTAGAGTAGCCAGCATTGTGACCAAACAGGAAAGTTTTTGATATCCAGATCTCAAGGGCAAACTCAGGAAGAAAAGTCTGTAGGGAGCAGGCTTTAAAGTCTGGGTTCAAGAACTGCACACAGTTACTTCTGGGGAATACATGAGCTCTTGGTTTGGCCTTTCATGATCTTAGTTTTAGGTGGTCAATGTCTCTTGGAAACACCATAAAGCTAATAAGGAGTGGAGTCTTTTGGTCAAATAAAATTGAAAGAAATATGATGGCTAAGGCTATTCAAATAACATGCATTCTTGTCTACATTTATGCAAGCATTCATTATAAATTTTTTCTTTATTATTATGTAAAATGATAACAAAGGAGAATTTTATTTACAATCCTGCTTCTTAATTCATTTACCCAAAAGAAATCACACAATTCATCTTTAAGTCCAGCAAATTAAAATCCCATAGGGCATCTAGCTCTACGGAAAGAGAATATTTTGCTTTAAGTAAGAATACTGGCAAGATCTAACAAAATATTGCAATAACACTGCATGCTTTAGGCTCCACCTTCTTATTGCTATTATTCCAACATTAGCACTATGCAATATTTAAAGTTCATTAGCAAGAATATTTATTCTGGAGTCAGGCATATTGGTATTGTAATAAGAACTCAATTTTATACATCCCAGAACAATAATTATATTTGTTAAAAAAAATATATAGACAATGTTCAATAAATCAAAAGCATTTATTGTGCAGAATTATCTTTTATAATATTCAGATATTTACTTCAACAAACTTCACACACTAAGTCACTCCAGTGTCAGAGAATATGGGACATACGTTGATAAGTCACACTGGAAATCAACTCATTTGTCCCCATTTGTTATGAAACAGAGTTGTGAATCTGCTCTAAAATCCCTTATTCCACTGATCATACAGTTTTGATCAGATCACACTAATCACAGATAAAATGTGAGGTTCAGGATATGTTCCATAGGGTAACTGATTGTAGAGGATGGCTTTCTGAATGTTATGAATTATGTTAGTAATACATTCAATAAGGTTTCTGTATGAACATAACTTACAAAATTTCATTTATATTTCCTTCACAGATACATGTTGATAATAGAGTTATCATGTTCCCAAAAACCTGAATACATCAGTGCTTTTAAGGAACATTACCTGGGTTTTACATTTGGTGTTTTTAAGGAACATTACCTCGGTTCTACATTTCAGGTTCTATTCCTATTTGTGAATTATGCTCATAAATATATAAAAAAACTGCCTGAGTACATTTGGAGGAATACAAATGAAATGTCTTTGTTGCAATATTGATGTATCTTGCTGAATTTGGACACAGCACTTATTCAAGATTCATCATCTATTTAAATGGTATGTTTGGCCATGATTTCCACACAGCTGGTTTCAATAACATATTAATGATTCATAGAAAGCTTCATTAACACGTTTCCCAATGTTAAAATGCTTTGTAAACATTTCAGAGCAGAGATTCTTTGCCAAGTACCTGTTTTGAGGAGCCTTTCAGGTAGAGCTGTGGCTGTGACTCGTGGTCACTGCCCAGCTTCCACTGTGTGACAGAAACAAGCACCCACCCCGTGAAGCCATGTCTGACCTACATGGCAGGGAGCCATCCCAGGGCAGAGAATGCAGCCATTCCTTGAAATTCCTAGGAAAAAAAGCCATTTGTTCACATTTTCATAAAAGTGAACAAAAGGGATCTGAGGATGGATGACTCAAAAAGACATTCAGAAAAAAAACCCCACAGCATTCACAACACAATACAAATGTTCTGTGTTTCTGACCTGTTTTACCAGCCACAGACTGGTGTATGATGCACCAGCCTAACTATTTCTCCAGGAGAGGAGAACCCATTGCTTCTGAGTCATGGATTTGGAGAGGAAATTCACAAGCAAAGAAGATTGCATACCAGAAATATTCAAGAAATGAAAATGGCTAAAAAACAAGCTAAGAGAGATCATGAGTGAAAATGTTCCCAGGAACAAGAAGAGAACAGGAAGGGAAGGAAGCTCTTATGCATTAAAATAATTCCAGAGACAGGTATATGGGTGTTTTAAGGCCCTAGGACAGAAACAGCTTCACTCTGAAAGAAAGCAAAGCAAAGCTCCGGTTTGAGGAATTTGCCCAGAGTACCACCCATCAAATTCAAACACAACCTTGAGTCCAGAAAGAAGGAACAAAAGGGCTCCATTTGCTGAGTGGAGGGGGCTGTTTGCTGGAGCTGAAGGAAAATGAAGAACTGTTCTTGCATCTGGGCACAACTGCCTTGTTCTTTCACTGGTCAGAAAACAAACCCAGGTGATTTTACACAAAGCACACCACAGTGCCCACTCTCCTGCCTGGCTGGAGACAATGAATATCTATATCAGTGTGGCCCAGAAGGAGAAGAAAACCCAAGACCATACACACATTCTTTTTTTTTTTTTTTTTTTTTTCAAAAATTACTAAACAAATAAAGATAGTGGAAATACTACACAGAAATATGCAAGCACCAAAATTTGAATGACTGTTTTATCTCCCCTCTAGGGAAGCAGCACAGAAATCTCAAATTTCAAAGACCACATAACTAATTTTTTCCAGTTTTGTGTCCAAAAGAAAAATAAGTAACCCCAAACCCTCAGTTCTATGAAAGAAAACTGCAGCATTTTTTTGCTTTTCTTCTTGAGAGTTTAAAAACAAAACCCAAAGAAGCTGAAACCTAATTGTGGTATCACCTTACTGGGGTTTCCAGAGTAAGACAGCACAGAGAAAAGCAGATAACAAAATCATCCCAGATGTCTGTTATGAATAGACAGAGGCAGACAAGTAACCCACCTTAAGGAGAGACTGACATCAAGCCCACTTCAGAACAACCACTGTGGTGACAGGAGTGAGCAGGATGTATGGATTTAAACCCATAAAGAAATAAGAGAAGGGAACTGAGTTTCAGTTTTGCACTCCAAAAAGATAGTGCATAAAATAGAGATGCCTTTGTCAACGGTTTCTAAAAGAACTATGTTCTATTGTAGCTTCAACAAAGAAATTTAATTTGTCCTGAAATTAAATTTTACAGGCTATCATTTTAACAAGAAAATTTGATTATATTGAAGGTTAAGCTAAAAGATTCCTTTCTCTTCAACCCAAGCTTAAAAAGAAAATTTAATTACAGTGATAAATACTCTTTAATATACATTTTTGTTTAGTTATACTGCTGTATTTTTGATCCATCAGCTGTAAGAATGAACTAATATCACTTAAACTTTTGAAAAGTGTTTTATCTGCTGGATCACTACCTGGTATAGTAATATATTATTTCAGTATTTTATAAGAATGCTTATTCTGTTTAAGAAGATACAGCACAAGACTGACTTCATTAAGTGATATTTTTAAGAATTCATGCACATGATATTTGATTAACTGAGATGTAGCTCACTCCTGTTTCCAGATTCCTAAATTAAAAGGTTTTCCACCACATCAGGTTCACTGTTTCCAGAATGCAACAGTCTGTTAGGAAAATGTAAAACTCTTCTGTCTTACAAACAGACCTGATTCCCTTTGAAAAACCTCTAAAATCTTTCTTTCCTAAATTCTGTCCTGAGACACTCTCTCTCTCACCCTCACCTAGTGAGAGTGATAAAATGGACCTACCACAAGCAGGAATATGAAATTGTGAAGCTTAATAGGCATCCCCACACCCAATAAGAACATGAGTGGTAAAATTATCCCTCACAATCTGAAGGCTAAGTTGTCAAAAACACCTATGTTTACTAGAGATGCTGGAACATATGACCTAAAATATTAAGTGCTTTAATAAAGGCTTCAAAACTAGTTTCTTTGTCCTCTGTGAACTATGAGGAGCAACAACAGCAGATAACACAAGGACAATAGAAGTGAAAAACATTAAACTCTGCTGAAAGAACACCTGGGAAAATGTAGGTTGAACCAACTACCCCTTACAAGTATTCATAATTAATAAACAAATAGAGGAAACGATGCCAGACATTTGTCTCAGTAGCGGGACTTTTGTTTTCAATAACTTTTCTATCACAAAAAAAAAAAAACAGGTAATAAGTCACTAATACCTGATATACCTTCATGATATTGACAGTTCCTTCTCCATGCTGGCCTGGGGATCCTTGGCTCTGTAGCAGATTTCTCACTGTCTCCTCCATTCTAGAGAATAAAAATATTTATAAAAGTCAACTGCATGGAAAAAATTTAACAGTTGCATTCAGTGTTTTTATTCTTTATAAGAGCCTAATGCATCCATGGCTACCATGAAATTAATATTTAAAGACAATCCTAGCCTTATAATGTTCTCATGCTCCATGTTATGAATAACACATTAAGGACACTCTTTTATCTTTTGAATATGCACAGTAATTAGCTGCATTGTTTAAATCCTACCCGAGCTCTGTTACTAAACTAAAACCAAATGTGTGCAAAAGACATCACCTTGTTACCAGTGCAAACACCACCACAATAAGATCATTGCCACTTAGGAACAGTCAGATTCAAACCCCCCCCCACAGCTGTGTTTGAGCCAACAGTGAGGTGTGTGCAGTTCAGACAGGCTGTCCATGGCATCACTGCCATCACTCCCTGTGCTGTGGGGCACTCTGTGCCACTGCCCTGCTTCACAGGGGCACAGCTGCTGAACACATTCACCCTTCCCTGCCCTTTCAATCAGGTGTAAAAAGCCAGTGCAGGCTCCAGTCTGGTACCACCATCTCAGGACAGTGCAACCAACTTCAGCTCCATCAGTTAAAGGAGGAAGGTTTGCACTTCTGTTTTAGATTGTTGTTCATAGGCACCATCAAAAGTCATCTTTGATCTACACACATTCATCAAGAATGTTAAACTGGTAATAACACTAACCCTGCTGAATGGAGCCTGCTCACAAGGAGCTCTGCTCCTTCCCACAACAGGAAAAAGGGAAACCACCTATGAAACACTGGTCCCCTTCAAGGTGGATCAGAAATTAAATCCCATGGGCTTAGGAGAGATCACCAAGGCTGATCACAAATAGCAGGGCTGGGAGTAGGGCTGGTTTCAGCTATGGGTAAGAGGAGGAAAAGGATCAAAACCAGAGGAGCAGTGATGGACACAACAAAGACACTGGGTTTCACAACAGAAAATGGTGAGTGACAATTTCAGCCAAAGGTCCTTGCATTTCTCCCCACACAGATTCTCACCCCTGTACAGCCTCTCCTTCAGCCCTGTTGCAAGGGAGAGTTTTTCTCTCTCCCTCTCATATTTTCTGCTCTTTTCCTTTCAAGCAGTCTCAGTCTCTTGAGATAGTTGGAAAAACAGCCCAGATGGAATAGGGGCTGGAGAAGGGAAAACTGCTATGGCACAGGCATAAGGGTGATGCAAAATCAGGAGAGAGAAAGGAATACCTTAACTCATACTGCCAGCTACACTGTACAGCAAAACAGTGACCTTGAAGAAGGTGCCAGTATTCCTGGGCATATCAGACCAGGGACTGCCTGCTGTTGTTTATTTCTACTGTGTTTAGAGAAACATGACTTTTGTGTAGTATTCTTTCCAAATGAAATTGAGCAGAAGAATTATTCACAGTGTATCTTTTTTATATTTGTTTATTTCTAAGGTAACAATCCAGCGAGACAGAAAATATTAGCTAACTGCTCTGGCCAAAGGCCAATAGCATTATCTTTTATATGAGCCTCATAGTCTTTCTGTTCTTTCAGTCTCATCAGAATGAATGGCATTGGCTAATTAAGCAACAATGTGATGTTATTCCAGGTTTTCTCCTTTCAAGTCAGCCCACTACACTACTTTTCAAGAAACTGACACTGGGTGCTCATTCTGCTCAGATGAACACTGACATTCTACTTATTCCTGTGATGTTTTTTTGTCATTGATGTGCAGACTTCTACACTGCCAGAATGCCCACAGAATAGTTTGACCATCTGTTGACCAAATGTGCATAAAATCAAGCCAGCTCTAATCTCTAGTGCAGACAGTGGTGGAATTTTTCAGTTGCAGATTGGAACCATTTCTGCTCATAGGCTGACCTTAATCAGATGCCTTTTACATGAAAGAACAAATCATTTTGGTCCACACCATAAATTCCTGTGCAGTCCTCACAGAAAGATTTAATTTCTTAACATGCCCACCATTTCATTTTTAAATTAATGGTGTAATAGCATTCTTAATTATTGTGTTTATCTATGCAAATGCAGTTCCAGTGCTAGTCCTCCACAACATTCTTCTGAATTAATAAATAAACAAAAATGGAGTGAGATTAGAATCAACCAGCACTAAATCACAGTTTTTCAATTTAGACCTAAGAGTATTAATGAAAATAAAGTCTAGTTGCATATTACTATGATCACTTAAACCAGCTCAGGAAAATTATGAATTCTTAAATTCAAGAGGTCCTTTAACCTTCAGTCAAACTCAGATAATCTATTTTGGACCACAGTCCTGCCTTGTTGAACAGCCCTTCAGGGACAGGCAAGCACTCAGCTTCTTGTGGCAATCAGAAACACGTCCCATGAGCACCCAGATTTCTAAGCAATAGCGTAATTTTTGTAACATGACCAAGAGCTCAGTTAAAGGCAATTGAAACGTCTGTGGTTTTGCTGTTTGCAGCTATTATAAAATTCTGTAGCAGCTTACAGCCATTAAGTTGAACCACAGACATAGCAGACTGTGGGGTCTCATCACTATCAAACCAGCCCTGGGAGGTATTATAAGCTTTGGGTAGCCATAGAACATCTGAAAAAGAAGACAAAATTAGGTTCAGACAAACAGGGAAGTGAATTATGCTTGCAGTCAAATTCACTGCAAAGCTCTGATGGCCAGTGCTCCTGCAGTTTGGGAGCAGCTCTTCATTCACATCCCAGTTCTCCATTTTTAGGACCAAATATGGTACAGGAGGATAATCAAGATTTGTTTCTTATGAATGAGACTTTCTGGTGCATGAATTAATGGCACCTTAATTGAAAAGCTATTGTTATCTTATGATCTATAAAACTCTCCTCAGTGACAACACATGCCAGAGCAATTTACTACAAATCCTATTTACAGAATGCAAAAATAATGGAGCCTCTATAAATTTAGCTTGGGATCCCATGTTTTGCTCCTTGAATAAGGCCACCAAAGGGTATAAAAATTTTTGAAGTGAAGCAGAAAAACTATGAGCTTTATGAAAGGCTATTTCTACACATTGACCTATATTTTTCCCCATTCTCGTAACCACAAAAGGTTATTTGCTCTTGGTTTTGATTCTAATATCTCAGCTGGACCCAGTCCAATATCCAGCACTTCCAGATTATTTTAGGATAGTTATCCCCACACGTGTATTCTGCCTTCTTGCTGGACTGCTTTGCCAAGGATTCTCTGTGTCTTATGTAACTAGCAAGCTGTTAAAATCTGAAAAATCAGTCTCTAAAGCTCATCACTTCTAAGTCTACATTCTTCAAGCACTATTTAAGAACATTTATTTTCCCCTCTCCTTTGTATTTTATTTACTGTCTATTCATCTGAAGCATCTCGCATAGCGCCATTAAATTTTCTGTTACATCTGTCATTTGAATGGAAAATTGTCATTTTCTTAAAATTCAAGTGTGTTCCTTTCAGCTTCTATTTTTTAATAAATTAGGGGTTTTTTTTTAAGTGGAAAATAAATGAAAACCATGTTCAACACAAGCTCCTTAAGTTTTCTGACAAAATGCTATTTAGGGGAACAGACTCCACCAGACCTAACCTAAGGATAAATTTCTCAAAGCACAAAAAAGAAGAAGAAATGAGGCATTCAGAAACCAGAATCTGTTCTTGAAATATAAGGCTTTAAGTAACGTAAAATATTAATGCTACTGTGGAAAGCACTGTCAAGATTCCATGTGGAAGATATTTACAACTACAACCACAAGTGTTCAGGAGTGGCTTATCCAGAGAGGATTCCACAAAAGGGATTGCTCTGAAGCTCTTGAAATGACAGTCTGTGCCACAAGAAGAGACTAAACATTTTGTTAAACTTAAGAGACCAAGGGTTTAAGTGGCCAGGTATGACTTACCCAAGAGAATCAGTGAGAAAAAGGTAAAGTGTGAAAGAAAACATCAACCTAAGGCAGATGATTGAAAAAACAAGTTGTATTTTGTGCTTAGAAATACATTTAGGCTGGAATTAAAATGGTTTTAGTAAGTGAAAAAGTGAGACTCTGAATCAGCCTACCAAGTAGAGTAACAGGATGAGAAATACAACCAGTTTTAAGCCACAATTGATTCATTTACGAAATTAATTACACATCATGTCAAGAGCTGAGGACTTGAATTTATGATCCACAGGTTCTTGCAATTCCTCCTGAACCAAAATCATTCCTACACTTAAAATATACAATTTGTCCTGTGCTGTTGAGAGAACACCAGGAAATTAATCCAATTGCAATGGACAGTAATTTATTTTTTTTTTTTTTTTCCCTGAGTGTGTTTCTGGCCAAGGGAGAGACAGGAACCTGTGGAAAGGAGGAAACCTGATTCCCTGCCCAGGGAGCAGCACACAGATGCTCATGTGTCCAAGGCTGCAAGAGGAAGCTTCATCTGTATCCTTGCTGGAGACTTGCTTTTAATGCTTCTCAGTGTTGTGGTTCTGACAGCTCTGCTGCCTCCCTCTCCTGCCTGGCCCTGCTGGTGCCACTCCCAGCAAGTGCCAGAGCACAGCTTCAGCCAGGCCAGGCTGGACAGACCCTGCTGAGGTTGATGCATCACTACTGAGCAATTAAGCTCCTAAATTTCCTACCAGTTTTCTCAGGACCATCACTTTCATCACCTGTGAAAGTGATGGTCCTGAGAAAACTGGTAGGAAACACAGGCAGGCACATCCTTGGTGCCATCCCACCGCAGTGTCATGGTCAGAAAAGCTGCTCTGTGTGCCTCTCCCAGCTCTGCCATAAACAAACACTCTCCTAACCCATGCTCTGCTCAGCCATCCCCACAGAGCAGCTCTCCCTCCAAGGGACAGGCAGCACGGAGCTGCTCAGCACTACAAGGTCGATGACAGTTGCAGCCCCTTCCCCCTTGACCTACTTCCTTCCAGATTTCCACAGGCTGGCAGCTACCTTTTGCTAGGTGCTGTCACCTTCCCTTCTCAACATCCTCAAGCTGATGTGACACTACTTGGTGGTTATTTCAAATGTATGTCACAAGAATTCCTTCAGCTTGATTCTGACTTAGTGTTACAGAGTGTATCCAAAGGTTTCTACAGAATCCCACTGCAGCTGTTGAGTTTTATATTTCAACTTTTTCTTTATCTTCAGCTTGTTACTTCTCAGTGTAGTTAAAATTCTCAGGAGGATATTTTTTTCCAGCTCTTTTCTGTGAAAGAGTCAAGCTTCCTGTCTCTCTCCTATTTAAGTCTCCCAACTTCTCTTTTTAGTTATAGATTTCCTGGAGATGTGGTCTGGTTTTAGCTCCTTGAACTGTCTCAGCCCTTCCTACCACCTGATCACAAGACAAAGGAACAGGTTCCCGTGTGGTTTCTCAGCTCTTTTAGCTCCTGTTCACCTGTGAACCAGCTGGTATTTTTACCAGCTGGACTTTGGTTGTCTCTTTGGAGACTGCATTCTGTCTGGCATTGTGACAGAACTCTGTACCTCTGTCCAAGCTTCCCAGCTCCCTCTCCAATCTCATAATCCAACCAAACAAAGAGCTTCTCTCAGATCCCAGATAAATCTGTTTCCCTATTTGTTAGTAATTCTGAAGTTCAGGTTTAGGGTTACCTGCATCTCACTTCCCTCATCACTCCATTCAAAGCTTTGCAATGGATCGGGTTAAACAGGGAAAATATGGAAGTGGCTTTACAAGATGTAACAGAAAATAAAAGCTCATCACCAGCAGTTCCTGTTCGCTGCATCCTTGCAGGAGTGTCTGTCCTTCTACCTGGTTTCAATTAAATTAGGGGCTGTCTCAGCTGCAGATGCTGCTTACTCCGCTCTGTCTCCAGGGATTCCCATTAGGAGCAGACATGGCTGCCTGCTCTCCTCAGCTCTGCCCCTGATCTGCAGGCTCCTCTCCAGACTGTGCAGTGTCCTGCAGCCCCCCTGAGAGCCTCCCTCGTGTGTGAGCCATGGTGGTCCCCAGGATGAGCCACCCCCAGCTCTGGTGTCCCCCATGCCCCTCCTGAGGAGCCCCTGCAGCCAGCTGTGGGCCCATGGCTTCAAGGGCTGGAGCCCAGGAGACAAACACAACCTCCTACAAAGAATTTAGGTATTGGAAATGGATTAAAAAGGGAGAGAGAAGTGCAAATGGGTGTGTGATAAACTTAAAAAGAGAACTGACAGATGGGAAATGCTGGGGCTTTAAACCCCAAGGGGTTTTTAGTTCTTTTTAGGATACAGCACTAGTACAAGTCTGATAGCAGCGAGCTGGGCAAAGCAGAATGCTCAATATCCCCATTTAATATTTCAGTTGGAAAATAAAGTAATAACATCCCTCATAACAGCAGCAGAAAGATGCACACATAATGTATAATTTATATGTATTCTTTCTGTTCATTAGCACAGCTGCTTATCAATCCAGAAATATCCAGGGGAATCATTCTCCTGCAGCACCATCACCACCCTGTCCTCAGGCCCCGGGCAGTTCAGCCCTGTGGCATTTGCTAGTGGCAAATCCAAACTGCACAAGCCATGCTCTTTTCACATATTCATACAAACCCCTCTTTCCAAAACACACTCAAAGCATATTTGACCTGTTGCCCCTAGGGCAGCTCTCTGAGGATGAGGAGCACCACAAGTACCTTGTGCATGATGAAGGCAATGACTGCATGGCCATGCTGGGGTGAAACAGACCTCGAGCTGCAGTCACACGAGTAGAAGAGGATCCTTCCCCAAAGCAGACAGCCCAGTCAGGTTCTCTGTCCCCTGGACCATGCCCTCACTCCAAATTACACAGAACTGAAAGACTGAGCACAACCTTTACTGTGTTGAACCACTGGCCACTGATCCCAGTGGAAATTTTCAAGGTATTCTTAAAATACCAGATAAGTAGGGTAGGATTTTGAAAGACCTCAGCATTGGCACATCAGTGCTCCCACACAAGTCTGAATTCTGTTATCACGCAATGGCAGGCCTGACATTTCTCTGAAACTGCTCTAACTACCATCTGAGCCAGGAAATGTTGGAAGTGTTTCCATTGTCTCTCTCAGTCATATGGATTTCACTCTTCAAACTTCTATCAGCAAAAAGCTTCTGAACGGCAATGGAAATCAGGGGTAATGTTTATTTCTGTGTTGACAGATAGACAAATGCCATATGGACTGCATGGGTGTCTTCCATCACCAGCCCTCCATATGATTTTGTAAGTTACAGGCATGGAGGAACAAAATCCAGCCCAAGACTAAGCCCTGCAGTAAACTGCTCACCAGCAATTGAAAGGATTTTTCAACTGGAAGGACTGTCCCTCCTACAGGTCCCCAGCAGCATATTTGGGACCTTAGGACAGAAGATATTTTCATTAACCATAAGTGGATAGAATGAGGCACATACAGAAAGTTAATTATTGTGTCATCTTAAACATATGTTCATAAGCTCAAACGATATTCATGCTGGAGGCACCAGAAATAGTCACAACTAAAAGCTTCAGAAAAAATTACAGGCAACTGTACAAACAGACTGCAAATATTTCCAATTTCAAATAATGGTAGGGGTTTACTTTTTTCTTTTTTCTACATTTTAAACAAACATTTGTTTTTCCATATTTGCAAATGTTTAGCTGAATGGAAAGATATATCTACCAGTTCCTCCAAATACTCATACTTCATTTTGCATATCAGGACCCTGATTCAGACCAACAACTATTGTTTTAAGTTACTTACAGAATTGTACAGCCACTCAAAACTAAAAAGCTCTTGTTCAATTCTGAGTCACAGCTTCAAGGAGGTACCAAGACCATCCTCACACAAAAATTTCTGCATAATGTCACAATGTTATTTGTGAATTTAAGGACTTTGAAAAACTAACTACCAATGGAGTCAATAGGACTCTAAAAAAAAAAGATAAATTCAAGAAACCATTCCTAGTTTGGCTCAATAATCTAAATTTTACATCAAAAATCAAATTCACGTGACAGTTCCAGCCCCTTCCAGACATTGTATGGCCAACTGCAAAGGCCCAAACTTCTGCAGGTGTAACTAGACAAGACCCAGCTATAAGAGGAAACTTCCAACTTTGAACTTAGATTCTCCCAAAATGGGTCACCTCTGATGCTCACAAAGAAACAACGCTCTGGCTCCCAACTATGAGATTTGCTTTAAAGTAATTTTAAAGAGATAATAGGCAGTCTTAATAAATATAAGTGCTTTTGAATTTTTCGACTTCAGCCTTTCCAAATTTCAGCTCAAAAATACTACAATAAACAAAGTAAAAAATTGAGATTTTCACATCAGCTGTGACTTCGTGAAAACCTCTAAATATAAGATCAGCAAAGGTGGATGAAATGTGTAGGAATACTCCCAGAGACGTTTGCATTACAAATAATGATATGATATTTTAATTCCAAGGGGGATGATGTGCTGCTGTAGGTATATGTAAAATCTGTCTTTCCTGCCTTCTCCTCAGCAGAGAGCTTGCTTTGGATCTTCAAGAATATTCCAAACAGAGGGTATGAGGCAGTTCTGGGCTGACCAGCTGTGATCAAGTGTCTTCAGGAGCAGCTGATGCCCTGATGTCCCTTTTCTGCGTCACTGGCACCACCTCACACGACAAACCCTCCACATTATGCTCTCCAAATTACCAAGTTATGGAATGAAAAATATATAAACAAAATGCTTCCAACATGTTTTGCCTCAAAGTAGATACAAAGTGACTGCCAGGACAAAGTGAATGCCAAGTATCTTCTCCTGAGCATAAGGAATGCCTTCTTCCAGGCAGATCTCCTGCAGCACTGCCTGGAACAACACAGATTCCTATTCCTATTTGAGCTGGTGCCCAGCTCAAAGGGAGTTTATCCTTCTGCAGGACAGATGCAGTAAGCAGCAATATAAGATCTGCTACTAAAGGAACCTCGGATATACAAATAATTACTCTTGCAGTCTGATTTTCAGGTGGTTAGAAAACACCCACAAAAGCAGGTCATGTCAGATGCCAGAATGAAAGCCTTGTGGCTTTAGATTTCCAAACCACAGCAGCAGAGCAAAACAGCCTAAACAAGTAATATATGGTCAGAATAATGCTCTCCAAGGGCTTAATTACCTGTGTCATTAGGTAGTGGTAGCCTCTCTAAAATTATATTGACAGCTTTTCTACAACCAAGCAGTTGATAATGAGGCAATAAAAACACATGACAGTGCACACAAGAGTGCTGCAGTAGTGTCATAAACAGCACCATCAGCTTTGATACCAACAAGCAAGAGCTGCACGAAACTAATTGTGAACCAGTCACAAAAAAATCCAGGACACTTATTTTGTCACTAAAACTTTTCATGTTCTCCCTTTCTGTATGTGTGCAAACCAAAAGCAAAAGAAGATAAGAAAAAGAAGGGAAAAAGAATAATATCAAGGTATAAATGAAATGCAAGAGGAAGAAAAGGAACAGCTGCATTAAAACAAATAAACAAACAAGGCAGGGACAGTTTTATGCCTCTAAGTTAAGTTCCATAAAGCACTCCACCATCTTTCCAAACACAGTATTGTGTCACAGCCACTGTCCATTGGATGGTGTGACAAAAGGAGTACACAGCTTAAAAATGCCAAATTTGACACTACTGAATCCCTTCTCTTTGAATTGGATTATCCTGGAGACAGACAGGGTAAATGCAGGGGAACATTTCTGTATGTAGGATTTGCACTGAAATGCACAGAAATATTTGCTGCCTGGATGTCCTTCCACTACCGTCTGCTCCCATTTGAATAAAGAAAGGAGAGAATTGAGAGGAAGAGAACAATACAAGACATGAGGATCAGAAATAAAGACAACATAGCGTAAAAGATGTAAGAGAACTTTGAGAACAAAAAAAAAAAGCTATATGAAAAATTTAAGCAAGAAGTAAGAAGACAGAAAATGAAAAGTGTAACAAAAAAGTTAAATGTAAAGAAAAGAGAAGTGAAAGGACGTCTAGACCCCTCTAAGGTGCAAATGTTTAACCATTTGTACTGTATTGGTATTTCTTTTGAGAAAAAGGAGATCATTTAAGAAGGGCTTAGAGAAGGATTTTCAGTCCAACTACAGCCCTAAGTGGAGAATTACAACATCACTCCCTCCTCCATGCTCATGCACTCATTCTTTAATCATTTATCTTCAGCACAGCACGGGATCCATTTTCAAACAGCTCTGCAGGATTTTAGCCACACGGCTCCCATCGTGTTTAATGGGAATCCTGTGGGCACAGCCCTGTATGAAGCTTTCAAAATGTACACCAAAAATCTCTAAATAATGCACCAGTTGAACATTACCCTGTTTACTTCTCACAGGACATGACTATAATGAAACAAAGGTTAGGTCATTTGTAAAAGCAGTACTTACTGCAAAGCTCATTATTGTTTTCTATAGGGATTTTTTTCCACTGTAAAAATATTTAGCGTAACTATTTAGGATTCCTTTTTTCCATAATATCTAAAGCAGAGAACAAAATCAGCTCAAAACTCATTTGCTTCAGAAAGGCAGATCCAGCAGTTAATCAGCCAACATCAGCCAATGCTTCAAGAAGCCTCTTTTCAAGACTTCCCACTGTCATAGGATACCTCTGTGGCTTTGTTTCAGAGTTTCCCTCTGAAAATTGAGTTAACAGTTTCTATTTCATAACAGCTTTATGATGACTATAAATACCAGTGAAGTACTAATCAAAGATTCATCAGAAAAAAGCCTCAATATGAACTCCCTTCTCTCCCCTGAAGAGGAAGGCTGTTTCCATGATCAGGTCTGACACAACAGGAAAGCTTTGAGAAATGCAAATCTTTGCCATCCAGCTCTATAAAGACAAGAGCTTCATTTCTGTGCTTTCACCTCTCACAAGCAGCATTAAGAACAGATCCACAAAGATACAACTTTAATCAACTTTCATGCACCCAAACAGCAGATCATACTCCATCATCCCTCGGAATAAAAACCATAGAAAGTTTCACGGACTTTCATTTCAAGGGACAGATCCTCAGCCTTTTGAACATGTGCTAAGTGGAACAGCTCTGCTGCAGAGAAAAGGCTGATGCATTCATTAGGCAAAAATTTAACCAAGGAACAGCAAACAGAGCATATTTAACACATATTTCTAGCTCCAAAAAATAATATTAGGTGTAATATTAACATCACTAGTTTACTACAAACTGTCACCTTACCCATGCAATTTGTGCTATCTCAAAAATGTAAGATCACCTCAGGAATAAACACATTTATGTTAAAGTACCTCAAAATCCAACTCAGCAAATATAATTCTTATGTTAAGAACTAGATTAGCACTCTTTTTCCTGGGTATACAAGAACTGATACCGGATATAGCAGTCTATTATGAGAACCTCAAGAAATACCAAGAGGTTCAGCATTTTGCAAGATTTTGAGTTTATGTCAGAATAATTCAGAAAAATTAGATGACTCTAGAATCTACTGTGTCTACCAGTTTCAAACTGTGCCAGCATGAATTATTGCAAAATTGCCTAACTTTGATCACAAGTCATTCCACTGAACTCAACAGATCATTCCATACAGTCAGGGCCTTTGTGACTTAAGTGAACAGACGGGCTGTATTTTATCTCACTTGGTGGAAACAAAGCCTCACAAGCTTGCCTTGCTAAGAAATTATTTAGTGGCTCTCCTGAGGGACTTCTTTTCCCCTCTAAACAAGAATCAACACAAAGAAAAAGATCCCTTTGAATCTTTAATTAAACATTATAAAAAGTTGAAAGAAAACTATCATTATCTTATAACACACCATTACCATGCTAGAGACTGATTTCTACCAAACCAATTTAGAGATCTATGTCCAGGAGGGGAAAAGGGCAATAACAACAAAAAAAGTCACAGTGATACAGGAAAGAGAGGCTGGGCTGGATGTGTTGGGAATGAATGTCAAGCACTGAACAGCAGCACCTCACAGTGCCAAAGCTTTAAATATTCCATTTGTTCTCAGAAAGGAAGGACCATTTACCTTCATCATGAGCAAAAACACTGCATAGGGCAGGACCTCTTGTGCATGACAGGGGAATTCCCATAATGGGAGAAGAAGGTTTGTCAGATCCTTTTATACTCACAGCCGGGCAGGTGAAAAAGCTGGACTCTCAGGCAGTTACACAAAAGCAATCCAACCTGTGGGCACAGGAGACATCTCAGACTCCTGCTTGCTCTGTGAATTCAAGCTCTCTTTTATGACACAATTATAAAAATTCACTCAGGTTTCAATGTTCTGTAGTTCTAAGGAAAAAAAGATTTTATGACAGATGTGACCTGGAGAGGCCAAGGTGGGCAGAGAGGGCAGGGTGTACAGAACTTAGGATGGGTTCTGTACAGAGCAAACAGAACCCAGGATGGGTCAGAGCTCCCTAGGGGGGCTGCACTCAGGGAAGCAGATCTTGCCAGCCTACATGGCTCTAGAGCCAAAAGGAGGCAAAGGGAAGAACAAAGCAAGTGGGCTAAAATCCCATCCCTGCAAAAAGTCACATCCAGAGCAGTGGTTGTAGAGTGGGACAATCTGCCTTTGTCGGAACCCAAGGTGTCCCTCAGACACTCTTGGATGTTCCAGGTCCAGGTCAGAAGCCTCTGAGACCCTGGCAGGCAGCCAGAAACCCCTGTGGTTTTGAATTTGACCCATGGAACAATTTACCAACCTTGCAGGAAGAACAAGAAATCACAAAAGTTTAGGTATTATAATAGAAGTAGTTACAAAGTGAAAGGAAGGATTTTTAAGTGCTGTACAGGGGGGTTTTAAGCCTTGTACAGAGGGGTCTGAGTTTTGTACATGGGGGTCAGAAGTTCTAAGATGGAGGGATTTGGGTGTGCCCTGTCCTCCTTCTTTCTCCTTCCTATCCTCCACGTTCTTGGTGATGTTGGCACTCACAGATTGGTTTAGAGTAGAAAGTCACTGTTCAATATAGGTGATAGGCACTGGGGAAAGACTATAAACATTTAATACGTAATGTGTGATATAAAAGATGGCACCAGCCCCTTGGGTGAGGGAGACTGAGAGACACAGAGGGAGAAGGAGTCAGAGAGAATGCCAGGGAGTGTGTGTGCCTTGAGATAACACACAATAAACTGCCTTGAGACCGGACGACTGAAGACTACTGAGTCTTTCTTTGAAGGCCCGGGTTGGAGGAGAGACTTCACCTCCACCCAGGGTCACCCCAATCTGGGGGTGAGCCTCGACATGCCTTCACAGCAGAGACAATCCTGACACAAATGCAAGCAATGTCATTGTGCAGAACATCCAATGCTGGCACTGAGTGTAAAATTGAACTAAAATGAAACTGAATTACTTTAAATCACACATGTTCACTTTATTTTTAAAATAACTACTATAATAGCAATTTGTAAATTATCCATATTTGTCTGTTCTATTTTGTCTGTTCATATTTGTCTGCATTAGTGTGTTCTATACAGCATTTTTATTTCAAGATTCTTATAAAATAAGAATGCTGACAATCTTTTTATTAGCCCAGTATTTTTATACCTCTGTTATGCTCATTGCTAATGATTCACTTCAAAGTAATTTCAGAATACTACAATAAAGTGTAATAGATTTCCTTAATCTTCATGATCTCAAACCCTAGTTCACTGCTGAAGCCACTAAACACATAGCATGTTCTGAGAAATTGCTTGGCTGCAAATGGCACTAACTAAACCTGCTAGAAAAACAAACTTAACTCTTTGGAAATGTAAAAATTATAAATCCAACAATATTTGGAATTGCTGAAGGAATATGACAACTCATTTTACAATAAAGGCCACGTTCTTCTTCACACAGGCTTTTTTGTTTTGATATTTACACTGATGCATCTCCAAATGAAAAACAGTCTTATGGGAGGAAGAGAGACAAATCCTTAACTGGCAGGGTGATCACTTTCACTGTTTCACTCCTAACACTGTTTGTTAAAGGCAAATCTTTTAGAATTTGAGCAAATACATCTTGATTGTGATAGATTAGATCCACAACTCTTTGAACAAGTGGAAAGCTTCTGGATTTTTAATTCATTTGGGAACAAGTTTTTCAGTCTCTCACTGATGAAAAATTAAAGCAAGAGAAAAAAGCTATTGTTAGCTTAAAACATAAGTAATCACCTCATTTTACTATTGAGTATTATTTATTATTTATCAGAGGCTGTTGTCAAGAGAGTTGTTCCAAGCACCTGCTTACAAACATTATCGAAACACATACAAACTGGAGGAATTTAAATGTTAGCATTAAGGGCTGAAAAATGGTTAATAGACCTAAGAGATTGTGTATTAACAGTTATCTGAAGAGAGAATGTACCTCCAGCACAAACATGCCTTTAATAAACAACAGTATTCAACTGTGAATATAAAAATCCCATTTCCCTGTATTCTGTAGAATATCTGACAGTACTAAAGCCTCAGTTTTGCACAACCAAAAAAAAAAAAAAAAAAAAAAAGACATCCAAAATCACTTGGCGCTTCCTACATTCTGTGTTTTGTCCTAAAACTTTCTCATTTTTGGTGAAAATGAAAGGAACAGGAAAAGTGGGTAAGTTGCCCAGAGACAGTCAGCCAGAAGGGTTCAAACTTCCTTTCAGATTTCAGTGATTGGTAAATAATTTAGTCAGAACAAAATCCACATCCCAGTTCAGCCCTTTGTTACCAAACCACAACAAGTATACTCAGCCTCCTACTTTCTTCAGTAATGTAAAGCCATTGTTTTACATCTGAGTCCTTTATTTAGTCCCAATACCAACTCCCTGGTTTGGTTTAAACTTTGCTCTGTAATCCCAATATTTAAAATACGATTATTCTCCAATAAATTAATACAGAATCACCAACTATCATTGTTTGGGAGAAAAAAAGTATCATGCACTTCTGAACTGGGCTTTGAAGTTTATAATCAGTGTGGATCTAATATAATGACATTGATGATGTAATGTTCTAGTGGGTTGAAAATACTTGCATTTTAAATATAAGAAAAAAAATAACTTTTTAACATTCATAAAGATATTTCATTTGTCAGTAGAAATGAACAGGTTACCTTCAGAGTCCAAACATACATATGGGAAACCATATATAAAATCAGTTTTAAAAAAATACTATTTCCCATTCTATATGAAAGTCTAGTAATATATAAATGTGAAAGTATTATAAATGTGCAAGTCTGATTTTCAAGAAAAATATTCTTAAAATTGCAATCTATTCAAGTTATTGAAGTTGAACTTAAACTTTGCTAGAGAACAGCCAGTTCCAACTTTTAATTATTTTTAAAATACCATGGGAAAAATGTATCGATGTCTATTTTTTCACTCATGTTTACTTTGGGATGAAAAATTTTGCTTGAGGTTTTCAAGCCATGCAGACTGCACAGATTATACTGAATTACAACACTCATGCTTTATTAAAACTCTCAAGTATATATACTAATGAATGTCATCTCATATAAAATTTATATATTTCTGCCCACACACTGCATAAAATTGAGATAAAATGCCAAATATATAAACGATTGATAGCAAAAGTTTTATGAACTACAAACACAAGGTCAGTAGTGCTTCACTTCTGCAAGATAAATTTGACATCTGGACAGCACTGTGAATCACAACCAGAACTGCAATGGCCAGAGAATATAAACTGCCTATTAAAAAAATAAACAAAAAATACAGCAAATCACTCTAGCATGGACTTCTCAAAACACTGTACCACCAGAAGCAAATGCTTCTTTCAGCTACTGCTGAAACTATTCCATCCTCCAAAGAAGCATGAAATCCTCCTTTGAGCCAAGGCCTTTCAATAGAATTTCCAATCCCATTTGTATACAGACTTTTTATACGACCTAGTAATATGAATAAGTAGGAATTCACCCAGTGGTGTCTATTTCTGTTACTTTTTTCCAGCAGGTACCTATGCTCAGCAGCATGCCTTCCTGTGGCAGGGTAAAATAATTCTGTCACCCATGGCATATATCAAAACTGACAGAAAAACACATTCAGAAAAAATTTACTTTAAAAGAAAATTTATTTAATTCCATTAAATATATTTAATTCTTTTTTTGACTTTTTTTGGTGAGCATGGCTGCATTCAGGTCTTTGTTTTTCATCATGCAACAAGAATAACAGAGAGAAAGCCACTCTTTTTTGTTTTTGACATAATTGCTTAATTCAGGCTATCTCCTAGAACACAAGTTTTAGAAAAGCTCAGATCAGGTCCTCATCTTCCTTCAATGGGAAAAAAGTTGAAAGCTAGAGCTGGATGATTGAATGGGCCCAGTTTGGTGGCATTTGAGCAGAGTTAGGAGATGGTGGGTTGTGCTTTCATTTGTTTTGTTTTTTTAAAGAATAATTTTTTCGTTTTACCTTTGCTACTATCCAGTTTCATTGTCATTTTGACAGAATGTTATTTACACCACTACACGTGCACATAACCAGTGTGGCTCCAGGGCTTCCTCCTTGGTGCTCTATTTTTAAATCTCTGCAGAAGCTCAGTCCCTGTGCTAGATTATGTCCAGTGCTGATGCTGCCTCAGACATGATAGGGAGCTTTAATTCACTCAAATCTGGAGCCAGCCCAAGTTTTCATGTGAACTTAATATTCAATTAAAGGAAAAAATAGCAAAGAGGGCATTCCCATGAATATAATTTCAAAAATTCTGCTGGACAGTTTTCCTTAAATATTTTGGTTGCTTCCATTTCAACAGTTAAGAAAATGGTATCTCAGAATTAGCATTACTTTTACAAGAACTTATTACTGCACTTTATTTTTATCTATTACACTAACAGCATATTCACTATAAAAAGCAAGATTTGGGATCTTAATGCCATGTTTTTCTAACTTTAGAACCAGATAATGCACACATATGTTACTAGGGAAGACTTAATAAAAATCTATTAATAGAATTCAGTAACATATTATCCAGGAAATTATCTCATGGCCTATTCTGCATTATCCTAAAGTTTTACTTTGATTATCACTTTGTTGATCACTATATTATTATGGGTCCAGTTCAACTATCAGTGGAGTACAAATTTTCAAAGTTTACACATTCACAACAATTTAATCAACTACTCACATCAGTTTAACAGTAATTCACAACTTTCTAAACAGCCTTCTTTAACCTCTGACTTGTTTTGTTCCATATGTTCCATTCTGAACAGAAATCTGCAGATATTACCCATAAAGGAGCACTGCAGAACTGATGACCAATACAAAAATGCATTAAGAGGGTGACTCCTTTTCTTCTCTGTTCAGCTTTCACTTTTACAATCAATTGAATGGTAAGAAAAAAAAATACTAAAAATGTTTAGGATCTCAAAGGCAAGAGGAAAAAACTGCCTGATTTTGGTCCATCCCCAGTCTGCAGTCACAGGTTGCTACACAACCTTCCCCAGGCCCACTGTACACAAACATCCTCAGAAAAGAATAAATAGGATCTGGAATTAAGTGGATATTGCCAAAAAATCATGATAAAAGATGACATAAGCACTCCAGAAATACTTCCAATATCATTAATTTTTCAAAACTCACAATTAACAGAGACGTAAGAACTACAAACTGCAAGGAGCTTTAAAATTACTGAAACCTTTTATATCTACCTTCCTTTCGGGGAATATAATCAAATAAATTTTATTGTAATTACATAGGACTCATATTCAATTTAATTTAATTATTTGGAACATGGGCACAGTGCAGGACAGCTTCATTAAGATGGCTCAGCAGTTTGTTTTCAAATGGGACCAGTAAGTCAACATTTATGATGAGCCATCACAAAGGCTGCCCATCCACTCCAAGGGTTCAGAAAAATCAGTTATTACAGCCAATTAAAATGCTGCTGAATAAACCTGTTCTGCAGTTGTATGTCAGGAAGATCTGATCTTCCAAGCAAGAGAAAGACACTGCTGGAAATCTCTGTTTCCGTTCCTGCCTCCTCCTTGTCATTCAGGATAGCACATTACCTTGTGGGGATGCTATCCCCACAGTTTTCCTCAAAGAAAATGAAATTTAAGTTCTCTGGATTGCTACAAGAAGTAGAGTACTACAATAAAGAAGAAAAAGATGTTTTGACCTCAACATCGACAGGCTGACTTTGGTATACTGCCTATCTGCAATACATTAAACAGCAATGTGTTTCTATTTTGCCCTAAGCAAGACTACAATCAAATGTTGCTCACAACAAAGTTCTTCATGCATGTTTGTTATATTTTCCTCTTCTCCCTTTCCACATCTTCCTCTCCCTAACTTAAACACTCTGCTTCTCTCTTTTGGTAATTCTTGTAACACGGGAACAAACTGCTACAGAACAGCAAATATTTGTGACACATTAATGTGATTAGGGGAAAATTTTCAGCACTTAAATAGATTTTTTTTCTTTAAATCTTGGTACCTGAAGAGGCCAAAATACGCTTCTTTTTCCACTACTAGGGATGTTTTCGGAACATCACAATCGTTACCATATTAAATCTGCTGGTTTGATGACAACAATTGTAATAAGACCTGAGGCACGAGCAGGAGCCCTTTGTACAACAGCACATCTGTGAAGTCAGACACAGCTAAATCCTGGGGTTCAGTGGCAGTCAGCACAGAGCTCTTTCCAGCCCGAGGAAACAACTGAAAAAGGAATCAGCAATATCTGGAAATCTTGTTTTTAATCCTTATTTAAAACACAGTGTTAGTAACACCAACTTTTTAATGGGAATTCTCTCTCAGAGAAGCATCACCAAGAGCACTGCCCATGTGTTGTGCTTCCCAAAATTAGTCGCAACAGACACTTCCCAAAAAATTATTCATCTGTTCATTCACTCAGCTATAGGAAATTTCACTTTAGAAAAGAAAAACAAGAAAAACAGTTATTTTATTTTCAGACTAGTATTCACATAGCAGTAAGACAAAACTATCCCAGAATATTTCACTCTTGGTCATCAGTTCCTCCAAATCATCAATGCCCACATGCTGTATAACCCAGATCCTCAATCTCAGTTTGGCCAGCTCTGGTCTGGAGGCTCTCAGTTCATTTTCCTATCCTCAATTTTCACTTTTTATTAGTTAAAACATTGGCTGAATAATCAAGTTCTATTTTTGCCATTTCCTGCAAAAGTGTCAGGGGGACATTTGGTGTTCACAAGAGTGGCTGCCCTGCATGGAAAAGACACTGAGAGCAGGTGAGGAAACTGTGGAGGTCTGACTGAGTTCAGTGGGACACAACCAGACTGAGGTTGATGCTTCGAGTGATGTAACCTCACTTCCAAGGCAAGGACCTTGCAACAGCAATAACTTCTATTTAAAAGAAGAAGAAAGTGATATGAGAGTATGTCTTTCAAGTTACAAGAATTTAAAAAAAAAGTGTTTTAGAAAGGCAACATAGTTACAGCAACTTCTCCACTGCTTATGGGCAGAAATTCAGATATTGCATCTTCCCCAGTGACACGGGGAGTTATGAGGAACAATAACAGATCACAAGTTCCCAGATCTGCATCACTGCCACACACGAAAAGTTTGTAATACTTTTAGAAAGCAACACACTGCAAAGTAGAAACAACAGCTTTAATTTTGTTTGATGGCTAAGTGTACTTAAGTAATGTTTTTGTGAAGCTCTAACATTACCCCCTGTAACAAACTGTGAGAAAATAAGGAGATGTTAACCAAGTACTTGCCCCAAGAATACTGTAACATACATAGTTAATAAGGTTCAGTGGGTGAGCAGGAATACTTATCTCCTCACTGCAATCTCTTGTTACTATTCATGTCATTACTTAGCTGTAGGTCACTCAAATTCATTTTCCCAGAGTAATATTATAACCTTGGAGGTATTTGAAGCAGACATAGTAAAACAAAAAGGTTAATTGTGCATTCTGTCAGGACCATGTGGCATCAGGCCATGACCATCAATTGCCTGGTAAATCTTATCTCAGTTTTCTTTGCTATTTAAACTCTCCCTGGCTGAATGATAATTTTTCATTGTCTAAGCTGTCTAAAGGGTAGGTTTCAAAATAAAGTTTCAAGTTCTTTTGCTCATACCTTGGTTTAACATTCTAAAAGTCCTCATTTTGGTAATGCTTTGTATACTCTTACAGATTACTCATTTCCTAATAATTTAATACTATTTGCTTTTGCAGTTTAAATGTATTATGAGACTAGTCTCCCTTAGCACATGGCTACAACTGAATGCATATACCATCTTAATATGCCATAGTAATAAGAACTTAGAAAAAGATTTTTCCTTGCTATCAGCAGTCATGACAGAATGAGATTGCACACAATAATACAGAAGGCTGGAACACTGTAGCAATTTTTTTTTTTTTATGCCTTTGGCCAAATTCAACTCATAGAGGAGAAAGTTCAGCCATGCCAAGAACAATTTAGAACCTCATCAGTAAGATCATTGTAAGCTGGATTCATAAGTGAGCTTGTACACCCGAGACACAGCTGAGTGTGATTTTAGAAGGGTGGAGAGCAGCACTAGAGACATCAGACTCTGGTGGTGGCACTTTGAATACAACTATCACCTCTACCAAGAACTGAAAGTGTCTTAAATCATGGTCACAACCACCATATGATGTGGGGAGAGAAAGGTGATGTTGACCTTTTGTGCTGCAGCTCCGTAGTTGGAACTTGGTTGGCCACGGCCACTCTGAAGAATGACAAGAATAATCTCAAAATTACCAGCTGCAGAAGAGACATGGGGCAATTTTTTTCCAGTGACTGCACAGTTACACACACCCATGCAAAAGGAACTAATTCTAGAAGAACACCAGCTTTAGGGGAAAAGAGACTATTCCCATGAGGATGCCATTCATGTGCCAGGCAGGAGACATGTCCCTCCTGACGGACAGCAGAGCAGCCAGCCAGCCTCACCCGAAGCCTTGCGTAGATACTGTGTCTTCCAGCTCTGACTCAGGTGCTGCTTTCATTGAGGGGTCAAAGGAGAGCATCCCCTACACCATCATTTCTTCTTCCAAACAGTCAAAAGACAAATTCTGAGCAGTTCACCTGTGGCACTCATTTACACACAAAAGCTCTATGAAGTGACACAGTCTGACCCTCAGCTCTGGCTGCTTTCTCACTCAGCATGAAGACGTTTTTAATCATCCTTCAGCAGCACTTTTCTCATAGTGGGAACTTGTGCACCTTATTTTGGGGGTTTTGTTCCCTCTGCAGGTGTATTTTTATTTTACTTGAAATTCCTTTACTTGTTTATATTAAATTCCAACTATACAACAGACCTACAAAGCCCAGAGAAAGCGGAACTAATTCATGCCTGTGTTTCTTAAAGACAGCAAATGCTTTCTTACTGCATTTAATATGACACTGTGCATGCAGGAGCAGCCAGGCAAAGATATTAATATTATCACTCTGTTCCAGTAATTAATAGCAACTCCCCTCACAGCTCTGATAAGCTGGGAAACACATTTCATTTCTTTTCCTTTCCTGCTCATGAAATACTAATGGAAGAGGAACAGGTACAGGACTCTTGCAGTGACCTTGTGTTAGGACTGCAACTCCTTCAGACTGACCCAGAGACACCATGGAGCCATTAGGAGTTTCCAGCAGTAAATGGATGGGACACTCCTAAAAATTTAGAGGGCATGCAGCTCAGTGAGGCATTTCAGCTCTAGCAAAACACATTATTAATGCTAATTATGGCATGAAAGATGCTAATGTGAGGTGCTTCAGATAGCAGGCAAAATCCACTGATCAGTTCTGGAGATAAGGCTTGTCTTAGTGACCAGTTTCCATGCCCAAGCACACACTGATCTGTTGAAATTTTGTAACCTGTTTCTTTCGCTGTCACTTTCAGAGGTTCCTAGAGCTGTTAAAATGGAAAACTAGGCACAATCTTCTCCCTCCACAAGAAGAAATAGCTAATAAATAGGATGAAGACTCAACATTACTATGGCAGACATATTTTCATATGTAATTTGCATAACATTTCCTCTTGTCCTCTTACCCTTGTATGGAAGAATGACACACACATCCATGTGGAGCTTGGGGAGGGCCATGGAACAGGCAAGACAAGCATGGTTGTGCTAAGACACTGCTGGCTGGAGAGATATTAGTGCAATTCCATAAAGCAAAAGTTTCCTTAAAGCAAAAGGAGAATGTGTGTGGAGAGCAAGGTTTCTCTATGACAGCAAAAGGCATAAACATCTCTTTAGATGCTGGCAGAGTTTGTGGACAGAAATACACTTGTCAAGTGTTAGATCTACACATCCCCAGAAGATAGGACACAAAATTTTGGGGTATCTTAAGAAAATTGTCACTAGCCCAATACACATGAAAGTCACATAATAAAGTAACAAAGCTCAGTAGAACATGTTCAGTAGTAAAATCAAGTTAATAAAGTACAATTTCATGTTATGTTGGTCTATTACTAAACAGCATCATATGAAATGATGAGCTTAAGACTAAAGCTCTCCCAAGAGTGTATTTTTGTGCTTTGTTCAGTTTGTTTATTTTTAAGTATGTAGATGCTGTTCATCAGTATGTAACTTAAAGGATGAGCAAAAATAAAAAAAGGAATTTAAAAGGGAAAGCAAAGTAAAAATTTAAGAAACAAATAAAGATAATACCAAAGAACATGCTGAGTAAAAACATATTTGACTACCACATGCCTTCTTGGTGTTTATTTTGCTTGTGATTTCTCATGTATGGGAGTCATCGCTAGCAAATTAATCACATCAGATTTCTAAGAGGATAAAGTGTCCTCTTCCAATAAAAGCAAAGAGAAGTTCTCATTAAAAAGCGAAACAAGACAACAGAGTTTGACTTTCTCACTATATTACTACATTGCCATCCCATGGAACAGACCCAGTGGCAGAGGCACTGGGCCTGAACTACAATGAGCAAATCCAGGTTACTGGAAGAGATCTTCAATACTTTGCTATCATAAGGAATATGAGATCAAAAAGCTGCTGCAAAGCTTTTAAATGGCCAAGAAGATTTGAATAAAAGTAATTCTTGTAATTTTACTGATACTAGCATTTATGTTACAAGTGTAACCAGCAAAGAACTTGCACAAGAAAAATATGAAGCTCTGCTGAAATCAGTGGGAGGTTTTTCACAACGTAAAAAAACTAATATCAGATATTTAGTACTGATATCAGGCTCACGTGCAAAATCACAAGTAGTATTTGAGATATGATTTTTTGTACAGGGTAAAGTTTTTGCTTAAGAACTCCTAATAAAATGACAGCAGGCAGCAAATTAAATGTTAACCATGTATTAACATAACTTACTCCAACATCAGCTGCCACATTCATCCTCAGCTGGAAGACATCTACTTTCCCCACTTGCAACTTCCTCTCTTCAGCCATAGCCACAGGGACTGTTACAATCTATATTCACATATGTCTTTCAGCACAAAGACAAGATTCTGAAGTATTATGAAAGGTTGGTTTATGTGCATGTTAATGTATGCCCATGAATTATGTAAGTGCAAAGAGAGCCAAAAAATATATCACAGAATATCTACCTACCTCTATTCACATTCCATCTAACAGTGTGGCTTCACAGGAGAAAGGTGACAGCCATAATTCACACATTTTAGGTTTTGACTGCTGTTAAGTAGCTTCACATCTTTTTGCTTCTATGTTTCTGTTGGCAAAAGAGGTTTGTCCTCCACTACAGGGGGATTTTCAATCTAGATTAATTACTTATCAGATCCATAAGAGCAAAACCTCAAGAAAAAAGCTCCTTGTGAAAAGTGGGATAGCAGAATTTGCTCGTTAAGAATCTTGGTTTACTTTTCTCCAGTGGTGCTGTGATTCTATCGTTCATTTCCTTTAACAAATACTTTCCCTGTGTGTTTCTTCTTGGAAGCTATAAATGAAGGCAATTCCATTTTTAATTTCACATGGTTTCAGTAACAGATGCAGGCATGTATCTGTCTTTGGACAAGTGGATAATCCTCCACAAAATCTGAGTATGTCTGCCCCATCTATACTTCACTAATCCTAAACTTCACAGTTTGGAATCACAAGTATATTTAACTGCAGAACCGCAACAAAGGGTTCTTCTTGCCTTTCTCTATATTGGTAGGAAATTTGATGAAAAATTTTATAGAAGTAAAATAAGATATTTTCACTTTTTTCACTCATAAGAGGAAGTTGGGAATTATATGCACAAACAGTATTGTCAAAATTTTTCCTTTTTTTTCCCTCATGTGCATATTTCAGCAATTAGAAATTACAGGTGTCATATATCCAGGCATGGAAAAAAAGTGTGATATTTGACATTTGGTTTTGGTTTGTGGGTTTTACCCTTTCAATTAAAATAGTTCTCCAAAGACATCTCTACTAGCTATGCCTTTTAGAATCACTGAGGCAGACTTCCTGAATAACTGGGAGAGATTTTGTATGAATGACTAATTGGATAAATTTGGATTTCCCCTATATAGTCTCCTCATTTTTGGAACTGAAAACCATCAGTTGTGTTTTGACAGAGGCTTATGGTCAATGAAGAATCTCCTGAGCACAGTGCTGCAGTATGCAATGCTTAAACACCAGATTTTATACATGGTAGCTCCCGTTCAAGAACAAAAGATATTCATGATATTTTAAGCACAAGAAAATTCATCATTGAGAGAATTAGGTTTAGAAATGAGTAATTTTTATGCAGGCTTAAATAATGATTGAGATAACAGACTGCAAAAAACTGAAATGCAAACTTAAAACCTCAAAACCCAGAAAATTCATAAAATAGACTTAGAATGGTGGTATCAAAAACTGTCTTATTTATCTGTATTTACAACTCAAGGACATATAAGTTCTTTTAAGTCTGACATGTGAAAGCTTAACACATGAGAGCTCAAACTGAAGAAAACAAGCCTACATAGTGATTCCTGTCAGAAACCATTAACTTCACCTGCCAAAAAAAAAAGCCACTGTTGTTGCTGAAACAATCCCCAGGAATACAGTTCACCAGTTACAAAGAAGGCTGCACACTTAGCACACAATTTCTCTGTTAGGTCCCTCGGCAGTGCTGAGACACACAGAAATGCCTATAGAGAAATATTCCCATTTTACTGCTGCATTACACGAAGTGGGTGGAACGTACCCTTGTCAGCAGCGCTGTTAGAGCTGCTCTGTGACCAGAAGTGCCTTTAGTATTAAATTAAATTAACTGCACAAGATGAACTTTAAGGGACTGATGGGGAAGAATATAGTTTCTGGAATTAAAAATCTTATTATGTATTTGTACATCAAAACCTGCCTAATAAAAGGAAAGAAACTTCAGCTTGTCTAAACAAACTTCTCACTGTCTCGCAGGATAATGTGTGTAAGACATAAATAAAAGATGTAAACAATTTACAATATCCCTAGATATTCTATATGAACAAAATCTGTTAGGGTTCGGGTTTTTTTTTTAAATTTTTATCAATAGAATCATCTCACAAAAATGCTTAACTTAGCAAGACAAAAGAAAGGAAATACCCCAAACCTCTGCATCAATCTTTTCTCCCAAAGTACTGGCAGCAGACTGAAAGAAGGATCAAGAGACAAGTGTTCACAAAAATGTGGAATGTGGAAAACATTCCTAGTGTGATCACCAGGAAAACACAAACATAGATAGCTAGATGAAATAGATAGATAAGATAGATAGATAGATGTCTTCAGTTGGCTGATGTAATCTCTTCAGTTGGCTGATGTACCTAGAAAGAAATTCTGTAGTTCACAGCTCATTGCAATCAAACTGATCTATACAAAACAAGCAGTCTAGAAAACATTAGATTGGCCTAAAAATTAATTACACCCAGCAGGAAGAATTTGATTCATCCAGATTAGTTACTAAAATGCCCGCAGGGGGCAGATATAATCTTTCCTTAGAAAAGAATTAAAGATATGATTCCAAGTGTCACACTTTGAACATATAATCAATACTCCCATTACTAAAATTTCCACTGTGAACTTCCTTAAAATGGTATCAGCCAGCATAATTTTGAAATCTAAAAGGAGAGCTGACAAGAGGAAAGCCTACAGTTTATACACAACAAAGGCACTCAGTTCACCTCAGTGGATGTAACTAACTCCACTGCAGCACGCACACATTTTCCAGCCACTTCTTAGGAATTACATGCCATGGGAGCACACTGAAGCTCCAACAGACTTAGCAAGGTGCATCACCTGCAAATGAGAACATTTTTATTTCATGGACATAATATTCTACAATAAAAGATGCCCACAAGGAGTCTTCAAAGATGTTTAAGTCACTGCTTTTGCAACATCAATGCACAACAAGTTTGATTAACAAACTGACAACATGCAATGCACCACTTTAAAATCATATTTTTTTTCTTTTGAAATTCAGCTATTTATGTGTTTCTCATGAGCCATCCATCCAAAAGGTGCTAGAGAAGCCAAATAAGTAAAATTACAACAATGGCTTCATATCTGACCCTCAATATAGTTTCAATTAGTATTGCAATTTAGGGCTTATGGATATTTGGGTTAGAAATTTAACCTGCTTGAAAAATCCAAAAATTACAAACCAACAAATTTTCTGTTTTTTACAGAGCACTGCACTGTATCAAGAACTTCTCATTTTCTAGTAATCCTTCCATACATTTTAAAAACCTGTGCACTGTCTCATCCTATACACCAAGAGTCTTTCTTGATATCAAAGCTTAAAAATTCAGGGACTTAACTGCACAAAAAGAATTCTGCAATTCTATTCTACTCCTCTGATGACTAAACTGAGAAACTTAGACAGTGGAAACTAGAAATTAAAAGAGAAGACAAAGATGCCTAATACTGGGTTTATGAGTAAGGTTTTCCAACTGTTTACAGCTATGCCCTTTCATCTTTGTTCTAAACATTAGTCCTTAATAGAGCAATATATAATTGAGCAGCAAAAACTCTAAAAAATATAAATATAAGTGTAAGAGCAAAAGCATCTTAAAATTATAAGATAGATGGTTAATGACAGCTGTAAATTTGTCTCTAAAGAAGACAAACCTTCAAAGATCCAGTCTGAGATGCACATGAGACAGATGTGGTCTATGTGCAGACAGTTCTCAGAAGTCATTGCCATGACTGGTTTTTAAATTATGGAAATTTAAAAAATTGAACTAAAATGGTGAGGAAGGAGATGACAGAAGATGGCTTAAACTTGAATGTTAGTTTTTATGTCAGCAATAGCATTATCACAACTTGTAAATGAGATTAAGAAAGCTGTCAGACCACTTTTGCTGCAGCGGAACTAGCCCATGATAAATCTATAAAATTATTATAATAAAAGTATCTAAATCATGGGTAAATTAAATCTGTGGCTTACATAAATCACACATTGCTACATCTCAAAGTTATACGCTTTCCAGGGCATGAAAAATGATGAGATTTCACATAAAACACTGAAAGAAGGAACAGTTCTTCTGACCAACATTCCGAGTTCTCAAAAAGGGGTCTAAAGAGCTCTTAAAATTGATTGCACACAAGTATGAACTCTAACTATCAGTCTATAACCAGCTTTATGAATTTTACTGTATCATTCATCTTAAATTCTCTCAGACCTAGCACAATCAATAAGAAAAGTTTGTCCAGAAAGATGCAATACCTGCAAACAGCCTCTCTTAGCATGAAATTAAAGTCAGGCTCCAGTGAATAGGCTCTGCTGGGCACACTCCTCTTGTGCACGTTCCGGAACATTGCCAGTTCCTTTTTCTGACTTGGACAAATGACTTCTCACAAAGGGCTACTCAGGAACTGAGCTGCTTTTTAAAAAAGCATTAACGTGGCCCCACACTGAGCAGAGACTCTTCTGCATGAAGCCTTCATTACTCATACATTTCAAATCTGTTGCATTAGCACACGGGACATCAGAACCACCCATTCTGTCTGGTGCTCTGTTCCAAAGTCAGCAGAGCTCCTGTCCCCCCTTGCTGCTGGGGAAATCAGGCTTTTTCTTCACCACATGTTAGCCAGTGTCTGACCTACATCAGGAAGAAGAATGAATCTTCCACTAATCCACATCCTAATAGCCAGACTTTCTTAAACCCCAAACAGGAAAGCCAGGCATGTGACAAGCAGCGTTATTCCTGCCCCTACCTTTCATTAGTATTCTTGTTCTTCAACTTTTATTCATATCCTTTTTTCCCCTCTGCAAAAATACAGCAGAGCAAATTAATGACATTTATAATAATCTACTGTGTTCAGAAATTAAAAAGATATGATCTGCCATTACTCTGTTTATCAGGAAGTGAGGTATCTCTGTTGTAGTATTTAATACAATAAACCTTTTAAATCAGCTTTAACAGAATTCAATCAGAACGTGCTTGCAGCGAGTAATATTCTGTACTGGACCTGCAAGTTGTTTATTGAAATAGCATCATCTATGCCACATTAAATTTTGAAACCCAAAATTATACAGTGGACTGATTTTTAATTTTTTTTTCCTTTTCCAAAGGTTCTTAATCCAATTTGGGAGCCTGCAGACTTACACCAGGTAAGCAAAGCTTTCATCTTCTCAATTTGTGAGAAAACTGCTGCTGACTGAAAAGTTCACTATACTGGACAGGCACCTTTGGAAATGTGTGTCAGGTATTTTTGAATTGAGGGTTTTTAGAAAATGTATTTGTAAAAGGCCTTATATAATCAGTAGCATACTGATGGTTAGACCATGGAGCTTGGAAATTCAGATTGAAAAACATTTTCCTGACATCCAGCACAATTCTCTCCCATTTACTCAATGTTCAATTTTAAGCTTTTATAGTATTTTTTTAATATTAATTCAATGCTGCTTAATAGGCTTGATCAACTGCTACTTCCCTTTGTTTTCCAGGCAAGCATTCAATGCCTGATGAACTCAAGCCTATTACACACCTTATGAAGTTCATCAGTCAAGACTGGGATCTTTTGTCTCAGGTGTGACATTGCTTTACCAGAAAAAAAAATATTTACTTTGCAAAACACTAAATTCTATAGATGAGAAGTCTCATGTATAAAAATTTACATATATTATGACAAACAAATTTTCTTTTCCTTTACTGGTAGTTTCTTTGGCTGCCTCCACAGGATACATGAAGATGGGGACTGAAATCTCCATCTCAGAAATTGGGTTTTTTGGCTCTCAGCTACCCAGAGCAGCTGCTGGTGAGGTGCCAGGGACACCCCCTGCATCACAAACCCACACAAGGGAGGCCCTCAGTGAACCCTGTAATGAAATCAAGACACTTCCCTCTCAACCCTGCACACCACTCAAAAAAAAGGTGGCAAAATGAAGCCTTCTGCTCTGCCACCCTCCCTCAAAAATAAACACACATTTTTCAGGTGGTCTGTTTATGAGGTTATTTTCTTAAAGAAGTGGTGCTGTTTCTACCCACATCCTACTGGGGAATTTAGTTTTGTGTAAAACTCCTGGGAAAGCACTTCTGTCCCTGTTCTGAACACCTCAAATCTAAAAGGACCCTCATAAACCCAAAAATCCTGTAATAAGTGTTTCAAATGTGCTTCTCAAAATAGCATTTAAATTTTTTTTACAAAAAGCATTCCAGTATTTCCTTCCTCACTAAGCACAAGTTGCCTGAATTTACCATTCTTGATTCTGGAAAGGGAGACAAGACAAGAGGAGCTGTCACTTTTCCTGCTCAGCTCCCTCAGCACTGGCTGCTGTGGATCTGTTTTAATGGGAGTTAGTTGGCTGGGTCAGAGTAAAGGCACACACTTTCTGTGCTATAATCACTCTCTCTGCCCACAGATCCCATTTGATATCACAACTGCACAATTTTGATTAGTCACACCAGATTCAGGTGGACTGTGCTCTTTTGTTACTCACTCATCATTAGGAACAACACCAAAGCACATGCTGGATTATTCCAAAGGTCCACAAGGCAGATTTAATGTAAGCATCCATGTACAACTACTTTGAAAGACATCAGGTCTGATGATCAGCCACTGAGTATGGGGTTAGAAATAATGGGGTCAGCAGCCACTTGAAACATTTTTATGGCTTCCATTAAATGCAATCTGTCTGTGAAAGACTCGACATCTGTTTAGAGTTCATTTGTGTCTTTTCATTCGTACTTTTTTTTTTTTTTCACCTGATAGAGGGACCAGATTTTCAGTTACCAAGTTTTTCTTTCATGGTTTATATATTTCCCATCCTATTTCTTATTTCCATATATAATTTCACAGCAATACTAGTTAGTGAATTGTTCAGAATTTGTCTGTTTGTTTATCTGTGAAACGTCACTATTTTCATTTAGAAGACAACAGAGGAAACAAATCCCAAGAGATTTTGAATCATTTTCATAATCTTCTTTTAAAGCCAACTGATTTAGGAGCAGAAAAATAAAGGGTAAAACATGCTTACACAAATATTTCTTCAGGTCAGAAACAGAAAGTTTTCAGCTGGGAATACTCTGAATTATTAGATCATATTGTTTATTACACTTGAGTCAACTTCTGTAACACGATACTCGACCAATCTTCACAAATCTCTACTTCCATGGACCAGGAGGGCAATGAAGCTATTATTACCATTTATTAAATTAACATATTTTTCAAATGTAGATTTCAAATTTCAAAAAGTGAGATTATTTCTCTTTGAATGCACTGCTTATCTTCCCAACATACTTTGTTGAATGTCATTTCTGCAGGATATGCATCTTCTTCACCCAAAGCAGTGCTGCAGCTCAAATAAGCAATGAGCCAGTGTCGATCCAGACCAGCAGCTCCCTGCAGTCCAGGGAATATTCCCTGGGGGAGCAGGGAATGGAGGATTCAGTGATGCAGACACCACTTCTGGTGCTGTGTTACTCAATGTATACATACACATCAGCTACCACCCCAATCTGGACTTAGCCTGAAATATTTTGGTGGGAGAAGGAGTGTTGTTTTTCTTTTTAATTTATCTCTGCAGCTTCACAGGCTATTAGCTAACTGTAAAACCTGCACTTGTCTTGGAAGATTATAACAAAGCAGGTAAATGAAGCAAACTCTCAGAATACCTAAAATGGCCTCTTGTGATTACTATTACTGTTATGTACACACAACAGCAGATGCATTTACAGGTTTAACTAAAAAGTTTGAATACAAAACATTGAGAAATAAAAGACTATACTCATGGGGGTTTTTTTTAATTTAATCTCAATGCATTTATGAAATCGAGAGCAGTATCACTTACAGAATAACCAGTAATGTTTTGGGCTTGTCTGTGTAGCAGAAATAAGCACAAGAATTGGCTGGCACTCTTTAAGCATTAAATTAATCTCAATACTGCAGACATAAATTTCTGTTAGAATTACATAAGAACATACAGAGACAAAACAAGATGCTTAAAATAAAATATATTCTTATCTACTATATTTATGGGATAAAAAAACCACTGGCCCACTTCAACTTAAGCATCAGAATGAAATCACATCCTCAAAGGAATTAGTTAAACAGTCTTAATCCTTCATCTTCTAAATCCAGCACTAACTCAGACTTTATACTGTTTAATCTGAACAGTGAAGAGGACCATTATCTAGTTCTCTGAACATCATGATGATTAACCCTTTAAAATGAGAATCAAGGCAGAGACCAAAGATTCAAGAAGAAGCTTCCAAGATTCCAACACCACATCAGTCTATTCAACAAGAAACATGACTAATCACACGAGCCTTCCCCAACAGCACAAACTCAGCAAATATCAGTCTGTTCTGAATGCAAGAATTAGAAAAATGGCCATTCACAAACTCTGCTGGGTGTTAGTCAGTATATATTTGTTAAAAGAACCTGATACAAGAGCAAAAAAAATGAGCAGTATTTATGTGTGCTACAAATGGGAGGAGCTCAGTACAGAATAGGTGTGCAACAGCTGGACACAAATATTGCACAGTAGGCGTGGGGAGATCATGGAAGGAATATCTACCACAATTGCTCCTGACAAGGCAAAGTTTATTGGCCTAATTTTAGGCACAAAATTTTCTGGGCAACAAATACCTATCAAATAAGTAGAGCAAGTCAAGAAAATACAGAAAGTGAACTAAATTACCTGGTTATAGTATGAATTACAAATTATTCTCTACCACAGGCATGTTGGTTTGTATTGGTAACTAGATTAATATCACTATTAAAATGCCAGATTATTGTAAACAGAGACTGTATGTTTTAGATTCAAAACATTATTAACTACTCAAGCTTCATAAATGGAGGGGTGATTTGAAGAATCTAGACAAAATAATGAAGCAGTGAATTTTTCTCATTGCACAGTATTTCATTAGGACTCCATCAATGCCAACACTGTTCCATAGCATGTGCCAACCTAATGATAAAAGGTCATTTCAAATTTTCATATACTCCAGATGGCAATGATTCAGAAAGAATCTCACTCTTTATTTCAGCAGGATTAGGAAACCTCTTGCGACAGCCTCAATTGACATTTCTCATCCTGCCAGCACTACAATGGATCTTGGTGCCTGTGTTCCACATTGCAGTTGCCAGTATAATTGTACTATTACACACTGGTTGAGAATACACATGTAGCACTGCAATAAACACTAAATATGTCACAAAATATGCAGCACAGGGCTCAGTGAAATGCAGGCAAGTCTGGAACAGGAAAATATTGTTCATTATTTTGCAACGCTATAAATTTCAGCTGAATGAAACCTAGACTGTTTTAAATATTTTCACAAGGACACTCACTAAAGTACAAAACTAGTGAAACCAATGACCCATTATTCTCCCCAGCATACACTAAAATTGTCAACAAATATTTCAGAAACAAATCCAAATGGCCTGTTTGAAACTCGGTATTTTTTTAACATTCTACAGTAAATTCACACCAATATAAGAGACCCTCCCACTATACACTACTGCCTAGGCTTAGACAACAGAATCTCTTTTCTCACTGAATGGCTGAGACTATGAAATAAGAACAGAATTTGAGAGGCATTTGCCTCTTAAGGCTTTGACAGCTGGATTGTTCCGTGTTTTTTCTCTGCAGTTTGAGAATAAAAGCGTAGCAGCAGCAGATATTTGCAGTACTTGAGAAGATGAAGAAATACTTTGCCTTCAACAAAGGCAAAGTTCGTAAGATGAGATTCACTTGCACTCAACAAGCCAATGGGAGGGATCTCCACTGCAGACCACTTTTAACACAAACTCACTTTGATGTGCTGTAATTGTGACTGTAATTAAATCAGCCAAGGCCCTGTTTTTCAATCTACTGATTACCTTGCTCTGCCTTACCTGCCTTTCATAAAGTAGCAGTGTTGGCCAGAATTTTCTGTTTTGCTACTGATTTTTCCAGTAAAAAGCAATATACACAAGGGCACTGTTACTTGTTTATAAATCCATGTGACCTATAAAGAATCAGCTTTCTCATGGTTAGCAGACAAACTGGAAGGAATCTTCCAGATGAAGACAAACAGCGCACAGCAATAAAAGCACAATCAACTCAGTGCCTCCAAAAAGGCTTTAGGATGAAGGATGAAACCTACAGCTAAAGACAGAAAAATGTTTCCTTCTGATCAGGTGAGGCAGTGTCTCAATTCATGCCACATTCAGTCAATTAATAGACTGCAACTTGCAGACTCCGATAAGGGTACTACAGTTTAATAATCTAATCTGTATTCCTAGAGAATGAAGGCTCAGTGCAAAACACACAACTGGCTTGGATTTCCAGTTCTGGCATGATGTACACCTTTCTCTGCTATGGACTGACATGGAAACACGGACAATTAAATCTTAGATATCAAAAAACAAAAACACTTGCAGAAAAAGGTATGTCAAGTTCTAAAATGCAGCACAACATTCTGAGCCAAAACAAGACTACAGAAATCCCTGTTCCGTGCAGTATTAAGTCTCATGATCTCACATCTCTACCTAACCACTTTTCTGATGACAAATACAGCTCTTCCCTTGCATGCTACTTCCTCCCTATCTAGAGTGGTGGTGAAAACCAAGAAGAGTAAAATCCCTTATCTTCCTTGAAAGGAATTGAACTGGAATTCAGTTACCATGGAACAGAATGATGCAAAAAAAAAAAAAAAATCTTCTCCAAGGTAAAATGTAAACTAAGAGTGTGCAACAACATCCTAAAGGGCTAAAAGTGATTTCTATAATGTGACTTGTTCTGAACTGGATTTGCAATTTCTCCAAATCCTTTTGCAGCATATCCTTAATTATCTGGTTGTCACAAGAGGAGCTCATTGTTTGATGCAATACAATATTCTACCGACATCCTCTCAACAATGTTTTCAGGATATCCTATCTGTAGTTATTACACTGCATGATTAGAAGATGGATGTTTTCTGAAATACATCTTTAATTAATGCTATTTAACACACAGCTTGACTGAAGGGTGGCGGTGCCCAATTGTTAAAATTGGAGATTATGGGGCAGGCACTACACACAGAATTAAAGCCACATTAAACTGAAACAATCATTCAAATCAATCTACATTTGCTTACAGTATCTGCAAACTGAAGCACACATTATGACCAAAGATAATCACATTAAGATTTTTGGCAATACTCTACAATAGAAGCTATCTGAAATAGAAGACAGTAATTGTTACTAAATTGTGACAGAATCCCTGTAGAGTTAGGAGTTATAACAATATTAGTTATGTAAGTTCAGGATGATTAATGATACTGCAAAACTACCAAGATTGCAGCAATTAACCCTCTCCAGGCAAAGCCCACAGTAATTACTGAGATCCCTTCCTGCCATAAGCCAGACATACCCAACTCATGTTACATTTTTAGTGCAATTACCTGGCACCTTTCAGGAGCTGGTGGGGATTTGGTTCACCAATATCCCTTGTTTGTTTGAATCATGTCAGATAACTTAAAACTGTTCAATTTGTCCCTCAGTGTTTCATTCTTACGAAGGGAAATGCCTGTTTCTTTCCAAGGAACATTCCCTCTGCTAAGTGTAGATCTAAATCTGGGCAGAATCAGAAGAAGGACCTGTCCTTGCTGATACTGATGGACTGAAACCAAGCATCTTTTCTTTTTTAAATCCCATTTTTTCCTCTATGTGATATATGTCAAGAAAATGAATAAGCAACATTCATGCAGCTGAAACAAACTCCTTATGCCTTCAGGAGATAAATCCCTGATGACAGACTTGTAGAGTAACTATGAAAATGCAGTATCAGAGTAAGGCATGAATAATTAGAAGAACTAGGTCTATAAGCCAATAAATACAAGAGAAAAAAATTCCATCCTGTTCTCTTAATGTTTATCATATACCCTGAAAAGCAAAACTCCACAAAAGTATGCATCTAGTATAATAGCTTTTCAGCTTTAACTATATCACTGCAACCTTTAATAATGATATTTTAAAACGTGTGCATAGAGGCAAACATACCCAAAATGTTTTGGTAAAAGAATAAGATTAAAAATAAATTTTTAAGTTGTCCTGTCCAAATTTGAGCACTGAAAAACAAATGAACTGCTGCACAACCCATTACATTAAACAATACTATGGAAAAATTACAAGTTCTAAGATAAAATTAAAATTACCATAATAATTATTCTGTGAAACAATCCACTCTATGCAGACTACGAATTGCTACTAGGTTGAAAAAATGCATTACCACCTCAAGTCAGGCTGATAAATAATTCTATTTTCATTACTTAGTGGAGATACATAAAAGGTTACACTGAGCAGGATGAAAAACTGATTATATTTGCAAATTATGTATTGGTCACATTCAAGGACCAGCTCTTTACCACCATTAGAAAGCCAGCTATGCAAACTGTGAGTAAAGATGTGATTCCACAGAAGTTTCTTGCTGAGGAGAGCAGAAGTCCCCATCTATAGGGCCCACCCTTGGGTACAGGTGTTGTACTTGTTTGTGCCCGTTTTCCTGTACTGTTTTTGTACCACTTCCTTTAGAGTACTTTTGTGAAAGGTCTTTTCTCCTCCCTGCCTTATATACACCTGAAAACCAGAAACCCTTGCTTTAAATCAAAACAAAACAAAGTATTCCTCTTTATTCTACTCAGACAACAGTCAGGGTTTCATGATCTTCTCCTCTTTCCCACAAATCTGTATCTTTCTACTCTTTAAGGTACTAAACTCCCAAAAGTACTTGGAACACTCTTTTCCTCCCGCTCTTAATGAGAGGTGAATCATAGAATGGTTTGGGTTGTAAAGGACCTTAGAAATCATCTACTCCCAACTCCCCCACCATGGACAGGGATGCCACCCACTAGATCAGATTCACAGAAGTCACCCTGGAGTCTTAAAAAGGATGAGCACTTTTCAGGATCAGATTTTATCTGCTTGCAATTAAAATGGGAGTGTAGGCTCCCTGGTTTAGTTTGATGTAAAACTGTAATGGTAAAACAGACTCAGTCAACCAATGAACCTTTGAAGATTCCAATCATGTCTATAAAAGAGAAGCATAACTAGGAAGATCATTTGACTTTATGTCAGCTTTTTAATCATATTATTCACTCATGGTTTAATTTGCTCTGTACCTACCACCATCAATCTGAATGCACACCACTGGCCATTAATGTTACATTTACAGTTTACAAGTTTTATAGTACAGAAAAATTACTAATACAAGCCACCTCAAGCATCGAACAGGAAAACAACCATAAAAATTGTGATCATAAAGTCACGCTTCTCTCTGATCCATTAGTAAAGAGAAACAGTCTATAATCTGCAAATTTCATATTGAGCACAGGTTTTCAATCATTTGACAAAAGAAACCACAAGTCTGAGAGGATCAGTAAACTGAAATGGGATGAATCCATGTTGTTTGGGTAGCAATTAAAGCTAATCATGAAATCAAAGGACCAGTCTTATTTATATTGATTTTAAATGTGTGTGTCTTTCTGACTCTCCAGGGCAAATACTCTTTGAAGAAATCAAAGTGTGGACATCTCATGTGTGACTTTGTGGAGCACAGGAAAGACCACCAGCTGTGACAGGCTGTGCAATGGAGGTTTGAAAACTGTCCCATAACTTCCAGATCAGAAAGGGGTCATTAATAAAAAGTGCCAATGTACAACACAACAGGCTAGGACAACAAGTCAAAGAGAGATGGAATCACTGGGTTGGTGTAGGGAAAAACTCTGCTGGACAGTCCTGTAGCTCAAACCAGACTGACACTTAAAAAAAAAAAAGACAGCCTTTTATTTTAGCAGAGTCATCCATGACAGAGCCTAAGAGAACACTTGATCTTTGCTGGCCTTTTTCTCACCTGTTCTTACCTAGTTTAAATGTAATCAATTTATGGGGACATAATTTCTATTTACACAGATTTCTTTGAATTACTGGGTTCAAAAAGGTAGATAACATGGTTTCAAAGGTGACTTTCCACAATATTATTCCACTGCAAGGCCTTTATCACCACACTGTCTGGGTATTTCCTCCATTTCCTCTTTAATATTCTTTGCTATACAGATATTATGAAATGTAGATAATTTTTTTAAAAGACAAAGGTACACAAACAATCTGAAGTAGGGAATTTTCCATGTTCAGGTTCAGAAAGATGGATCTGATTTTTACAAGAACAAACTAGACTTTGAAGACTTCTATCCCAATGAAACAAGAAGCAGAATATAATTTCATGTCTGAGAAATCAGTAAAAGGCAATAAATGAAAACTTGCAGAAATATGAGTATGATGCATCCTGTGAGCACATAGACAAACACAAGCCAGACACAGGATTTCCTGAGCACACAGATCACCATGATTTGCCCTCTGGAAGATAAAATTACCAGTTCCCCTGGTCCCCACGCAAGAAGCTTTCAGCAGCTAAGGGCTGTCATGACACACCACCACATGATTTACCAGTGCACTGGGTACTGAAATAGGGCTTGCTCTTCATGTGGCCTCAGTGCCTTCAGAGTCCACAGAAAATGGAGAACTGCAGGTCCCTCCCTGTGCATCTTGAATAATGCCTGGAGCAAAGCAATCCTTTGCTCTCTGCAAGTGCTACACAAGTCAATACACCTCATGCAATAAAATCTGCTATAATTTCTGGTCCTGGCATGAGTTCTGTGCTTAAAGTTTACCCTGGCTCTTTAGTCGCTCTCTGCAGTCATTCTGAGCTCATTGCTCATTGGTCAGCTATCAAAAATGACAAAAATTCCATTTTACTTTTTGTTGCTCAAACAACAGGAAACCAGCATATTTAGTACAAAGTAGCCCAGAAACTGAGTGAGGTCAAACACCACAAAAACTTGAGGCAATCTCCTCTTTGGGCTTAGATTAATGAGTTTAGTAAAGCCATTCCTTTATTTTCTGTCAGATGAAAACTATTCACACAAAAGCTCCTGGATCTTAGAATGGTTCTTGACAGTTCTGAGTAACTGTTATAGATGAAATATGTACCTAAGCATTGTAGATGCACATAAATAAAAATACTAATGTACTCACACCAACAGTGCTAATCTAAATGAAACTTCATTCTTTAACTCTGTCAATTCTAATCCAAAAGTAAGGTCAATACCCTAAGCAGTGGGTCAGAGCCCCAGCAAAGCAGCATTCACACCATGGCTGAGGCTTGTAGCATCCAGCAGCTTCCCCTACAACCCTGACACCCACCCTGCTGCTCAGGGGAGGAGGTGGAAGAATCAAGAATGAAGGAATGAAACTGAGTCTGGGAAGAAGGGATGGGTGGGAACAAGTGTTTTTAGTTTTGTCATTGCTTTTTGCTACCCTACACTATATTTAATTAGCAATATATTAAATTACTCTTCAACAAGTCAAATCTTTCCCCTTCATGGTAGCTGGTGAGTGATCTCCTGTTCATAATCCATGAGGGCTTTTTTGCCATTCTTTTCTCTCCCAGCCCTCTGGAAGACTGAGTGAGGGAGAGGCTGGGTGGGCACCTGGCAGCCTCTCAGGGTCAACTTTCCCCAGGTTTGACAGTGCCCATCTTGCAGCTGGCAGCAAGGCAGGAGCAGGTGAACAGGAGAGACACACCAGACATGGAGAACTCGCTTGTGTGCGACCCTCATTCACCAGTTCTCCTCCGATGTGACATTTCATACAGTACCAGCTCCTAAAATCCAGTGGTACCTAAAACCATAGGGCAGGATGACAAGGTCAGCCTTTGATACAGACTGTCTCTGGGCCAGCCTGTCTCCTACAATAACCTTACACACAGGCCATGCAGGGAGAACGACAGGAGGTCACTGCAGAGCTACACAAAGGAGAATTGCAGACAACTTCCTCTGTAATATCCCTCTGAGAAAAGGAGTGAACTCCCACATGGCACCTTACTCACCCCTGCTATGACCAAATCAAAGGAATGCCATCAATAGCTGCCAGGAGAGCATTTTAATCTCCCCAGAAATTAGATTAAAATGTTACTAATGGTTGACCTTAGGCAAAGTGACCAAACACAGGGCCAGCTGAGCTGGTGTGTACTTCCCAGACATGGCCTCAGATGGATGTGGATTACCAGCCATGGCAGTAAGGCCACAGAGGTGAAAGCAGGTGTGACCTCTAGATCAAGCAAACCCTGGAAATTACAAGGTGATGACTCCACATCAACATGCTGATGCAATGCATAAAAATCTCCTTATCACAGCTGCAAGGAAAACAGTTATTCCCACTCACCTATTGACAAGACAGAGTGGAGCATAACTGGAAAATACATGAAGGATGTGCCTAAACCTACAACCATACCGTTCTTTTATGCCAAGTGTTGTAGCAGTCATTTTTTCCCTTGTCAGAAGCAACAGGCTTAACCCTACAGTCAGTATTAAAGTGAAGGGAATATACAGTCTAATGAGAATTGCACTCATCCCATTCACAGGGCCCTGGCAGATCAAACAAGGACCATTTCCTACTTTACCAATAACATCTAAAAAGCCTGAGGCAATTTTCCAGTCACAGACATTGCTACCAATAAACAACACAACTTTAACTGAAATAGTTTTTGAAATTTACCCAAAAGGGATTTTAAGATTTGATAATGGGCTCTTCAGTTACTGTTTCCAGATACACTTTATAATAGAGTTTATTGAACTTGTTTCATTCAGACCAAAACAGTGATCAAAGTAACTTAAGTAAAGCTACCTCTTTTACTGCTTTAACATTTAATCCCAGTTTAGAGTCACCTGAACTGTATGCATTCCAAAGACAACAAGTTCTCCTGCTTACTGATGTACAGCAGAGAAATGCAATCAATTTATATTGTGTCTATTAGTGTGCTTTTTAGAATGATACCATAAATCACACCTACTGCTGTGGGCAGAGTCGTTGCATTTCTGTTCCTACTGTTGTAGGAAAATGCTGAAAGTAGGAAAAGCACAGCTAAAACCAACCAACAACAAGGAGGTAAATGTGTATAACAACAAAAGTGGGAAACTCAGACTGCATGGCACTGTCTTGGAAGAAACTGGGCTGATTTCTTTTTATAGGGTAGGTCTCTGTGCATTGAGCTACACAATGCCATGCCAAAAAGAGCCTCATGGAATTTAACAGCAGCAGCAAAGCAACAGATCTCAGTGGGTTTAAGAAAGAAAACAAGTATTTCAACTCAAGGTGAAATTATACTAAGGCAATGTAAAGATAACAGTATCCAACTACAGTGTAAAAACCCAAGTTTGGTATTAAATATTTTTCCTGCAAGGTTTCTCCACACCTCAAACATATTTCATCTCCAATAAAATTAAAATGCAGATTTAAAACTACATGGACACATGTAACAATTCTGGAAAAGAAACTTCAGTTTAAAAGCTCTTTCAGCAGTTATCACATATTTATCAAACTAACTACTGTGTCACATTAAGGGTCTGGCAGATTTATGCAGGTGCTAAGAAAGAGAACTTCGATTTATTTCAGACTCCTAGGTTGAAATATTGCTTACTTGGTAACAACAGAAACGTCATTCAATAAGAAACCCCTCACCTTCTGAAGTTCTCCATCTCAAACCATAAGCTTATGAGATTAAAGCTTCCCCACCATTTCATTTAGGAATAGGGAGTATTGCTCTCCTGATTACAAAGGTCAACTTAGAGATTACCACCAACTATTATATTTCATTCTTTCCCTCATGAAAAAGAAAATAGTTTGAAATATAGAAATATATGTAGAAATGTCTAGGTAAATCCTCTCAGTTCAGGAATTACACATGCTTAGAAGATTTATGCTGTAGGATATGTTCTTACATTGATCTAGCCACATCTGAAAGATAGAATGTTCAAGTCCAAAATATTATTCTCCAGTCATCTTCTTCACTTGATTTTAACATTTCCTCCCATCATCATTTGTCTTGTCCTGTTTAATTGTGCTCAAATTAAGCAAAGGTTATATAATCTTCAAACAATACACAATCTCTAGCATGAGATTATCCAGCTTCCAGTTCATTATTTGCTCAAACAGGATAAGAAAAAATACACTCATTTAGAGAGAAAGTCTGCTGGTGTAAGCAAATATCTTAATAGTCTACTAAAAATCGGCAAAAATAACCTTTAATATTCATCATAACAAACAATGTTTTAAAATAAAACAAAATATTTAAGTGACACATTCTCTTCCTAGCATCTGGCCTAGACTAAAATAAAACCACAACCTGATGAGGCTAGCAGGAGTTTTCCTCACTGGAATAACATGTCTAACCAAGTTGCCATTAATGAAAAATGATATTTAAGTTTGCCTTCAAACAGTTTAGCCAATGTGCAGACAGCCTTAAAAAGAACATAATGCTGATTTAGAGGCCCTTCACCTTTATCTAAATCAGAGGGACAGACATAAAGAGACAAACAACTTTAATTCAAAGAACTTGTGTCCCTCTGCTTCTCCATAGACCTGAGCACACTCAACTGCAAATAGAAGTGAAAGAAAAAGAATGGATTAATTTGAAGATAGTGGACTTCAGGGATCCTGACTAATAAAATAGTTTTTCTTTTCAGAAACATGGTTGAAATGAATCAGACTACTGCAGTTCCACAGGAATAATGAAGAGCTCTCTTGAAAATATCTGAATATGCATCAGCTAAAATTTTGTGAAGGTACGGGGAGCATCACTCTGGAGACTGGCTCCCCCTCACCCCTTCTTTTCTTAACCATGGCCCCAACACCTTCAAAGTTAATTTCACAGGTTTCTAGCTATTGCAGCAATAATACTGTTCTAAAACCAGGACCTCAGGAAATTCTTCCTTAAACAAAGATTAATATACAATAGAGCAAAATATTCTAACCAGGAATACTCATGGGGTGGATTTATTTTGTGTATATTACTCCAGGAGTCTCATCAGAATAAGTAAAATTGAAACCAAGGATCAATGAAGAGGAACAACAGAAAACTAAAAAAAAAGAAAGAAATATCCTTAGCATTTTTAATGGAGAATTTCAGAATTAACAGAACACTATGATTTTTTAAAATAGTTTTTTGAATTCTGCAGAGAATTAATGCAAATTTTTCCAAACACAAAATAACAGAGGAGAACAAGTTTTATTATTGCTATCAATGGTTTTTGCAGTGTTGCCTAGAAACCCAGATTCAAATCAGAGGAGCAGCATAGCAAACACCAAGGAAATAAGGAAAAAATGCCCAAAGCAGAAAACCCTAAAACCCCCAAGAAACCTAACCAATGAAAAAAAAAAAAAACCCTCCAGGTTTTTTTCACCTTATTAAGCTGAACTTGAGCTTTTAACAATTCAGTGGTCTAAGGGAAGGAATTAATATTCAGTCTCGATGGAAAATATACATGAAATTCCATTGTCGCTTTTGATTTTGGATTGTTTTGTTTCTGTGCACATGACAAAAACAACCAAAAAAATCTGTTTGCTGTACAAGATCTCATCATGCATCATGAAAACAATAAATAACTCAAATCCTTGCTATTATCATACAAATGGTTTGTGTTAATCTCTGTTCTAAACTGGTTCTCTTGTAAATGGAGCTCTGTTCTAGCCCTAAGCTGTGGCCCAGGCAATGCAGGAAGAGATCTGAAGTACGTCCAAGCAGGATGAGCTCGCCCAGTGCTGCCAAAAGGCTTCACTTTTTCTTCCTCTCTTTATTCAGACTGACCAAGCCCATTCTTGCTTACAAGACACAAACAGCCACATACTGACATGACTGTCAGTACGTGTCATGAGTGACACATACTACTTGAGAAGTGAAGAGCTACACTTAGAAAATTACTGGGAATTCTAGCAAACACAAAATCCTTAGAAATGAAAAATTTCACCACCCCATAAAATGATGGCATAAACTTTATAAGTATTCCAACAAACATTTAGCCAATGTGGTGTTTACGGAATTTCTGAGGGAGAGGAGGTTTTGCCTTAGATTAGATCCATTCAAGTTATCAAAAGGTCTGGACAAAGTCTCTGCACCAAAGGATGTTTTTGCCATATTCTGAATGCAGTTTACTCGTGCTACATACCTGGAAAACTGTTCCTGCAGCCCCCGCATCTGGGCTCTGCTCCGCTCCGACTCCAGCGTCACCTCCCGTAATCTTTTCTCACTCTCAAGTCTCAAATGCCTTTCTTCCTCCAACTCATGTATCAGCTTCTCACGCTGAAATACCATAAAAATTTATTCATTAATTTTACATAAAGTATACTTTTAGGAAAAGAAATTGAGATTTAATTTGGGAAAAATAATCATAAAATCAAAATAATTACCCTACTAAACCAGTTGTACAGCAACGTTACAGAGCAAAGAATTTTTCTAGAATATCCCACCACACTGAGCTACCCTTCCTCAGCTCACTCATGGACATCAGCATATTAAAAAACAAACACCCACCCTCTCCTCCAAAGTGCTTTTCCTTTACCTCCATTCAAAATAAATATATTTGAGATCTGTGACCCATCTTGCTTGAATGCAGACATGGGAAGCATGAAACAAATCAAGAGGTCAACTAGTTACCCATCCCTGAATGCTTCAGCCTCACAAGGAGGAAATTCTGCAGCCACTGGTTTTCTTTTTTGGGCTGAGAGGAGGACCCCTATCAGTAGAACAGAGTTTATTTGAATTTACTTAGTGAAATACTATGATAATGAATATGTTTTTAAAATCTGAGTACAAATGAAACCAATACGAGAGCAATCAAAGTGTCATTAATATCACTAACATCTCTCAAAGGCAACTAGGACACGGGTTTTGCTAATTCTTAAAACACAGGACCCAAAAATTCAACCCATAACATACAGCACTACTGGGATAAATCTATATATGTCATGGCCTAACCCTTCTTAAAAAAATAAACAAAGAGCATCATATAAAGGGTACCTAAAGACTTTAAAATCTTTTTTCAATAGTGGCTAAATATGATTTAAGAGGGGCAGAAAAATTAACCTGAAAGTTATTAAAAATGTTACTGCAATTTAAAAAAAATGTATTTACAGGCTTTTCCATGTGACCCCTGTTAAACAAATGAAGGGAAATTAAATTTTATCCTTGTGAATTTAAATGAGAAAACAAATCAATAAAGCCCCCAAGGATTTTACGTGGCACTACATTATTCTCTGTCAGTGATGGGGTTCCCATGCCTAGGAACAGCTCAGGTCACTGTAAAGCTACAGTGGTGCTGGGAGATTTGCAGCCTGTCAGACAGCCTGATGTAATACCATGTCTGACCTTAATTTTCATGACACACCTGCAAAAATGTGTATTAAAATTAACCATACAGTTTCATTAGTAAATAACAAAGGTATCTTAGAGATAAGCCATTAAATGGGGGAGACAGGCTATTTGTACAAATCTCACAGCTATAAATCTTACTGGATAATAATTTACAATAGAAGTAACCAGGGGACCAAAAATATGATCATTGCCAAGCGGAAAACAGATCTTAAAGACAGTGATAAATAAGGAGATGCCACAAAGGGAGGCTGCAAAGGTTTAAATGAAATATCTATATGCTTGTGAAAAAATAGGGGAAATTACTCAGAGAACAGAGGGGTTCTTTCTGGTTGCCCATATGTAATACCTGGAAAATGGAAAACTGCACAATAAGAAACAAATTACTGGCAAATAAATACATTGTTCTAACTGAATTATCTAAACATTGTCTTTAGTCTTACATAGCCATGTTCTGCTAGGTGCTGAGTAATCCTCAGTTTCTGCCACAGGAGGAAGAGCAGAGAGTTCAGCACCAGGCAGAAGACAGCAATTGGCTCACAGAGGATAAGTCAGGCTGATGATATGGGAAGAATATTCACAGCAGTCAGTACTGCTCCAGCTTAGATCCCATCAATGCCAACTTCAAAGTGATCCTGCTCCAGGAACTCTTGCTGAATGCTGTCAGCATCTTCTCTTGCAGGGAAGCTTCACTGCTGCTAAAGGGACATCTAGGACCACCTGAGTCAGTTTGTAACAAGGAAAATTACATAAAAGGAATATATAACTACCACCTAGGACTTAAGAAAAGCTTTCAGAATATCTTCTGGTGTCTACAGAAACTGCTTAAAACCAAGTATGCAGCTGTTCCTACAGGAACTGAGAAGCCATGCTGGAGGAAACTCAGGTTCTACAATGAACACCTGAGTGGCCAAGCTGAGCCAAGGCTGTTCCTGAGCTACCTGACACAGTAGAGCTAAACTACAACAAGGACTGTAAACCAGAAAATCAGCCATGTCTTCAAGGCTTAGTCAGCATCCCAACAGCCACAATGATCTCTGTTGTGATACAGCAGTGCCACAGCACATGCCACAGTCAAGATGGCCACACACAGAGTATCACCATACAACTTCAGAAAGCTTTAAGCATTCACCCAAACAGAGCAACACCTTATCACATCAGAACACTTCAAACCACTTCTTGCACTAAAGGCTACAAGCATCTGCCCTTTTTGTTCTTTAGCCCAACCTTTTATACCCTCATGTTCATGCATGGCACCTGGGTGCCCTCTGTTCCCTTTGGTGGTTGCTCAGTGCCCCTGGGCACTCCATGGCTCACTGCTGTCATTGCTGCTCACTGCTTCTCACAGCTCTACCCACTGGGGATGAGGCTGGGCTGCAGCCCAATTACCACACACACTGTGTACCTACACAGCAACCATCTCTGCCTGTCTGCTATGCTGACCATGCTCTGGTCCCCAAATAAATCTTCCCACATGATGTACAAAGCCAGATCTCCATGGGTAGGACGGACAAAAAGTGACTCTCTAACAAGCAGATGAGTCTCCTGTTCTCCATCTCATTGCCAAGGTGTTTTGCAGGTTGCCACAGCTCCACTGCCTGTCCTGCAGAAGGACTGTGCTGTACCTACAGCCACGCTCCTGCTCATGACAAACCCACACCTTCCGGAAGAGAACTGCATAGACAGCACAGATTCACAAACCCAAACTTCTCCCTGCAGGTCAAAGAGCTGTGCAAGCTATTTCTAAGTTTCATTTACCTCTTGCTGATAGGTCAGAGAATGCTGTTGCTGCCATTTACTCCTTCTATTCACTTGGGGAAGGCTGTGTGATAACACACATCCTACACAAAGAGATCAGCAAATCCACATGGTGACTTTTTTTTTTAAGAAGAAAGAACACAGGAATTACCTTAAGAAAAGTACTCTTAAATGAGCAACACATGTGCATTACAAGAACAATAACATTTCAGGAATGAAATCCCTAAACATTAGGAACTTCTGCCATGAGCTAAATGTCCAGTTCCAACTGCCACCCATGGGCAAGAATTACACCACATTATTAGTTATATGAGCATGTACTGTTGCTGTACAAAACTCCTGCTCCTTTCAGGTTTAGGGATGAACAACAAACCAGTCACAAGTCTACAGGACCAGAAACAACAGCATTAACCTATGGCCCTGAAATTCTGAGTTCTCCTCCTAGCTACCACAACCCTCCTGTATGAATGGGGCCAAGACTTGCCCACAGGACACCTGCACTGCAATAACACCATCAGCCCTCCCTGCCAGGATTCTTCACAAGAACTTATTGGCAACCTTGCAGCACTTCTGCCATTTCTTGCAGGCAGAAAGCAGATCTGCTTTCAGCCAGATCACAGACAAAAAATAGCGTGAAGTGGGGAGAAAAAGGTGTAAGGACCACCCACACTTGGAAAGTTTTCAGTCTGCAGGACACAAAGCACTAAAGTATACTACACACAGAAAGTAGCTCCCAGCAGTAGTGACCTTATCCACCAGAAAAGAGAAGTAGATTTTTATTCAAACCCAGAAAATCCATAATGAAGTGTCAGAAGAGAGAAGTGAGCCTAACATACAGAAAGGCCAGGATTAAAAAGAGATTTTTTTTAGATTTTTTTGTCTCCTGGAAGAAAACATATCCCTGAACTTTGCAGGAATTTTGTGCTGACATAATGCACTTTATAGGCTCCTCTGTGCTTAACCCCACTTATTCCTGTGCAAAAAAAAAAGTGTGTGAGAAGAAATAAACAGAACTGGTTAAAGGTTTTATAGTGAAAATAAGCTTAATAGAAAGTAATAGAATTAGCATCCTATGTGAAGAAAAGGTTGAATTAAAAAAGTGTCATGTGAAATGCTTCAGTTCATTTTAACACTAGAAAAATCATTGCCATCTTCCAATGAAGTTATGTATTCCCACTTGTCAATTCCTCTTTAATTGCAGATTCTTCTCTCCACAAGCTCTGCTCAAACTATTTTTCTCTACTTCCTCTCCTTGCCTTCTGCAGCACAGCTGTACCCTTCCCTTCTTAGAAACATAACCTTTACTTGATTCTTGCTTCCCCTTTTCAGTCTCCCCAGAGAGCCTGACTTTCATCACACCACCCAGACAAATTCCTGATAACTTTCCAAACAGGCAAAAAATTCATGTGAATAAACTAGGGCGAAAGTCAGTGTTAGCAAACTCTCCTGATACTTTCATGCAAGTACCAGAATATTTTTACACGGAACAAAGTTTCCCGGGCTGCTCATTATGCTCCTGAGCCAGAGGCTGCACTTCAGCAAGCTCCTTCTTGTGTAGCTGTAGAAATGTTCGTGTCAAAATGTTTCATTCCTCACCCAGGCAGGGACATGTACCTCATGTTAAGTCATCTTCTAAAAGTCAAGGAAGGAATCCAATCTGAGCTACTCGCGATCAAAACAAAATGCATGGAAACTATTTATGACTAGATTGGAAGGAGCGCATGTGTTTGACACAGAAATGTGACTTGTTCCTCAGCACTCCTTGAAGAGACCAAGAGGGACCATTTATTCTCAGAGCTACTGGTTAATAGCTGTGCTCTCAGTCTAAGGACTAAGCCTGTGCAGCCATACAGGTGTCTGCCAAGAGGAGCTCAACCATTTGTGTCTCCCTTAATTACCCTGGGATGTGTCACAAACGTCAGCACCCCGCCCTTTTACCCTCTACCAAAGTGCCAATGTCTGGTGTGATGAGTGAGAAGTGTGGATGGGGCAGGTGGCAGCCTGGAAGGCAAACAGCAGCACATGGTGCTGTGGGGTGAGGGATGCACAACAGCTCCTTTGCTTCTGAACAGCCTGACACCAGCACACAGAGGGAATGTGTGGCATGGTGGGGTTGGGCACAGAAATGCTGATGTCTTACCTCTTTTTCATTTCAGGGCTATTTCATTGTTAACTTTAAATCTAGACATGGGTGACACTAAAGCCTTCTAAGTCAGGGACTTGGAGTTTTACCTCCTTTACCTGTTACTGCTGGTAAAATCATCAAATGTCTCATCAGAATGACAGGACCAACTTCATGAAAATACTTTTTAGAGAAGTACTTGCTGATTTTTCCTCATTGGGGTCAAGCATTTAAATAACTCAAGCAGATTTCTCATTCCAAAAGTCTCCATCTCCCTGTCTTTATCTTTGTGTACAAACTTTTTGTAATTTTTTGTCCCCCAGGTTCTGCTGAGGATGGGAAGCAGAAGCAAAGCTGACCCAAGGCTGAGGTCAGCCTACCCACATCAAAGCATTTTCTTTTTTAACTTGTTAATTTTTTCATTAAAAAATTACAATCATAATCAATAGCTTTATCTGTATGTTAAAGAAAAGCATCTATGTGTGTCAAGATTTAAAGCTAAAGATGACTGCAAGTGAAGAATTAGAGGTGTGGGGTACACACACACACCCCATGCAGGCTGTACAGGGCATGGCTATCCATCAGGGACAGCCCAGCACTTCCATTAGGAACTGCTCCCTCCTCCTTCTCTTTAGCTTATCCTTGGGTCTTATGAAAAGCAGCTCTTCAGAACAGTTAGATATAACCTGACTGATTAGTTCAAATATCAAAAATGTCTTAAAAGAGGCACACATGAAATCTCATCATTAAGGTTATATAAGTAGGGGAAAGAGCTACTGATTAAGTAAAAATCTTCTAGTCTTGAATTTGTTCTTTGCTTCTCCAGTGCATCGTAAGAAAGGGTTTACTATGGTGCTGTTAAATATGCAAATATGGGACCAGTATTTTGTCAAAAAAAGTCTCCATGAGAATATTTAGCACAGGCTTAATGTTGCCCAAAATCAGGCTAATAACCTTCGCATTAAATTTTTAACAACTGCTTTAAAGCATTTGCTAAAGAGGGTCACAATTTCTGTGTAATTAATATTGATTTCAAACAGATACTTTGCAATGAATTTAAATTATAGAAAGAAAAGATTAAAATATTTTTAAAATATTTTAAAATAATAATAATAATATTTTAATAATATTTAATAAAATTATTTAATAATAATAATAATAATAAAATATTTTAAAAATATTTTAATATATTAAAAGAGCCAGAGATAATGTAGACACAGAGTAGACAACAAAGACAACTGAATGAAGTAAACAAATATCAGCTACTAGAAGCACACTAAAATTAGTTTTTCTAGCAAAGTCAATGCCCAATACTCATGAATAAATATGCACATTCAAAGTATTCAAGCCCACTATCCTATCACCCTTGAATGCCCTTTTGAAAGACTGCTACAGGCAGGAGCCATAGAACAGCCTGGGACAAGAGATGAGAGAGGGATGGTGAAGCAGTTCCATTTTTCAATAATCAATTATGAAATATTAATTGAAATAGAAACTGGGATTTGCAACTTGGTCTCCCAGTTGGTTTAACAAAGTAACTCATTCTTTCTGATGCAATGAATATTTAATTCTCCCAACGAAATGCCTGGTGATCAAATGGTATTTGTTCAAGTGCCACAAAATATTCCTGAGCCCCAGCTGCTCATGGCCCAAGCAGCTGAGGAAAGGGAAGTACAGATGTTCCCTGTGTTACAGGTATTTTGTAAGAGCTTGTGTTTGGGCCTTGCAAATCAAACAGATCAAGGAGTCCAAGGTGGTTCACCCTTATCTCTCTTACACAGAAGGTGGGTGGAATCTCTTTGTGAGATTTTTCCCCTCTCTCCAGAGGCAGGTGGACCTGCTTGTCCCCCTCCTTCAAAGCCCAGTGCTCTCCCCCCAAACTCCTCACATGCAGCCTGGTCCCAAATCCAGCACACAGGATATTACAGTCCCCTGTCTGAACCTATCTCACTCACAAATGACAGGAAAGAAATGTGATTAAAAATCAGAGAGCATATATCATTTTTTATTTCATCATGAATTGCACTGGGTACTGTATTTTCGTTCAAATTAAAATGAGTCAAACTTCAGTGTCCTTTGTTTGCTACTCATCGATCCCTGTTAAACCAAATGTTTCTCATTCTGTAATCAATACTTCTCTGCAAAAATAAACCCAGGCACTGACAAACAACTTTGCAGAACATTGCAGCATTCCTTGTAGTGGACTTTGTCAGCAGGAAAAAACATTCCCCCATAGAATGGAGAGAAGAGAAGTGCACTGCTTATTGTGCTTATTACAACTTTTACAGGCTGCTTAAAGCTGAATTATTTTACTGAAGAAAGACTGATTTAATTAATCAGCTATTGAAGGCAGGTCTTTCCAACAGTGGCAGTTAATATGCCTTTGTCCCTCATTACCTTTTCAGCTACACTTGGAATACTGGCAAATACACTTAAACATCCAAAGCCTTCCCAGGGATGAAGTTACAGGTGTTTGTAAAGCACAGTGAAGCACTGAAGTGAAAACAGCAATAACATAAACACTTGGAGGGTTCATGGAAGGAGAGGTAGCTCTACTTCCACGTCTCTTCAAAATAAGAAAGTAAATGGTGAGGTTGTGTGGCTGCTTTGCAATCAAAATGAATTTTTTCATTTCACCTTTCACCTGACAGACTTGTACTACAGAGGCTAAGGAAGATATTGCTGTGGTTTATATTAAATCTCTACATTTTTCCCCAATTATTTTATGATGTAACCGATTTTCTTAAACTTATTCCTGCTACAGCTTTGCAACAGTAAGATATAAATAGTATAAAAAGCAGTATCCTAATTTTAGGCTGGTATCTTCTAGCTTTTTCATACCAATAAGAAAAAAATGATGGCTCTTGAGAACAGCGTTCTGCTCCCAAAATGACAGACTGCCCAAAAAATCAGAGGAAAACCTAACTGACATTAAATAATTTGTTTTAGAATTTTCTAAAAATGCCTTGAAACCAGTTAAAATGAAATAATTTGAAGCAAATAAATAATTTTCCGCTATGAAATTTCTATATGCTAGCACATCTGTCTCTTTGGCTTCATCTCAGAATAGCACAAGTATCCCATGACTTTCAGATGTAAACCTCAAGCTTTTCTTACCTCTAAGATGAATAAAAAACCAGGAAATGCTTATTATTATTATTATTATTATTATTATTATTAGTGATATTTTGGTGACAGCAATTTACACACTTCATATTGTTGGGTGATAACGCTGCTCCAGAGCCATTCAAGGAAATTAGAAACTGTTTCTTGGTGTAGTTACTCCTTCTGAACAAAATAAGATGCTAGATTTCATTGTGCACTAGCTCAAAATTGCCACCATGTGGAGGGACAGCAACTTAATTTAGCATTATTTATACTGCATTGATATGGTTTTAATTGCATCTGTGCGACAGAATAACTGCTGTGCTAAAGCTCCTTTATCATTGCAAGCCTACAATTAATCTGAATTAGGCAGGCTATTACACCAGCAGTACTGTATATATAGTTGGAGTTGTGATAACATTTATTTTACAAGGGGAAAAAATTAAATAGCTCATAAAACCTTTTGGCTGAGAGCTGGATATTGAGCAGCAATGTCTGCCCATCCCCTCCAGGAGCTGTGGAGAGCAGCCACTGCTCCAAAAGGGAGCTCTGACTGCCCAGCAGCTCTTCAACTCTGTGAAGCACCCAATGACAGGCCACCAAATATCAGAGCCACCTTGGGAAAAGAAATGAAATAGCAAAAAATGCCCCTCCTAGTCTTGGAGTAGTTAGCAGACTAAAGTGAACTCTGTCCTGGGGACACAGCTGCAGACACAGCCCTGGCAGCAGCAGATGCACAGGTAGGCTCCACAGGTGGAACACCTGCACCCAGCAGCCATCACTCCCTCAGCTCCTTAAAGCTCATCTCTCAGTCAGATCTGCAGTGTTGAATGTGGGCAAGTAATACATATTTCGAAATTCTTGTCTCCCTAATAAAACTATTGCTATTTATTCAGATTCACAATTGGTAGCCCAATTTTGAAGACTTGCTTCAGTTCTTAGCATAATTCATTCCTCCATTTTAATGGTTATTTTCTTACAGTTTGAAGGGTGTAGAGAGAATATTATTAGTGAACCTGAAGTCCCACATAGTCAGGTCATGATTTTTTTTAAAATTAGTAATCTTTAAGTGATAACACTTTTAAAAATGAATTTGCAAATGTAATTGAGCTTCTAATAGCTTCTACAGACAGCAATTAAAGAAATCTCATTTCTCTAAATTAAACATAATGAAATGTTTTTCAAGTTTAAATAAAAACTTGCAAACTATATTAAAATAGATATGAATACCTAGTATTCAAAAGTGTGAAGTAAAAAACTCTGTCAATAACAAAATTAGAAAGAGTGGCACAGCTAAGAAAAAAAAAAAAGGAAAAAAAATTCCTGAAACATCTTAGATTACAGTAGGTAATTATAATTTCAAGCTCTTTGCTACATGCTTTTTATGGTAAGGTGACTTACATTACACTAAGATTTCAAACTAGGCATAGAGCTGTTTAGTTTTTTTATACAGCGTATATACAATATCTTCTTATCAGAAACAAAATTTTATAATCAGGATAACTTGTTTACAAAGAGCTTTGTCTACTTCAGCTGCAAACAAGAAAAAAATCCCCAATCTCTGTTTATGTTTCTACTTGTTTGATTCCAAAAGTTTTATAATAATCGTGTTTGAACCATAAAACAGCACAAAGGAATGTGTGTTGAGAACAACCTGCAAGAGCCAACCCACCTGGGCCAGCAAAGTGTCAGTTGTTTGAGTCGGTGTCAGTTGTTTGATTCTCCTACAATTTTCTACCAGATCTGCAATTCTCAAACATTTCCTGAAGGGATATCAGCGTAGCAACCCAGAAAACAGAAGGTAAATTGTTGTCTGGCAAAACAAATGCTCCAGCTCACAGAAATAGAACCGAGGTTTTGGAACTTGAGTTTATCATAAGAACAAAACTGTATCTGTGAATAAATAAAACTGGCACCAAGACATGAACACAGGTATAGCCTGCATGTTCTGCTGGTGACAGACTGCAGGCTTCTCAGCCACTTTCTAGTGGATTTATCTGAACAAACAGGCCACGGAACAAACTCACAAAGATAAGAAATAAATGAACCCAACAATGAGAAGTAAACGATCCAACAAGGATCCAAGTTCAAGAATATGCCTCATCTCCTGGAATATTTTCTATATTTGGCAAGCAGAAACTCCCTCTTGGATCAGAAGTCTTGCAGCGAGGGCCAGAAGATTTGTGTGAAGTTGTCTCAAGTACATTACAAGTTCTTTGGACTTTTTGTGACCTACAGCAACAACTGTGTTCTGGGTAGGTGCACGAGGTGAGCCTCAGGCTACATGATTTAGGGCAAATTCCACTTGCTGAGATTACATTTAGTTTTTGATGTGGCACTGGTTTCTTTCATAGCTAAGTAATTTATTTTCATTTGCTTTCATTTGCTGTCAGTTTGGATGACATTTCAGCCTAGACACAGACTTCAGGAGGAAGGAGTGAAGAGAATCCTTGAGGTCTGAAAACCTAGGTATCCCATCGTTAAGAAAGATGTATAAAAATATTTTTTAAAGTCATGTATTTTCTAGGTGCTGTCTTCATTGTTTGGAGTGTCTATAGAAGATAATTCCATGGACTTAAACAAGTGGCAAACAGTGGTCAGCTCAGACTCAGAAGACTTATTTAAATCCCTTCTAACCAGGTAACAATATTTTGATAAGCCATTATGTAAACATTACCACAGAACAGTATTTTTTGCATCCTTGCAAATGAACTATGAAGGCCAGACATTGGGGGGAGAGAAGTGAATTGAAGACTATGAATTCATAGTCATGCTGGACTTTGATTTCTCAAACATTGATGCCTGTCCATTTAAAAGAACTAGTTACAGTGGAAGTTGACTTAGGAAGGTCATGGAATAGAGGTGGCATTATTGAGAGAGATGGAACTAGAAACAAGTTGCAACAAGTTTCAAAATGTAACTTTTCAAAAAGACTAGATATTTTAGAGAGTTAGAACTGTGAAAGATGCATTGTAGCAGGACCATGTGGGGTAAAAATATAGGTGACTGGTGTTAGAAGTAATAAGAGCATTGTGTGGCAAAAACTAATAGGCTGAAGAACATTTATAAGGTATTGTAACCAGGAAATAGGTTGGCTTCTGATGGAATGGCATTGAGTTTTACATCTCTTATGTCTCACCCTTCAACAAGACTGATAATGGAATAAAATCTTTTAAAATGCCTCTCAATTGCCCCACAGAATAGTGTCCAGCAGAAATAACAATTTGTGAAAGGGCAGAAGAGAAGGGACAGATAAAAAAGTCAATGCAAGGTGATGTGTCACTCATGCTACACTTGCACAGCTGGTATGGATTTTAACCTATGGAACCCACATGAAGCAATGCAGCACTTCCTGCTCCACTCCCTGAAGTGTGCAGTGAAGGGACCAGAGCACGAGTCCCAAGGGGGGCCCAGCCACCAGGCAGATCCAGCTGTGCTGGTAGCCAAGGTCCCTGCCCCAGACTGATCCCTCCTGATCAGCAGCTGGAGGCCACCAGCCTCTGCGGTCAGCAGAGAACTGCCTGAGGCTCAGCACAGGAACCAGCCTAGGCTTAACTGAGCCCCCAGCAGGGCTTTGCAGTAACCTGGTGGGGTGTGATGAAGCAGAAAATAGAGCTTATATATATGTAATCCCATATAATATACATGGGATTACTTACATATAATAATATATATTATTATATAATAATAATCCCAGCCCACTCGGCCGGGGTGACAGCAACCCCCAACAGGGACACAGCCACGTCCTAAATGCCTCCTGCTTATCTGCAGTGCCTGTGTGCCTGCCTCCTCTGTCACTGACCAACATGGCCTTTAGATGATAGAAATGGTTTCTTTTCTAAAGGACTGAATGCTCACAGAACAGGCATGGGGCTGAATCGAGCGTTTCCCGCTTGGATCTGTGTTAGTGAGATAGGAGTTAAAGCAGCAGGAAAAAAACAGGAAAAACCACACTTCTGAGAGTTTTATTTGGCTTGAATGGATTGGTCAGTAGAACTCTGGTGCCACAGGGAGCTCTGGGATTTACTCACAGGTTAGGATAGTATGTGGTTTTTTGCCCTGATGCTGGGGGGTGTTAGGGCTTCCTCACTTTCTGCACTTCTCATTCATGTGTTTGTATTTCCTGCTAGTAAATAGGATGTCAAGGAGCTAATTGAAATAGATCTAAGGTCAAAGAAAATTTATGAGGCTGAGAGAAGTAGAACTTAACCATGCCAGTCATAAGATGTGGCTCAGAGCAGTCAGCAGTGCCATCAGACCCCCACAGATCTGGAATAAAACAGTAATTTCATTTTCACACACACTCTTCTATTTGCCTTTCTTAGCTGACACATTCAACACTTCTGGCATCACTACTTTGCTGCTAGCTTTCCATACAGCATTTATTTTCCTCAGGCTCTTTACAGCATTCCTCATGAACATGTCAGATCTTATTACAGTTTTTCTATGTCCACTTGTAGAGTCCATTTATGGTTGGTAAGTAACTGCAAAAAAAGGTGCCTTATTTACTCAGCTGTTCCTTGCATTGATTCCAGAGTCCTACTGCTTTTGTTTTCTGACAAATGTGTCTGTTTTCCATATTTGCCCCTCTAGCACTGCAGGCACTGCCATAGGCAATAGGGAAATGCTATGGCTTTTCTGTTAGCTGGCACATCTTCTATGGTATTTTTAACAGAGCTGCCACTACAAAATCTTTGTAAGTGCTGACAACACACACACACACTCAAAAGAACTGACTCAACTTTCAGCTTTCAGGGGCCAGCCTGAGTTTGAAAGTCTGGTAACTGGCAGAACATGAAAAAAAAAAAAACCAAGCAATTTTTCATGCAGTTTTTAATTCATTTGCTGGTCAAAATGAAATAACTAAAAGACTTTGTCTCCACCTGATATAATTTTGCACTATCACTTTTCAGTAATAGGTCCATTTGAATTTCTCTTTGTGTTTCCAGAGACCAAATTCAGCTCAACTCTAAGTGCCAGCCTTTAGAGGCTCTACTCCTTTAGTCCCCTTTCTTACTAGAACAACTAGCCTGGATACATTTGTACAGCTGAGGGTCAGAAACAGATATAAAAACTCTGACACTTACTTCTCTGGTCTTCATTACCACATTAATCTTTTTATGCAGGATGTATCTGTTTTATTGGATTTAACCCTAGTTTGTCCTCATCTATTAATTGCACGTAGTCAAATACACATCTCATTTAAGACATAAAATAACAATCTGTCTTTTTTCAACTTAATAGTGAGTGTTGACAATTTGAAGTGTTAGCTTGATATTCCTGAAGAGAAAAAATATGTTTCCTTTTCTACAGAAAAAACTAACTACTAGAACCAAGTAGTGCAGCTCTACTCTCTTCTGCCACTTCCACCTTCAGCGCTTAGTTGAAAAAAAATCAGCAGCTATTACACTGAGCAGAAGTTCTGCTCCTGGACAATAAAACACATAATCACATAATTAAAACTCAGGACTTTGCATGAACGTTTTCTACCATGTAGAGCACTGAAACAGAAATCAGGAGAGTCATTCTGAATTTTTTAGTACGTTTTGGCCAGCACACTAAATTTTCAGATCATTTCCACACGTAAATCCCTTGTCTTTCACTGGGACAGAAACTTGAAAAGCAGGAGAGTGACCTCTTTGCCCTGAATCAGGGCAGCTCAGCGAGGCTTTAGAGGCTTCCTGAATCCCAGCCATGCCAGTTTGGGTACACCCCACTGGGCACAAGGTGTATGAAGAGTGGGTTAGCAAACTCTTTGTAATTATATAGTCTTTAAGTTTTGGCAAGAAATAAATTCTGCTGCATATTTGCAGAACAGGAAATTTGCTCTTCCCCTGTGCTTCTGGGGACTCCTGCAATATATTACTAAAACAAACAACTCCTGTCACTCACCCAAGCCATCAAGTTTGACATCAAATTCAATATAGGAGAATTATGAACTAACTTGTCTAAATGGGGCTGAGAAGAACCACCCACACAGCAAATGGCCACGCAAGCAGAGCTGGGTTCCTGGGAATCAGGTGCACAAGGCTTTGGTTCAGCTTCAGCTGCTGTGGGTTTATGGGGACCAATGCCACGGAGCACTGCTGGTCCTGCTCCTGCCCAGGCATCGAGCTGTAAGCCAGTAGCTACATGGAGAGAGCAAAACTAAGAAAAAATTCTCCTTCCTGTCCCCCTTTGCACATTAAACACATTTCCAGAGCTGATATTCTTGTTCCTTGCGGTTCACAAGAGTATTTCTGCTCACCTGCTCATGTTCCTTCTCAAGCTCTTCCTTCTGATGTGTTAGATCACTTGCAGTCTTCACACCTTCACTTCCACTTATCTCCTCCCCCCTATTTGTGAACAGGTTTCCCTTATCCACTGATGGAAGATACAAGCACTGGAAACCTGCCTTTAGACTATGAGAGCTGGCAACTCTCAAAGGCTAGTATGAAAATAATTTTCAACTTCTCAGTTAGTGCATGTATTTTCTGACGATATCTCCTACATCACAGGTTTTCCCTTTTTAGGTGGTTAATTATGAATGACATCAGGAAGTAGTACATAACTGAAGATTTCCAACAAGCACCTGGAAATTCTGACCTGCTCCTCTAGAGACATCCATGGAAAAAGTTTCTTAAATGGAAAACTGTGCCAGCCACTGCCACAGGGCACTTTTTAATACTTACCACCAGGAACAGGATGTTCCCAAGAGATAATGATTTTTCCCCAACACTCAGAAATTATTTCTAAATAAGCAATGTCACCATGGATGCCAATCACAATGTGAATCATAAAGATGGAATTACACAATGACAGTGGTGTGAAGGGCACACACTGAGCCAAATCTCCTCTCACTATTCATTCCAAGCCCCTGGGCTGTGACTGTTCATGGCACTCCAGGATCCAAGCATCAACCAGCACTATTTAGAAGACCCTGCCTCTTCCCCAAAGAGTCCACTACCCACACAGGCAAACAGACAAACAGCAGAAGAGTCAGAGCAAAGCTTGTTTTACAAATTAGATCAGAAATTTAATATTTTCCAAAATTATAAAGGATTTAGGTGGCAAAGGTAATTACAGGCCTTGCAGGACACCAAAGTTAAAGAACATAACAATTAATGAATGTAGTGAAGAAGGCGTTTAAGCATCTGGTTATTTATAGTCACACAGCAAGGTACTACACAGAAGGCACAACTTTTCCATGTAGTTTGGAGAAGGAAGAAAAGCCACTTCACAGCCAGGTAAGGCCCTGTACCAGGCCTGACACTTTCATTAATTTCCAGACTAACTACAGAGTGCATCATGCTAAGCGGTATGGAAATAACACAATCCAAACATCACAGTCATTCCCACAGTCTAGACAGTCTCCTCTTGCAGGACATGCAAGCAAGTCTGATCACCAGTTCCAGACTTGGAAAACTGTGTCATGAGATCTTCATTATGAAAGATCCCGTAGAATGTCAAAGGATGCCTTATCACAATGCAGTGGACATGGAGCCAAAACAAACAAAAACTATGTAAAAGCAAATTCCTGACAAAGCAAAAACTGAATTAAAGTTTATGAGAACTGGACTTGGGAGGGAATGGACAGGAATAATCACAGTTGCCTGAATTATATGAATCTGTACAAAGCTAAATAGGTTTAGTACAGGAAGACACTACTTCCTTAATAAATTTTAATATTTCTTTTAAATCTTGGACAGAAGTTGCAGAGAGATGTGATTACGCTCTGCCAAGAGAAAAACAACAAAAAAGCTCATGGGACTTAATGGCACAAAGAATACTGTCCAAAATATAAAGTCCAAATCTTTTTCAGGTGAGCTGTAAATAGTTTTCCTGTCTACTTGCAAAGTGTTCAGTGGTCAGAAATGGGCCAAGAGTTTTTCCCAGTTTCTGCTGTCTCTCTTTTATTCACCCCCACCAGATTATTTTCAAAATATATATAGCTATGTTGTGTCACTGCCCAGGGGGAGCTGACAAGCCAGCAGAACCTTACTCTGCTCTCCTGGTGCTGTGCAGCAGTTATGGACCAGGGCTCCACGGGCTGGATGCTGAACAAAGACTTGTTGCAGTAAGGAGTTTGTACTCTCACATGCAATTTAAAGCACTGCTTGAGCTGACTCGTTCCAAGGGTCAGCACTTCACAGAACAAGCTGCAAGAACACTGCATGAATTTAAATAAATGGGAAATTAATAGAAGCAGCACAACTGAGCGACTCTTGATATATAAATTTTGTCCTTCCTTATACAGGAACTTTCTCTCCCTCCTGGTAACCTTTTCTGCCCCATGCAGGGGAAAAAATCAAAACCTTTAATTAAAAAATAAAATTAAAAAGAAGTCTTAAGAAGATAAATTAATGGATTTTTCTCTGTTCCCCATATTAACAACAGAAACACACCTTTTACAGAAGCAATTGCGGGTATTATAAATTCCACAGTAATAGTTTAACTACTGGCCAACAAAAAATAAACCAAACAAATCAAGAACAACAAAAAGCTATCAACTTCTTTTACTTCTTGTAACACACTAATTTCCCCATATACTTCAAGAACAAAGTTGCAACACCAAGTATACTACAGCAGTTTCACTACTATTAATTTGTATAAATTTACCTTCCTAGTTTGCATAAAATTAAAACTGTTGGCCCAGTGCACACATTCATCTTTCCTCTTTCTCATCCTTAGATGTTGTGACTAATTCAGTCTTACCTGAGATCCCTGTTTTGCATAAGCTAAAACCAGACCAGAAATGTTCTGCCTTTTCAGCCTGCACATTGGTGGCCCTATTCAGGTCACCCTTGCAAAAATATTAATCCAGCGAGTGTGTGGCTTACTTGAGTCAACTCCCGCCATTGCCTGGAGGAGCTCAGGATTGCAGAGCTTAACCTTTGATATGAAAATGTCTCCACTGTTATTAGTGCATGGGCACATCACTCCCATTAGGCAGTGAGGTATTGCCTCGAGCAGGATCCATCTGCTTCCAGTCATAAAGCAGGATTTGCTTCACGCTGGAGCCAACTGCCACTGCGATACTCCGGATACTCCGTACACCCGTGGATGCTAAGAGACTGCCTGTGCCCTTTCTGTACTTGCACATCCCCTGCCTTTGTTAGCTATAAATGGCAATTTCTACTGGAGGGCAGTTCAGCCAACATGACATGCTTTCTACAGCTTGCCTCTGCTTTACTTTCAGACCTTATATAAATGCATTTTGATGTTGTATTTTTTTTCCCGTGTTCAGTGATTTTTACATAATTCTGTTTGACTTTTTTTTTTTTTTTTTACGCTGACTAAATACTTGCTGAAGAGAGAGACACCACTTCGGTGAGGTCCAGCTGAAGGGGAAAAGCTTATTTCTGCTTCTCTGGATACAGTGCTGGTCTTTCCGTGCCGGTGATTACAGCGGAAGCTGCGGGTGGAGCATCGCTGCCTTTGGAACGGCGAGATCCAAGCGCAGCCCGGGAATTCCAGGGGCGCCTTTCCCGTGGCTGCAGCGCCCTCTCCTGGCGGGAGCGGGGAGCGCCCGGCCGGAGCCAGCCGCGCCGTGGAGCAATCCAGGGAATCCCCTCGCCACCGTGGAGTTCGCTGGATAAACCGCGCTCTGGAACCTGGATAAACCCAGCCCTGGATAAACCGCGCTCTGGAACCTGAATAAACCGAGCCCTGGATAAACTGCACTGAATAAACCGTGCTCTGGAACCTGGATAAACCGAGCCCTGCATAAACCGTGCTGGATAAATCGCACTCTGGAACCTGGATAAACCGAGCCCTGCATAAACCGTGCTGGATAAATCGCACTCTGGAACCTGGATAAACCGAGCCCTGGATAAACCGCGCTCTAGAACCTGTAAACTGAGCCCTGGATAAACTGAGCCCTGGATAAACCGCGCTCTAGAACCTGTAAACTGAGCCCTGGATAAACCACGCTGGATAAACTGCGCTCTGGAACTCACTGCCCGCCCCACAGCGACCCATGCTTCGAACGGCAGCCGGCTCTGAGCAGAGGCAATTGGGCTCTCATTGGAAAATGACTGCTGGAAGTGTCAGCAACTTAAATCATAGAGAATACCTAAATTTATAATACCTTTAAAATACAGAATTTCAAAATATCCACGTGTTTCCAATTTTGAAGCAAACAATGAAAGATACTCAGTACATAAGGTTTTATTTTAAAACCACTGAAGATAAAACTGCAAAGTTGTGAATGAGGACATTTGGCCTAATGAAGTATGAAAAACTAATGAGGTCCAGGAGCATTAAACCAGGCTTGTAAAGAATTCCAATAATCATTATTGATGCTAAAGCTGCTACTAATGTCACTGAGTTTCCATGAGGGCTGTATGATGAAGTTTCTCAGAAAAAGGAGCCAGACAGCAGGGCTATCTGTGCATAAATACACAGCTTCACAGAGAGGGCAGCACAAGGGTCACATTGCTTCTTTCTGGCTTAGGATATTTTATATTCAAAGAGACATTTCAAAACAGCTACTTTGGCTTTCTCTCTCTGCTACTTTCTAATTAAAGCACAGATAGATGCTTTCCTAGAACATAAGGACCCAGAAGGTGGGAAAGAACATTTAGCCTTTCATACCTCATCTTTAACACTTCATTTATTACTAAATATCCTCTATTTTAAAATGACCCGGGTGCCTCTGCAAGAGCAGCCTTCCCCAGGGCCGGAGGGGATGGCAGGATTCATCACGCCGGTGACAGCGAGCGCCTCTGAGCTCGTGGCAGGACATTGTGCTGCCATCTGCAACACCCAGGCTCGAGAGCAACCTGAGCATTCCCCTCCTCCCTAAAAACCTGGTACATAGTGCAGATGTTGGGAGCTGGGCTCTGAGCACACTGACCCTGTAGCTGATTAATGGGGCAGCATCAACATCAGCTGTGGAGCTGACCACAGGGCCAGGGTGGTGGCCTGAGTCTCAGTGCCCTGGAAGAGCTGAGCACCAGGAGAGGTAAATGCAGCTCCCAGGAGAGGCACAATTTCAACAAAGCACCATCAAGCTGGGGTATGGTCTCTTTCTTCTCACCAAAAAACTAGCACCCACACTAAAAGCCTGAAATTGAGTAAAGAGCAAATGACTGAAAATACATTACAAACCTCTGGGTAACTTGGGAAAGCTGAGAACACAGTCAAACTTTCAACTGACTTTAACGCAATTTCAGTCAAAACCTTTTCTGCACTTCAACAAATCCATCTCCATGTGAACACTCCAGTTTGGCAGCGCTTGATGAGAAGAGGCAGATCTTCTCAAAGCTGATTACAATTTACGTTTCAATCTGGCAACAAGAGTGGATTGCACTTCCCGTGGTTTTTGAAGAGGCTGTTACATATATCTAAATCCACTACATTTGAGAAAGTTATAACAAGCAGAAGTGACTCAGTTCCTTATAATAATGGGACATGTTACTGACTCTGTGAGTTTTTTTAAGCCTTTTCTTTTTTATTTCTTACGCTCTTTATTTAAAAACCTGCAGCCTCCACTGTTTTACTGCAAAAACTGTTTGTAAAGCAAGAATTGTGCTGATCACATCAAAACTCATTAATATAACTTGTTTTTCCATTATTAGCACCATCTGAGCCTGTTGAAAGCCTTAACCAGGGCTTTAATTTTTCCACAGAGAGCTTTAAATTAATTAGTGGTTTACATGCTAACAAAGAATCTGATACATTCATAAATCAATCTAATGCAGAAGGATTACCGGAGGGTGGAAACCTATTCAGTGGGGAGCTCACACTCACTTAACATGGTGTGTTTCCAACAAAAGGGTGCAGGTGTGGAATAGACGGGTACCAGGAAGAGCCCATGATAATCACTTTGCATCACTTAAAGGCGCAGCAGGACACATGGTAAATCAGCCTAGGGCCCACCCTAAGTGAAGCCCATGTAGATATAAAAGGCAGTAGCATCCCACTTTAACCTTCGCAGCTAAATTGCCAGAGTGGTACAATTTCTTTTATGTAGGTTACAGGCCACTGAACTAATGGAAAACAAGAGTCGAACTAAAGGACTTGCATGGAAAGAACAAACCAACAAAACCGTATAGCACAGATACAAATAAAGGTATCAAATAAAAAATGTAACTTTTTTTGGGTAATTATTAAACTTATTCAGGTTATCAAAACATAATGTAATTGTATATACTTTTGGTTCATTTTAGGCTTTTAAACTACTGCTAAAACACTATTCTGCCACAACAACTATACTGTTAAAGTGTGGCAACATTTTTCTCATTTTTTTCCTAAGTTGGCACTGTTCATTGTTAAGAAAATTTCACAACAATGAACACTCTTCCTGGTCATGTTTTGTGTCCAAAGGTGCAAATTCATGCACTTCAAAGATATAAAAAAATACTTTGATGACTAATGTGATTTTCAGTCTTCAGTATGTTTTGAAATAAACTTGTGATTTGCTTTGAAAGCTGCTTATTTAAAAAATGGGATCTCTGTCACTACAGACACCTGCACAGTCCCTATCAAATGCAGTGAGAAGTGTACACAGATGAACTGATCATCTCAATTTCCTTTACAAAGAGCCATCCTTGATGAGTCAGAAGAGACATGACTAAGAAAATTGTGAATATGCACACTATGAAATAAAAGACCGTGAGTGACAGGAAGAGCCAAACAATCCTGGGTCAGTGCTGCTGGAACTTTCAAGGGAAGGATTTGCAGTAATTCCACATTTTGATAGTGAACAATCAATATTTACTAATGGTGGTTCATAAAATAAAGAAACTTGGGCAATTGCCAGGTATTCAGCCTGAATTATTCAGTTAATATACAATTAAAGTAAGTCATAAATCCACATAATCCAATATATGAGGTATCAGATTTTCCATAGAAACATATGGAGAAAACATAATATAAGATTACTTGTATGTTTTTGGTGATAAACATTTATCTTGAAATGAAGTATCTTCATTTCATCTTCTGCAGTACCTTCCAGTAACAAATCAGTCAGGAAAACTGTAACTCTGGGACATATCAAAAGCCAAATTCTTTCTGGGAGCAATGTGGGTCCCACACACTGGTACCACACAGCACACACCGACTGATCTTCAGCCTCAGGAAAACCTCTCCTTGTACGCATCCCTTCCATCATCACTAACCAGATGTTTACAGCTGCACAGACCCATTTCATGAGCAAAGCCACCACAGTGTCAGCAGCTTCTACAGCACACGCTTTGTGGTCATTAGTCACTGGTGTCCTGTACGTGTCCACCTTGCAGTGGTTCCTGGGTGCTGGGTGAATTCGAGTGGGAAGGACAGGGAAAACCACTGCACCATGTCCTTCCAGCACCCACAGGGACAGGGCACACGTTCCCTGCTCCCTGACTCTGCTCACCCTTACAGTGAGTGTGTTTTACATAAAGTGGTCACCTCTTACCCTCCTGCCCTATCTGTGACAGCAAAACCCAAATAATTTTTTTTTTAAAGGAGCAGAAAATGCTGACAGGTATTATTGTAAATGCAGGCGAACATGGTGGGAAGAAATGTCTGACTCCAGTTCAGAAGGCTGAATAATTTCTTTATTATAACTATGCGATAATACATTAATATACTATTTAAAAGAGATACTAAAACTACATACCTACTTTCTCTAACTACCGTATCTAACTAACTAACAACTTGTGACCCTGTTCTGGAGAGTCCAGACACGGGTGGATTGGACTGGCCATCAGGCTCAAACAATGCTCACCAGAATCCAATCAAGCAATCACTCTAGGAAAACAATTCTCCAAACACATTCTACATGGGAAAAACAAGGAGCAGAAATAGAAATTGTTTTCTCTTTCTTTCCTCTGTGCTCCTCTATGAAAAATCCTGAAGAAAAGAAGAATGTGCCTGCGACAGGGTATTACATGAGGTGCCAGCCTGCCAAAGGCTTGTGTGATGCCCTGCATAGCTCCCAGGATGCAGGGCAGCTCCCTGTGCTCCCTGCCTTGTTTCACACTGCAAGAAATGCCCTCCACGAGACCAAGCGAGGCACTGGAGGTGCCACTAAAGGTGCCATGTGCTGTCACCTGCGCCCTTCCCAAATGAAGGCGCCGGTTCCGTGAAAACCTCCACGCCAACCTAACCAGCACAACAAACAAAAAGAAAAACGGGAGCGAGTAAAGGCGATTAGCTAATTAGTGATTAAATAAAGCTGTGGCCTGTCACTGGCAGGGAGGCTGCGGGGATGCCACTGCTTTGATCCCGAGTCGCAGCCGGTGACAGCACAGCCAGGCCCTCGGGCGCCCTGCGGCTGGCTGGTGGCCCTGCCCAGCCTGCCGGCCCCGGGGGATGTCCATCACACCAAAAAGAGCAGCACATGGCCTGGGCACCCTGCGGCCAGGCTGCTGGCAGCCAGCGCTGCTCGGGAGGGAGCCCCGCCGCTTGCCAAGGGCTTGCTGGCTCAGAATCGCTCGCCGAAATTTCGCTACGAGCGCTTGAAAAGTGTTTGCTCCAAACCCAGGATGCGCAGCCGGCTCCTCGCCCTGGGAACGCGGCTCCACGACTTTCTTAATCCCTGGCCTCCCCTGGGTTCAAATACTCCAGCCCCTGGACCCTTGCTGCTCTCACACTGCTCACAGCCCCGCAAGTTCATTAATGTTAATTAATGACTGCTGTGTTTCATATTAAAATCACCAGCTCTGAGCTCTGAGACACAAAGAACTTTCCATACATCAACTGCTTCAAAGCAATGTCTCTACGGCGCGCTGGCTCCCGGCTCTAGTTGCAGGATAATTGTGCATATTACCCCTCAGGGAAGAGAGGGAAAAAACTACCCAGTATTTACCTTGGGGGAAGACTGCACCCCCGGAGAGCTACCTGTCAGCTCCTAATGGATTACAACACTTGGCCTCGCAACAAATTATACAAAATTACACCCTGGTTAGCAGAGAGAAGTGATCCACAAACCCATAGTGAAAGGCATAAGAAGTGTCCGACAGGCAGGAGAGGAGACCACAACGTGGGTGCACATACCAAAAGCCTTACCAGCTCTAGAAGGTTAATCAGTATTGCTCACTTCATATAGTCTTGGATTATACCACTAAGTATATTTTACACTCAATATATTATATTACTGCTATGCCTCCAAGGGAGTGCTAGTTTAAAAAAAAAAGAAAGGAAATATTTCAAATAGAGTAAACAGTTCTTCCCAGATTTTGACATTTATTTACACTGAAAACTAAAATGCAATTGCAAATCCAATGCCTGATCTTTGCCGTTCTTCTTCAGGCAAAAATCCTCCCGGAGGCTGCAGTTTTATCTCAGTCACGGACTCTTTACCTGACAAAAGTTTGTTCTTCAGTTCCTCCAGGACTTCCGTGCCCATTCTCACACCTTATCCATGGGCCAGGCTTCCCAACTGCTTTAACCCCATTTCCAAGTCTCCTTGTGGCCAGCCCAGCCCTGCTGCAGACCCCAAGGGCAGGAACATCGGGATGGTGTTGGGATGGGAGAGGGCAGTGGCTCCCACAGCTGAGCTGGGCACATCTGGGGCCGTGGTGAGAGCAATGAACCCACAGCTGGTGTCTCCCACCTGTCACTTAGGTCCCTCCAAACCTCACCTCACCGTGTTAATCACTAAGGATTTATAAATGGCACTCCCTGGAGGCAGGTGGGATTTTAAGGACCCTGCATGACACAGTTCACAGAGCATCCCCTCCCCAGAGACCTGCTACAGCTGCTCCCCACGAAGTTAAACAAACTTGGGACCACCAAAGTTTTTCACAGTCAACTGTGCAACTCAGATCAGTGGCACTTCCATGTATGTTCAAGGGGATAGTTTGGGTTTTAAGGTTTTTGAACAAGTCTGCTTTATCCCATGGAAGCTTAAGATATTTTATCTGAAGATAGGGACAAACAAACTCCTTAACAGATGGAAACAGTTCCTCAAATATTAAGTAATTAAGCACATTCAGCACATGTTGGCTCCCAAAGAAAATTGTTTTGAAGAGCTAAGGCACTCTATAAATTGAGGTTTGTGGTCATCTAAAAATCTGCCATTTCATCTTTTGCTCACAAGGCTAATCTCATGAATTGGTACATGAAAAATGAAGATACGAGGAGCATTACATGATTTACAAAATTATCAGATTGAGGGGTTTTTCTAAGCTTCCACGCTCCTGTTCTCTCATTTTTCTGTGGTTAGCTAAGATTTAACAGGCAAGTAAATCTATTGCTTTTTGATCTGAAATTGCCTTTCTGTGCTTGCCTTGCTTCTAATTCCAGTGATGAATGGAAGCAACTTTTCTCTCCCATGGCTTTTCCAAGGAAGCCAAGCCTTGAGTTTCCTCACATTTATGAACACATAAATTGGCAACCCTTTGTTATGTCCAAGCCAGCCTGGATGCTCAGGTGACCACCTTCAGCCGGACCAGACGTGCCTGAGTAAGACAAAAATTGCCAAGCAGTGAGTAGGCACAGCTTACCATGGCTCCTTCGCTCTTACTCTGGGCAACTTCCCGCTGCAGCCGAGCCACACACAGCTTCTCCCTGAGGAAAGAAAAGCCTGTGAATAGCAGTTCATTCTCCACTGGCTCCCCCATCGGGGCAGCATTCCTGCACATCGCTGGGGTAACCCCCGGCAGGCCCCGCTCTCCTCCCTGCGCTCCCCTGCAGGATTTGGTGGTCGTGTTATTATTTCATTTCGCGGCAGTCTGACAGAGCTGTCAATAAATCAGCTGAATCCAAACATCAGTTGCTTCATTCAAACAACAAAGTAGCTCATCGTGCCGGTGATATGGAAACAGACTGTGCAAATGAGATTGTGTTATTTATTCTCCCTTAGCCCTGCACATCAGCTTTATTCTGCACCATATTAACACATGCCAGAAGGCTGTTGCATCATCAATAAATATATGCATAAAGTTGAAATTTAAAACATCTATTCTATATATAAACACATTGTGATGCATTTTGCAACTGCTGAATTATTAGATTTTTTTAATTAGCTTTTTTTTCATATAAGATCCTTATACAAATGTTTTGCTCAACTCAACTAATAAGTAATTTGTTTAATTAAGGATTTGGCAACGACAACACATTCTCAAGTACACTGAAAAGTTGTCAGAAAGAAATGAAAATAGTGATTAGCATACATAGAAAAGGAAAGATAATTTCCCATTGTATGGCCTGGGGAAACTCCATCCCCCAAAAACTCGCAAAGGTGCCAAGCCAGGGCAGAAGTAGGACCCAGGCTCTGAAAATGCTCCTATCATTGACTGGGTCACTCTCATGCAGCATGGAAAACTAACTGTTCTGTGGTATTTCACTCTCAAACTTGCAGAAAAAAAAGTAGCCTTTAAACCATTTCTCAGGATCCATTCGCGATGAGGAAAATCCACACGTGCCTGCCTAATTCCTGTGGAATGACAGCGCTCCTGTCACTCAGGCACAGCTCAGTGTACGCCTGGGTCACTGCACCAGACCCCCTCTCCATTCCAGCAGAAGATGTGGTGTTTAAGCTGAGTCTCTGTACTGGTCACTGAGCACCCCACGTGCTCGCTGCACCCCTCAGCATTCCCACGCAGCCAGCCATCGTGGCTATCAGATTAGCACCAGGCATTCCCAAAATCCTGATCTGTAAACAGGGATGCTGCTGAAACCACTGAATACCAGGAAAAGTTGAAGATGATACAGCCACAGCCCTGTTGAAATGATGTTTGTGTTCTCCACCTTCTTTGGCACATGTGAAAAATTATGGAAAATTGAGAAGTGGCATTAGTCCAGCATCGAGAGCCTTAACACAGGTGTCCTAAACTCATCTTCTAAAAGACACGTAACACTCCCCCCCTTCCTTGCTCAGATACTATCACAGGCAAATTACAAAACTGGTTAATCCTATTTTTAGGACTTAGTTCATCTGCTGAAAATAGCCCCTTGCATTTTTGCACTGCTTCAGTGCCCTAATATGTTCTAGTGGAAAAAGCAAGTATTCCCTTTGAGGAGGTTTTGACCTTTTAATTGCAAAACAAATGCCTAAATATATTTTATGAAAAAATATGTGGGGGGTGGGGGGAGAATAAACAAACCTCCCCACAAACCACTCCTCCATACACTTCCTGCCAGTGGTCTGAAGAGATTTATTTAGCTATGTCTCCTACATCAGGAATACTCCTACTTCCCTCACTCCATGTTAATTCCAACATGGAATGACTTACACATTTCTGGAATTTTATGAGAATAAATTTCACTCAAGGTCCATTCACAAAGAAGGCTCCTCCATCAATGCCAGGTCTTCCCTGTCTGGGTGAGGATCCTGGCTGACATTCCCAAAGGGTTTTCTTAGCAATTTTCCCAGTGAAGGACAGCAAAGACTGGCATTCTCTAACTTGGTTTATAGCACTGCTGCTGTTAGGAACAGAACCATTTTTCAATAGCAGAAAATGAAAAAGAAACCTGACTATTATGTAGAAGAGGGGAAAAAAGTGCCATAGTGGGTACAGAAGAGCCAACTTTTCCAACAGTGTCTACAAATAGTCAGCTTTGAGGCAAGCAATCTTTGTACTCCTGCTTCTGCCCTCCCACCTGCATTCCCCAGGTGAAGGAGCTGTGGAGCCACAGCCAGACCATGCAGATGGTTTTCCTCCTCTGGCAGGACGTGTGGCAGAAGCTCAGCGTGCCTGTGGACCACAGGCATCCCTGACACTGTTCCAGGGAGCTTTGTCCAGGGATGCACTTGGCCCAACGCCCACGGTGAGCCATTCCCCACCACCTCCACACAAACACACCGGTGTGCAGAGCAAGGAACGTGCTCAGCCAACAGCATTTAAAACTAATTTGGAGTGTTGGAAGTTTACATATGAGATATATGACAGGAAAAAACAAGGACCTTCATGTCTAAGGATGACCAAATAAACCCTCAGGTTATTATCCACCATCTCAGTCAGTTCTGATTAAGGCAGAACCTTCAGTGACTACTCTCAGCCCCCATTTTTAACATGGTGTTACAACTGAATATGCATTTTACTATGATCGAGTTGCAAAAACCACAAGATTTTAGCTGCCTTAGCCTTTCAGATGTTTCAAATGCAAAGAACATTTGACAAGCAGTTTCAAAGTTAATCTCGTTTTTTAATCTTAGCTTTTAAATAGGAAAAAACAGTAGCATCACTTTGTTGCTATATGCTTTTATTTATTTTTAATCAAGCATGTTTCATCCCTATAGCATGCTTAATTAACAAGGTTAATTAGCAACTACAGCCAACCTGCAAGGAAACAAAATCTTCTCTGGGGATTTAAAAAATTAAAACATGTTCATTGAGGAGGTCTCATGTTCTCTTTTGAAAATCCTCCAAATGATAAAGGTTTACAAAAATGCTCTTTGAAAGCATAGTTTATGCTCCTAGGTTTGAATATTTGTATTGTTAGTGGCAAAATTCCCAGCCAAAAACTTTGCAAAGAAATAATTAAAGAAGCCAAACAAGGATTCAATTATATCCTTTCCAGATGGAACCAAGCACAAAAGTAGTCAGTGTGTGCATGGAAGAAAGGTACATTTCAAATCTCAGTATCACTGAGGTTTGCAATATCTACATATTGCAGTAGCTTGTTCTAAAAAACAACAGTTTGAGGAAAGCCCATTTAGTCCAAGAAAAACACAAACGTGCTAAATAATTCGGAACTCTCCTTACACTAAAATCTCTCCTTCACTCTCCTTTCCCACCAGGTTCGACTCACCCAACTGCCAGACAAAAGGAACTCTGTATCAGGTGACAGTAGCAGCTCAGGGCTCCACCACAGAGCTGCACTGCTCCAGCTTCTCCCCATCCACCAGGACAGAGGCAGGGAAGTCAATTCAGGCACAAACCCCTAGTTCTGAACAAGTAACATCTCCTCAGACCAAGCACCACTAAAAGCTACACTTGGTCCATGAAAGGCTCAATTTTTCTCAGTTGTCCTTTTTGTATTGCTACTGTACATTGATACAATAAACCCAAAAACTCTAGCAGTGTACTTCAGCTTCCCAAACATTGATCTGCATTTTCATTTGGAAACTTCAGATTCAGAAACTCCCAGATATAGGGCTTTGCATCTCCATCTAACAAAGAAAGATATTACTTAAATTAGCTTCTGAATAAAGTAAAATTGTGCTGAAATATATCCATTTGCCAAGACCTAAGCTATACAGGACCAGGATGTATTTTCAGTGGTAAATAGTAATTTAATACTGTTTTAATGACGAAATGTAATTTTATCTTTAATGAAGAACACAGTCAAGTCTCAAAAAGAATGGAAAATATCTTAGGAACATCATCTGAAAAAGTTAATACTTCAGTAAACCTTAAGCCCCATGATCCCCTGGGAGAAGGGCTCCTTCCACCCTGACACTGTTCTTTCCTGTCCTGATCAGCCCCACAACCTTCCAGCATGCTCTTACATTTTCGACAAGTGTCAACATTGACAAAGATTTCAAACTTTTCCTTTTCCTATTTTTCAAACTTTTCCTGTTCCTCTGCACAACAAAATTCAATAGGTATGAAGTTCCCAAGTTACTAATTTATTTCTTTGCCCATTTTTTTTATTCAAGAACAGGAATGTGTTTTCTTCATGTTTCGTCCTGTCTTGGAATTTTTCACTCTGAAGCAATTTCATTAGAAGCGATCAGTCCTGTACCACAAAGTGAAGCCCACCTCTCCTTGTCATTTTATAACTTTCACTATTTGAAAACCCATAAAATCACCACTGACAATGTCAAGCTTTGAAAATACAATGAACATTTGTTTTATTGTTGGTGACTGTGACCAAGCACAGTGGCCAAGCCATATTCCAGTGAGTCCTTCCATGCCTTCTGGAGGCTGTTTTGGAGCAGAGAAATCCCAACCAAGTTTCCACTCTACACTATTGCTGTGAGATTCACAAGGTTAATAAATACTTTGTTCTCATGGATAAAAAGCAAACAGAAGACTGAGAGAGACTTATAACCCAAATTTGCAAGGCCTCCGAAACCTCCTTGTGCCTTGGAACCACTCCTTGTCTACTACCTATCAAAATTACTTCTCCTTAACTTTTCCCCCCTTATATCATTATTTGTAGCCACAGCATTGTTTTTCCAATGAACCAGAAAGAACCACAACTAAACCCCATCCAACACAGATTAAACAAAGCACAGTGCTAACAACTGACCCAGGGGCAGGGTGCTACTTTGTGCAGAAAGACACAGTTTGTGCCCGGCTTCCCTCAGCTCTTGCTTTTCCAGGGAGGTTTCCCATCCGAGTGCTGACCAGGCCTGACCCCGTGGGATGGATGAGATCTGACAGAGGAAGAGCCGAGGGTGGAATGGCTGCAGTGAACTCCCGCGTCTCTTTCAGCTCCGATTGCGGGCGCGGCGTTCAGCGAGGCTCCTTCCCCCGACCGTCACCTACAGCGACGGCGCTCGCCGCTCCCTAAATGTCAGAGCATTGTGGAACTGGGCTCCAGAGCCTCAGTGCCTTAGCCAGGTCTGCCAATAAAGGAGTCATCCCCAACAAAAAGATATTCATTGCAAATTTAAAGCTGAGCGAAGTACGGGCTTTATTTAACTGCTTTTACAATAATCGCAAGGACTGGAGTTACAATAATGGAAGTACTAATGCTGTCAGGCAGAAGCAGGAAAGATAGGATGAGCCACCAGCAAGGAGCAGCTCCTATTCACTGCTAACTTATTGGTAATAAAAGATAAGCCTACAGAAAATACAATTTACATTAAATTTCTCTTCTATAAGACATGATTCTGCCAAATCAGGACAAGTGAAACAGGTAGTAACTTACTTAAACTGTATTTTCTTTGGGTGACACTAACAGCAAGGAAAAAGAAAATTATAACTGATCTAAAATAAGGATCAGCAATCCTCATGGGGTCGTCACCAATTTCCAGTGGATTTTCATGAACATTAATCTGAAGAAGTTCAAAGACAACCATCTAGTTACCTTCCAGAAGCATCCAAACGACGCCAAATACGAAAGAAATGTCATGGAAGAAATCACAGGAGAACAGATCAAAAAGGAGGCAAAGAGAGGAACATCATGAGGGCAGAGCCTTTGCTATAAAAGCAAAAACATTATCTTTGGCTAAAAAGTGGGGCAGTTATGGCAAAGAAATTAGAAAGGAAAGGTTATCAGGAGTCCATGGCAGATTATTCCCGAATTGTTTCCATGACAAATTACTCTCCCAGTATGGGCACCTGAGCAGGGAAATTCCCCTCCTCTGAGCACGAGCATGGGAATGGGCAGCAATGCATTTTTAACACAAGCATCCTCTCTCACATGGCAATTTTTATTATTTCATTGTTATTTTTTTTTCAGCACTGAAATTATGAGTACAAGGCAGCAAACATTAATGACTGATTGGTGTTTCAGACAATATTTTAAATATATCTATTTATCCATAAATATATCTATTTATCTATTTATTAATGTTGGGGTGTCTTCTTCTATTGGTAGCACTGACTCCACAATACGCCACCTTTTAAATTTTGTACCTATTTAGGCAAAAAAAAACATAGTGAAGGAGGTCTAGACCCAAAGTCTAAATTTTTGGGGTTTTTTTCTTTTGAACATTGAAATGGTTTTTAACCTTGCTGCTGCAGAAAAACCATCAAGTGAAGAGCAAAAGCTCTATAAATAACTTTCATTAGCTACTGCAAAATAATTAGAATGATAAGAAATAGAGCCACCAAGCAAGACATGGGGGTGGTATCAACCATCATAATCAATGCAGTTTCTTGACTAAGAATAAAATAGGAAAAAAGAAGTGATTTTTCCCCCCCATTATGCACATATTCAGTTGGAGGATAAAAGATTAATGTCGGTGTGATTCAATGCCAAATCATTGAGATAATTATGAATTATACCAAGCAATCATTTTACAAATCTCCTGGAACATCTCACTTTATGACCATTATTCATGAGATTATGCATTCAACTGCAATTCTTTTTTCAGATATATTCCTCTGAAGCCTTTCTTTTGGTCTGAGATTCCAGACCAAAGATGAAAATTATTTTTTTCTAGAAGGACAAAAATGGAGGGAAAACCCCACATTTTTTAACCATCTCTAGAGTCTGCAGAGAGTAGTGAGAGATACAGACTTCTTTTAATAAACAGCCCAAACACAGAGCAGTAAATTGCAGCAGGCAGGGGAGTTACACCTGACTATCAATTTGAATGCAACCTCCTCAAGTATGAAACATCAAAACCCAAGTGCCAAAAAACACCAAGTAAACAGTACCAGAATACTGAGCTCTGAAATACATGTAAAGTACAAGTTTTCACATTATAAATTAAATAGTCCATGCGTTATGTAAACCATGCATTTACCAGAAAGCAAAGTTAAGGTTTTAGCAGGGCCAAATTCTGCATGGATTTGCTCCCTGTTTAAACCTTTTGAGTCAGTATATCCCAGCAAAACTACTAAAACTCACTGCTAAAAATAAATGGGCACTGGATCCATCACACAAAATTTGTTATTATTAAAAGTGGTACATTAACTATAAACCTGATTGTTTCTGTTCTGAAAAACACACCTTAAAGTATAAAGCAGAAGCAATTTGACAAATTCACACTGCTGTAGTTTGGAATTTTTTTACATAAGTGACTGATTTATCAATTTTAATGTTACATAAATAGTAATATTTATATTTAATGCTGTATTATTTCTGCCAATAAATTGCAATCCAAGAAGCATACAGTGGGAACTGGTACAATCAGGCAATCTGCCAAGTTCTCAAAGAATTATCATCACTGTAAACCTCAGCATTCAAAAAGGAAAAAAAAGAAGGAAAGGACTAATAAATGTCAGTATGGAATATTAATTCAGCACAAGAAAACTTTACATCACAACATAGGCAGCTGTTGCACAGAGATCCCCATGCTTTTCTAAGGGAATGACTACTCACTTTTTCTCAGGTGCTACTTTAAAAAAACATTTTACACTAATGAAAGCATGTTTAATCAAATCCCTTAAATGGTACCAAATTTCTTCCTGAGAATCCTTTCACAGCACAAGGCCTACAGTTTGCACTTTTCTAATTAGAACATATTTCAGTGTTTATCTGCTTTTTGATGGCATCCTCAGAGCCACCACATTATTCTTATCACTTTCTTCAGTACAGGTTGAGTGTGAAAAGCAAATTGTCCCTCTGGTACATGACTAATTCACCTGATCCTCCCTCAGCAGTATATGGTCCAGGAACTCCAGTTCTTTAAGTGGGATGATAAGACCATACAGGTTTTTCAAAACTTCCCAGTTTAGCTTGATAGTGCAGTTAGGTTCAGAGTGGGTTAAGAAAGAGGCACAGGGTCATTGCTACATGAAAGTCTGGCCCATGGAGAGAGACAACAGTGTAAGTCACCACCTTTTAATCCCTCTTATTCCCAACACACACAAACTGCCGCTCTTCATTTCACACGCCCACAAGATGCTTTTTTTTGGTCCTAATCGCCAAAAACATCTGCTCTCTTTGCTGGCTGCACCAAAGCTGGTGACATTGGGCTGCTCAGTAGAGCTGACATGGGCCTGGTGACACATCAGCCACCAACACAAGGAAGGTGCTGCTGAAGCAGATGTTGCTTCTAGATGAGTCAGGTTTTTATTTCTGTGACTTGGTGACACTGAAAGCAACAGCAGAGATGTGAATGGAGAAGCTCTGCCTATAGAGCTATCAAAAGATTATTTTTAATGGATATTCAAGAAAGCAGAAACAGAGCAAGGATCAGAGAGGAACCACTCTGTTTAAGGGCACCTCTCCCATCTTGCCTGCCCTGAGCACATCGTTCAGCACCTCTGCTCTCCAGATTTCAAGCCAGCCTACAGCTGTAGGTCATGCACAGAATTCCTGTCAGGGCAAGCAAAGCTGCTCCTCCTCAGTGCCATTGCTTTTAGCAGTGTCTCCCAGCTTGTGAGTGTGCAAATTCTCCTCTCTCTGTCTGCTGTTCAGTTTTAATCTGGGTCAAGCCTTTCTCTAGACTAGATAGAGTCTCAGTTCTTGTGTTTCTTGTTGGGGCATTGTGGATAGTTTGCAGTATCAGATCCTTACAGCATACAGATTTTTATCATTTTTATTGTATGGTTTACTTATGTTTTGGGGCTTTTTTCTTAAGTAACTATTTGGAATCCAGAAGATATCTATCTCCTGCTATATGATGAATTCTTTGGTTTGTGACCCAAACCCCTTCAGCCATTTCTAGCAGAAGTGAATTATTTTTTTCACTGAGCCTGGATACAAGATGACCTTGGAAAATGAAAAACAAAGGAAGAAACAAGCAAACAAGGTTTTCTTTTTGCAAAGGACTTGGAAGTTGAGCTAACAAATTCCCCCAGTCACTTTTCCTCATATAAATTTTTTCTCTGGAGATATGTCACATGGAGATGATGTGCTGTGGAAATTCTTTTGAAAGGACATGCATTTCCCTAAGGGGTTTTTAATGAGAATTTATTGCTCATGAAAGATGCAGGATTGGCAGCACTTCAGTCTTCAGTTAATGATCTTTTGTTTATTAACATAAAATGCATCACACTTAACAGGAGTGTAACTTTCCCAACCAATGCATCAAAGCACGGAAGAATTCTCACTTCTTACATCTTATCCCCTGAGGCTGTCTGAGAGGGTGTTAGCTGAAATATATACGGTTGTCCTCTATGAAAATGAAGTCTTGTTTCACGTAAAGCTGAAAATCATGGAAACATTTTTTCATAACCAGACACAAACTAACAGCAAGAAATGTCAGTACACTACTGTGACTTCTCTCAGCGCCTTTTCCTTCCACAGAAACCTTTTACCAGAGCCAGAAAGCATTTGCTTAGTCCTAATCCAAATTACTTTTACATTCTGTGGGTAACATTCATGCAAAGTACTGATTCCACATCCTGGTAGTAAATTACCATCTTTAGAAAATCAACAAATTCTCAAAGAGTGATGAAGACTATATTCAACCAGGTCTGTAAACCAGAGATGCCAGAAACACACCCCTAAGCCACCTCTTGTATATTTAAGGAAATAAAAAGGCAGAAATACATTTTTACACTAAAAAAAAAAAAAAAAAAAAAAAGGATGAAACCCAACACTGAAGGAAAATGGGTGTAAGGCACAAACCCCAAATTCATTGTGTTGGATACTAAGCTCAACCAAACTTGTAGATCCCACTGCTTTCTTCATAACTAGCTTTCCTTTGGCTCTGCCCAAGAGATACACCCAGTTCTCATTTGTTTGTGAGAATGCTTGGAAAGATTTTCCTCCCTGCTCTCTACAAAGCTTTTCACTTTTGTTGTTACAGTTCAAAGAAGATACCTGATTTTGCCTCATTACTGGTTGACCTCTTACCTCTGTTTTCCACTCCTTTGTTCCCAGATCATCACAACAATTCCTGGTATCCTTTGTAACCTCTTTTTAAAGGAAGGTGTTACACAGCTTGATATGTTTCTATCCATGCAGAAAGCCCACAGCATGAGGACTTATGGTTTTCTTAACAGGCTGCACTTGCTATGTGTTTTTTCTCTCTGAGCTGTATTTATTGTAAACGCTATAACCTTCTGGATGTCACTCATGTCCTGTTCTAACTGAACATTGAAATACCTTGTAAAAACCATGTGGATAAGAAACAAGACCAAAGTGATTTTTCTGCTGTGCTCACTTTGCTCACAACTCTTTCTCTTGACTTTTTTTTTGCGTTTTCACAATTGTTCAATACTTACATGTTTTGATATAAATCACTAACAAATCTGCAATGACCTTCCACTCACAGAGAAAAATACAAAAAAGGCTCAAACCTGGTCAGAAAGAGTAATTTTTTTTACTTATTGTTTTCTTTTTGTTTTTTTCTTGTAATCTCATTTTGCACCCTCAAGAATACTGTTCTGGTAAAACCCAGAAATACTACTCAGTCAGGGGACAGGTTTCTGTTGGGAACTGTCTACATTTTAAGGCCAAAGGAGCTGAAACTCAGATCAGGTCCCTGAAGCAGTATTTTCTGTTGTAACCCATCCCTGCTCTGCTCTACTAACCCACCTGAGATACAAGAGAATTTCTTCTCAAATTATTATACAGAAAATCAAATAATTTGAACAGAGAGATTACACTTTTGGATACAGCACTTTTGATACAGCCCCTGCAGGTGCCTTCCAATAGGATTCTCAGCAAGTGACAGATGAAATAATTATTTTCTGAGAGCATTTCTTAAATGTCTACATCAAACATATTAAAGATTTACCAACAGACAATAATTGCCACTTAGTTTTCAGTTTCAGGAATGTGATCCTGTTTATTGAATGCAAAGATTTCAAAAGAGAAAGAAATTCAGACTTATGTATAAATTTCTCTGGACTTGAATAAGCTACACTTTTGTGAAGAGAAAAACAGATGAAAGCTAATAATAAGGATTTTTTTTTTTTAATTTAAAGTGATGCTGGAACACAAACTTCCCTGGAAAAAGTTAAAAACTGCTGGACTTCCCACTGTCCTCCCCCAGACTAAGGAACGTGTTTCACTGTGCCTTAAGCAAAACAATGTTCTCTGCACTACATCTCCCCATGCCAGAAAGAAAATAAGCAGTATGCTGAAAATCACTTTGAAGTATCCTTCAGTAACCCAACACACAAATTCATATTCATGCAGCCTTATAGCAATAAAATCAGCTCCATGCTAATGATATAATTGTTTCTTCTATCATTCTGTCTATAAAAGAAGACTAGATAAAGTCAAAGGCACTGGCCTCTGGCTGATTACGTTTTGACAAATTAGATGATTAACTGAAACCTCAAACTCAAGCTTTGCTGTCTCAGTAGACCCAGAAGAGGAGAAGAAAAGCTTTGCTTTTGAAAGGACATGGCTCTACAGGGAGCTCAGCCCAGCCTGAGAGCGCTCCTCAAAGAGCAGTGTTTGTACTGAGCACACAGCCCTGCACACAGCCTAATTCCAACAGAGAAATTACAGCTGTCACTTTAAATCAGGGAAGCAGCATATGGCAATATATGCAAAATGCTTTCCAGCAAGTTCAAGTAGAGATGGAGAAACTAAGTTATTGATGACAATTTTACCACATAATATACCAGTGTAACACTTAACAACACTGAAAATGAAATCCAGACATATCAGTGGGGTGACGGCAGTATTCCTACATTTATGAAGGTGTTTAAATTCACAACTGTCAAATCACAACTAGGAATAAAACAGGGGAGACTGAATAGCAACAGGCACAAAAATCCACTTGTGTTGTTCAAGTTGTTTTACTGAGCTCAGTTAAAAAACTCAACATATGGTACCCTGAATTTGCCTCAGTACATCTCAAGCCCTGCTCTCTGAATATTAAATGACAAAACATTATCAGGTGAAAGCTCAGTACTGTCTGTCCTTCCAGCTCAAAAAAGCTGGGCCAGAACTGTTACTTAGAACTTTTTCAGTTATTTGTGATGTGACTGAAAATGCTATTATAAAAGAGTGTACTGTTATCTACAAGTAAGCACAATCTAAGAAAAAAGACTTTCTGTTCAGAACCTGAATCAGGGAAGCAAACACCTTTAAGAAACCCCAGACAAACGAAACCCTCTTGGGACATTTTAAATCATTTTCCCCAAAGACAGCAGCCAGCTCTGCTCTGTGAATGAGGCCAGCTTCTCAGAGCTCAAATAGCATCAACTTCAATGGAAGTTCAACTTACAGCAAACAAAACAAGTAATTTAAAAGATACGGATGAATAAGGACTAAGATGTGTTAGTGTTCAGGCATTTCCAAACATATTAAATGTATATTAAGAAATACTAACTGTCTGAAGTATTAAAATGGAAATGCTTTCAGCAGTTCAAATGTCAACCAGACACTTAGGCAATTCCACATTTCTCCAGTTTCAGCAAAAAAGAGCATGTTTTGAAATCATTTGATGTTTGAATAAAGCTCTTTGCCTTTTTCCACAGCAGATGCATTGTATCTGGGTAATGAACTGTGCTCTGAAATAACTTATTACAGTCATCACCACAGCCAGCTACATCACCTTTGGCAGCAAGCAAAATAAAAATCACACAGTGCTCACATAGCATCACCACAAGGATTACTTCATTTACAAAATCAGGAAAAGCTCCATTTCAAATCAAGGTATTGATTATTTCAGACTGTAATCCCACAGTCAAAAGCTGTAACAAGAAAATAAATCCAATAAAGGGCATTTTCCAATTAAGTAAGTGACCCTAATCTTGATTTTAAATTTCTTTGATATTAGAGATCATAAAGTAGAACTACACTTTAAGTATCCAGGTTATTAGAGTAGGAATTAAAACAGACATATATAAAACAGGTGATTCATTTTGTAGGTAAATCTCCCTCATCATGGCCATGTCTTTAGTACATAAGATCAAAACAGCTGAGAGAAAAATCATACATTGGTACCTTGAGGTTTTTGTGATTAAACCTAAGCTTACCTTAATTTCTTTACCTTATTTTAATAATAAAAGAGTCAGAATGAGGCTGCAACAAGCACCTACTTTAACATCCACCCCCAATAACCAGCAATTATCTAAGAGAAAAACAACAGCAGCAAACTCCTCCATTCCCTGGGTTCATTAGCAAAATTGTAACTGTGGCTTTTCACAGTGATTTACAAGAGTGCATAAAGCACTTGTCTGTACAGAATATATGTTACTAATGGTCTAAGTTGTTATACAGGTGGTCAGAGCTGCTCTGAACTCAGGGGATCAATATCTAAGAGATGTTTGGGTTCACTTTCCTCCCCAAAAGCCCCCAAAGCAAAATAGAATTGCTTCTCCTTTTTCACTAGGCTGCAAGAACCAGCAGACTTTGATATGCTAAGACACTTCCATGTTGACATATTTTCCTTAACAAGATATTGTCTTAATTGGTTTCATCTGCCATTTGGAGGTTATCTAGAAGGATTTTTTTAGTGAAGCAGAAAAAGCCCATATGCTTTTAGGTTGCATATCATTCCCTATTATACCTGCTCATTACTGCACATCCCACAAAAAGAGTTTTCACAGCTGACACTGAAAGCTGTTATCACCTAATTTCACATGGAAATGAAATGCTAGGATATTTTTCTGCACAAAATACCCACATATTCATCCCTTCATCAAACGTTTTTGGTGAGAAGGCATGACCCAGACACAGAGGTGTTGCCTTGCCCTTAGCCAAAGCCTTTACCTTACAAAGGTAAAGCCAACATCAGCAGCTCTTCCCTGGCTTCTGTCTGCAAAGCTCTTGGCATCAACACAATGTCCCAGTGTGTTAGATGGCAATAAAGCCACATGCTAAATTCAAAATTATTTTAGTTAGCATACTGTTGCTTTTTTCCCAGTCTTATATAAAGATAAGGAAAGGATAGAAAAGGATAAACTCTCAAGGTATATGAGGTCTATCAATAGGTATTTTCCCCCAGCACTATCTTGTGAAACCATTATGAAAAACTGTATCTACATATAGACAGTGCTTCTGTATGCACCTATAAAAACTACAGCTTTGTTTAAAAATCCTGAGCTTCCAATTTCTCAGAGTTGCAAGTGACAGATAGAGAAAACAATTTATTTTCTAGATAGGTGGGGAATAATTTCTCTTTTCCCCTATACACAGATCATAGTCTACATGGTTTCCCAAAGACATACTTTCTTTAAAAGCAGCAATATTTTTGGAGCATTACCTGCAACAATACCAATCAGCTTTTCTTCTATGAGGAAAATGTTTTTCAGTGCAGACAAGCACTGACAGTCAAAAGTATTAACGAAGAAGAGCATTTAAGACCACTAGAAAATGATGCCCATCATACCAAGCAGTAATTTAAGACTTTAAACAGGCAGCCAGATGGCTGGTTTCAGTCAGCCCATTTCCACTGACATGTATTTAATCAGCTGAGTTACCCCAGACAAACAAGCAGCCTGGATTTCTAAGGACAGGACAATGATGGAGAGGGAGCTGGAGCTAGAGCTCAGCAGGGTTTAGAAATTACTTCAGGCTGGGGCTCGCCAGCCCTTGGCAGGACAGAGGCTCAGCCCCACTCCCTGGGCCAGGAGGACAACTCAGGCACCTGCTGGAAGCCCCAGTGGCTCAGCAGGACCTGTGGGACATTCCTCCAGGGCTGGCCACAATCCCCCAGATGGGCTTTTAATGACAGACCCTCTGCTCCACAGCCTCCTGCCATTCTGGAGGACACATATCCCTCTGCCAGGGCCCAGCTGGCCAGCCAAAAACCACACAGGGAGAGTTTTGCTGCAAAGGGAGGGGAATAAAACCCTGTCCTGTATCCCTGCCACAAAGCAAAATTCTCTGTGACTCTTCAGACTTTTAGCCTATTGATTTCCTCTTCAATAGAGACCTCCAGCCACTGTCACACTCTGGCTGGACTTTTTCATTTAGGTTATAAATCTGCTCCTTTCTCAATGGTCAGAGGATTTTCCCAGGAATTCCCTGGCCAACCACCAAACAGCCCCACTGAAGGCCAGAGCCATGCTTTAACCTATTTATTAACTGTACCCCCCAATGCCCATCCTCTCTATACCCGTATTAATTCCCTCCACATCCTCTCCTTCTGTATTCCCACAAAGCACTCTGCTTTTCACTAGGATTTTAACACTGCTGAAGTCAACAAGTGCTCACCAGCTCTAATACACGTGTTTTGGTGCTAGCTCTCCTAAGCAAATTCGGTTTGATCCTGAAGTCAATGATTATGGACAGAGCCATTCAGGAACATCTGTGTACTGTCACAGAAGGGGACAGAAGAGGACAAATGTCACAGAAGAGGATAAACCTGAGGGAAGCCAACATTACAATCTCTGAAGAGGTTAAAGCAGCAGGATCAGTAATTGTAGAGAGATGACAGAGCCCCCCCTGTTATTTTACACAAAATGAAAAAAGGTGGCATAAATTTTCACAACTTGCTCAAATACTACAATCTGAGTACTCAAATACTAATTTCTACCTCAGCACTCTACAGGAAATGTGCAGTTTGAGGTGGTAATAGAACCACGTTTAATGACCTCCAGAACCACCCCAACTTTGAAACAACATGCCTTGAGCCTCACTGCAGAAAGAAATGAAGACATTACCCATGCCAAGCACAAGAAATAATCTCATAGTCAATGCTCACTGTTACACACCATACTGCTCTATTATTTACTTTCTTCTTTATGCTCTTCTATGCACAGAAACATGTAACATTATTTTAAACTAGGCAAAGTTTGAGTACTTTCCTGAGAGGCAAGGATTTTGTTTTTCATTTAATTTTAAAAGGAATTAAAAATCTAGATCATAACATTCAACAACAGTGGAAGTCAGTGCCAGGCTTGCTTATCCTCAGAAATAAAGTTGAGAAGTCTCAGGACCTTGTCATTTGAGCATAGATTGCATTTTGGCATATCAGATGCTGCAGTAATGGGATTTTGTAAATCTGAAATGCATTCATATTGTGTACATAAAGAAATCTCTTGATGTTTTACTTAGTTCAACGGTCTTTTTCATCATATGTACTAACCCATGGCCCCCTGCATTCAACAGCTAATAACCAATACATCTGATGAAAATTAATTGTCTTGACAGCTTGCATAAAAACTATAAAGGTGCAAAGGAAAAATGCTGTGGCAGCATTTTCTTTCTCTGTAGGACAGTAGCTATGGAAACTATCTTCAGAGGCCAACTGGCTGCCATCCCACTGCAGCACAAAAAGCATCAAAATGCTACTTTTAGAGGGTTAGTCAGTGGCACAAGTCATAATTATCAACATCTATGATGTTGCTGCACATTAGCCACAGCAAAATATTGGTTGATGTTGTTGGGAGCAAAGCTGATATTATAGCACTATTACAGACCTGGATAATACAGAGCCTTATAAACTGTCCCCATACTGAGAATTATTATGATATCCTGTCAAAAATTGCATAAAAACATGTAAAAATAGAGAGCTGTCTAAAATATCCATGTGACAACCATCCTATCTCCTAACAGAAAATATTGTATTACTTATTATGATAGAAATACTCAGGTAAATACTTGCAGATGAAGAGGAAATCTCTAATGTTATTTAACTGTCACATTTCACTAACTGAAACTTCTCCTTTCTGAAGGGTTTTTTCCCATATAACTAGCCTGAACAAAAACTGTGATTTCTAATACAGTCTGACAAAATCATCATTTTTTATGAATGCTGAGAGATTATGAAGGATTTTTCCCTAAAAAGATAAGACACAAAGGAACCAGAGTTTTATTATTGCAAATGCATGTGGCAACTTTCACTGCCAACCACGGAAGAGTTCCTGTGGAAATGTAGTCATAGGTCATTGATGAGGCTCAAACCTTTGAAGGAATATGTATGTCTTCCATCCAGCACAGTACTCAAAAAGTAGGAAGATTTCAGTCAATACAGAACTTCCTTATAAGAAGGAAAGCTGGAGTAGACATGCTCCTCAACTATATACACAATTCCACCATTGCAGAGCTTATTTCACTCAAGCACACAATTTTGTGACTCTGTGGCATTCTCTAGTGGATAATTTCTCTCCCTGTGGATGCCTTTCTCCAGTTGCTTTGGAAAACTCCTCTTCTGACACCAGCAATTCTTATTTAAATGGCTTATGGAGACTACCCAGGAAGGGCAGAGTTCTACAGACCAGGTTTATGTCCAGTCAAGAGCCAAATTCTCCCCAGTGCCACACTGTACTGGCTGGGTCTGCTGGGGAAGTGGTACCTCCTGAAAGATCTGACTTGAAACCTTGGGACCTTGACATGCACTACAAAACCAAACATGAGTGTGGCTGAGGCACTGGGTATTATCCTGGTAACCTCTGAGCAGCCACAAATAAATGATGGCCTCATTCAAAAAAGTCTATGCCTATGGGCAGAAAATAACTGAAAAATAAGGCATGTACCTAAAATACAGGACATTTAGACAACTTTAAAATTCAATTTAGGTCACAGATTGAAATATCTATTATTCACATATGTCTGTATCCCCACCCTGCTGCTGCCACTGAGGAGCTGTGATCCATCTCCTCCTCAGCTCACCAGGATCTGCCTGTAAGAGCTGGGAGCCAGGCAGGCAGGCTGGATTCACAGCAGGCTGTGCTGCTGTAGCCCTGTTTTGCCTGATGAAGATCCTCTAACCCAACTACTCCACTGGCCAGCTCACTCCAAACTGAAGTAGGTGATTTTCAGCTTTTAAACCAAAATGAATTAGTATAAATAACAAGTAGGTCAAGACCATGTTTTCTCTTGCAATTTCTCTTGCTCACAACAAATGATCCAGCTCTGACCCCTGCAGGTCCCTCGTCAGGGTGGCACAGCCTCCCCTTTGGGGTTGACTGGGTGAGGTGGCACAGCTCCCCAGGGGCAGCCCCGAGGAAAACCCAAACATTATTTTCCAGTCACCCTGGTCTGTTTCCTTGTAACCTTAGTCACAACCTTCAACAATCCAGCAAGTGCTGTATGATTCTCCACAGATGAGAGTTTTTTTCTCTTATAGAGAAAAGAAGATGTCTGAGCTGTATTTTTTGCAGATCTAACAACATATGCCTGTTCCTTATTTTTAATAAATTAGCAGTGTTGAGCAGCTTTCTCTATAAAGCAGCAGATGCAGTCTCTCAGAAATACTTATTTACTTACACTACCTATTAGACAGTCAAAGAAATAAATTAAGACCTTCAATGCAGTCTTAATTCAAACTATTTCACTGACTGAGTGCCTCACCATTTGGAAAAGGAGTTTTCACACATCCTATCCAGACTTCAATGATGGGATAATTTGTAATAGCACTGTAAAAGAAAAACAACAACCCAACAACAAAAAGGGGCAAGTTTTCTGCAGGCAGAGGGAAATTCACTACTGCTTCAAATGGGAAGAGAAACCCAGCTGTAGGGCTGTGATTTCCTCCTGTCATGTATGAACTCTGCATCTGACATATTGATTAGGGTAACTGGAGGGAAGAGGATCATGCCATGCCTAGATCCCCCCAGTGCCATCAATAAATCCATGCCTGGCTGGAACTGTGGGTTATATTTTAGATCTAACAACAACATCTCTCATTAATTCACCTGTTACGTTTACATGGTTTTATCAACAGAAAATTGCAGCAAAACAGATCAGAACTATTTATTGGTTGGCCTCACACTTGGTTTGATCCAGCTACTACTAAACAAACCAAGTTATGGTTCAGCTAACTTGGATCTGAGTCAAAAATACATGGCCCATGCTGCCACCAGAAAAGAGGAGATTAACAGAACTGAAAGGAGGGACAATAGGGTTTGTGTGCCAAAAGCCTGAATCTTTTCCTGTGTTAATCCCATCAGAGACACCCATGACTGAAAACCTTGCCTTGCCTACCATCCTTAAGACTATCACAGCTACGCACCACCAAGTGAAGACGTTAAGGAGATTAATCCAGACTCTAATAATATTTATCTAAGTATTGCTAAAAATATCTCTCTTTAAAAAGCCTTTACACGACAAGGGAGAGATAAACTCACATATTGATACATCCCAAATTATCCAGCCTCCACCCTTGCACAAAACCCAGAATCAGACAAGAAAATGCACAATAAATAATAAAGCACGTTTTCATTACTCTAGGAAGTAAATCCATTAGGGACCACTGCCACCATTTGCTTTAACAGTGCATGCTACACCAACAAGAGCATTGGCTTTTAGCAAAAAAATAGTTACATAGTCACGAAAAATCTGATTCTTTGACACAAGTAGCTCTGCCCTAGAAAACGGGTCCCAGTAAAATGAAATATTTCTAACATCTGTTAATGCCACACTTACTCTCCTACAGTTTTACAGCTTGTTTCACCCCTCACTGAAATGCATGCTGTTGCAGATCTTGGTATCTTTCTCCACTCCTTCTTTCACACTTCACAACACCTGTATCACAAATCTTGAGACTGAACAGGTTTTTCCACTGCATTTTTTTTATTCTTTAGTTCTGACACCTTCTGAACTCAGCTTTTCAAACTTAATAGAACATCCCTTTGCAGTTTTTTCTGCCTTTGATTAATTAGTGCAAACCTGCAGTTCTCTTCCTGAACACAACTTCACCGTTTTCTTCCAAGAGGAAGCAAATCAAAATTCAAGAAGGTAATTTCTTTCCTCCTCACCTGCCAAGATCATGTTGATGTCTCAGTCCCTCCTCTCACCTGGTCTCCTTACTCTTCATTAGAGTTCTGCTGTCCCTGGTTCCAGTTCCTTGCCAAACAGGTCTATTACAGACTTTCCTGGCTTAAAAACAACAGCCATCCTTGATTTTACTCCAATTCTCTGAACATTGAACAACTACATTGCCACTCCTCCTCATCTTTCTTCCATGTCTTTCCTATCAAAAGGAGGTGGTGTTCCTATCACCAGAAGTGGTGTTTGACCCTCTGTGAGTTGCAGTCTCAGGAACCAATTCCTAGCTCCTCATCAGGGAACTGTGAAGCCCCTCCTCCTCTCAAATCAGGAGCTGCTTTACATGGAGTCCAGAATAGGAAACCTTGGAATGTGCTGGGACTTCCTGGCTTTCAGATATGGAGTTTGGGCAGAGGCAGCCCAAGACATCAGCGTTTGTAGGCTCCTGTTACCCACCAGTCTCATTTGGACCTGTAAGACACAGTGCCAGCCACGGAGGCTCAGCAGTTCTGAAGCAGCTCTTCAGATATCCAGCCTAGTGAGAATGTCAGCCTTTGAGAATAAATAGAAGCCCTGACATCAAAACAAATCTATCCTCGCTCCCGGACTAAGAGTTCCTCATTTTTCTTTGTACCCTGCAGTCTAACTCTCTCATCAACACAGCTGAGCTGTGTTTCATACGTAAAATGTGAAGTCTGGGAGACAGACATTCTTTGTGATCGTATTTTAATTCATTAGGTGCATTTTCACTGCCAATTTAATGTGATGTCAGTGAAAACTTGACGTGCGTTGACATTTAAGGTCTTGGGCCCGCCATTCATGATAGCGTGCCTTGATTTCCCCTTGCAGCTGTGCTCCAAGACAACACCCTTAGCACCCCAGATATAACACAGATGCAAGGTCTCCAGCAGCTGACTCCTTGCTGCATGCCCAGGACAAGCAGCTGGTGCAACCTCTTGGGCCAGCTGGGAGATGAAGTGGAGGTGTGGTCCTGGATCCACCAGGGGATCACAGCAAATAATCAAGTTTTTTCTCATTTGTGCCATGTCAGTTGACAATGTTCCTTGTCTGGGCTCTACTACAGTGCCAAAGCAAATGTAAATAAAGTTATTTAACAAGACTGAGCATTAAAAAAAATAAATCAAACCACAGCAACATACTACAAGACTACATACTACTGTAATTGTTTATTTCCATTAGGTAACATTGAAAATGGTGACTGGATAAGTTACTCATCTCCAGGATAGAAGCCCTAGCAGTACTCCTACTGTGAAGCCAATGTTACTTGAGAGAGAGGCTGCAGCAAAACTTAGAGCAAATTGTTCCTACGCTATGAACTACAAACACCCATCTAGAGCATAGATACCAGAGACATTCCCAGCAGTTTTCTCTACTACCACATGCGCTATTTACATGAAAAAATATTTTTATATGCTTGAATGTTGGCACGTCAGATTCCCATTAACACCACCAGGAATGATTGCAATTCAGTCTCATGTTCAGTAACCACCAGGAATCACTTTATTGCAGATGCCAAGAAGGCCAGGACACGACACATGGTTACTGTGGCTCCACTGGTAGCTCTGGTCTTCTCCCAAACTCAACAGAAAGATGCATTTATTGCACTGGGTTTGGTCTACATTCCCCCCTGACCACATGTCACACAGGTGTGTTCTTAGTCAGGACACTGCTGCTCTTCAGGGTGCAGTAAGTCACTGAGCTCATCGTTTTACAAACGCCAGCTGGCTCCTGTGCCTGAGACTAGGAACATCCACTGGAATGCAGACACACACAGTGGGCATGGAGAAGAGGTACACAGGCAGCCAATTCAAAGAAGGGAAGAGAAAGGGAAAGAAATGGAAGAAAAGTTCTGTAAAGATCAATGTCTGTTGCCACAGAAATGACTATTTATGGCAATGAAACCTGAAATTATAATGTGAAATGCTTAAAGTATATGGCTCATCTTCAGAATAAAAAAACCCACTCAGAATAAGGATGTGCCATACTCAGGCACAAATTACTTTATCATCAACAACTACACAATGGGATAAGGTTTTTAGCTTCCTGTAGTGGCTTAGATCAAGAGCATGGGTAAAACCTTGGCACAGAGAAGAACTGAGAGGATTCAAGTGGACATAATGAGAGAGCAGCTGCATTGTCCATTTAGAACAACACAGGCCATCAGGAGCCAAGAGCCTTTTTAGAGGGGTTTATACACAAAGCAAGGGAAGTTATTAGAAGGTGGAAAAAAGATGTACATGGATAGCAACTGGTATATGTTTGGCTCAGACACTTGGAACGACATGGATTTAAGAGAAATCCTATAAAGAGAGATAGGGGAAAGAAGAATACTTCTTTTTGTTCTATCACAGCACACAGCAGTGTTGAGAACTTTGTTTCTGTAATATATCAAACTTTTTCTTTTCCCCACATATTGGTTTTTCCTCTATGATCTTACTTTCATTCTGATTATTCTGAGGAATAATTTATGTTTCAGATGCCAACCATCAGTGCACACACCACAGCAAGATGCAAAAGTACTTGATTCTCCTTTATGAGCCATTAATTTCTGCACTTTAAAGATTCTCTCCATGGAAAAAAAAAAAAAAAAAGCACCTTCCTATTTTCATTTCAAATGATAAGTACAGAAGAAAAATAAATTCTCAAAGAAACAGACAACTTGAGGGTTTCTGACATTAAGTCTTGCTGCATAACTTTCTCTTAAGGTTTAAATCATTTGAATATATCAAAACTATATGTATATTCTTTAAAATTCCATTCACATCAGCTTGAGACTGTATCCATCATATAATGTCCTAATACTATAAATTCTTTCATCTCTCCTAGGAGTTCCCATTATATGAGATCTAAATATCAAATAGCTAGAACCAAGAAACAGAATTTTGTTGCTGTAATAATCCCTCCAGACCTTCTTCAGAATGGAAGCATAAACACAAATCCTACCATCAACTTTCTGGCTGATGTTTTTACACAAATATTATTAAAACTGGCCTTTCATTCTCTCTTTTCTGAGCAGTGGAAATTCTGTATTACTGTTCTGATGGCCTCAACTTCACCATGGTGCAGTTTCAGGTGGAAAAAGAGGGTTTAAAGATCCATGGAAACATCAGCCAAGAGCAGAAACACCATGCCTGTGTCTAAAATACCAGTCCCAGGTCAGTTCCATCACTCAATGGGATTATGTTTTAGCTAAAACACCAAACTAACAGCAGGTATTGAATTGCAGTTCCTGAGAACTGGAGCAAAGCAAAAGGGGATTGGGTTGTTTTGGGGTATTTTGTACAGCACCTCTTTGCAAGCTACAAGTGAACAGAAACACACACTCTCAGCTTTCCATGCAGACTAGCCTATCTATTTCAATGCTGTAACTCCAAGGTTAAGCAGGTGTCTAACTGGTGGCAAAATCAGGGTCTTAAAAGGAAAATTAATTAGTGTAAGAAGTGGATTTATGCACAACACCTGGCTGCTGCTGGGCTTATCTGTGTAGGGATTTATCTGGTGGAGACAAGCAGTGGTGTAGCAGTAACACTCTACAATTGTAACCAACCCTACATGGCACAGAAGAAGAGCTAACCATTAATAATTATTACATAAAGGGAAGTTCTTTGCTAAAGAAAGAGGGTGACACAAAGTACTACAAAGCATACATTAATACTTCAGCAAGAAAAACTTGTCAATAAGTGCAATAAACTGCAAAAAGAAAAAAAAAAAGTGCCTACATGCAATAAACTGCAAAAATGCATATGAGAAAAAGCTGGAGTGAGAATAAATTTCCTAGGAAATACTCTAAAAAAGAGACCAGACTGAAAAAGCCAAAAAATACATAAAATCACATACAATATTTCTGACCTAAAGTATATAATCTTCCAGTCCATGATGTTCAGTGGAAGGGGAAAGTACATGAGAGATGCTGAAACCACTGCGAACGTTTTGTATTTTTCGTTTTTCCATCAGAGCTCTGCACTGACCATCCAGTCCATCCTCCCTGATGAGCACACCACCGAGGTGGGGGGACACACCATATGTCTCACTTTAACTCTGTAAATTGTGTGCTGTGATGCGAGTGGGACTGCTCCACCGACACAGGCAACCTCCAGGTCCAAGGATTGGTGGGAATGGGGATTACACCACACGCTGCAGCTGCTCTGGGAACAGGCAGGGCTTCAGACAGGGGCAGCACAGCCCAGCTCAGCCTCGTTCCGCACACCCGGAATCCAGCGGGGCACAACGAGCCCGGCGAGTGCTGTAACCTGGATGGCTCAAGATTTCATTGGAGCATTTGTAACACAAATGCACTTTTCCATACTGCTTCCCTCCACAAATTTCAGGTTCTAAAAGAAACATGTAAATCCAAAGCAGCAGAAACCTGATGACATTTTTATTCTTGCTACTGGCAAGCCCTCATGTAATGCCAGTGGCATTAATCCCAGTGTTCACTAGCAAAAGGAACTAAGAACTAAGTCCTGGTAAATTCAACCAAGGGCACTCGTTGCTTTATGCTGAAAGGGAATTCTGTATTTACCTTATGTGATTTGTTTCCTCTCTTAACAAGAAATGGAAAAGCATCTTTGGTATTCATGGCAAAAAAAAAAAAAAAAAAAAAAAAAAAAAATTTTGGTTCACCACCAACGACCAGCACAAAAATGCACCAAAAAAAAAAAATAAATAAATCCTCAGCATTCTGATTACTGCCTAGTTATTCCCCAACCACATTTAAAACTCTAGACTACCCATTCCAGCATTTCAGTGCAATTTTTATTGACCTACTAACCTGCAACTCTGGGAAGTCTGGAGCTAAGAACACAATAATGGCTAGCAAATACAAGTCTCCAAACAGAGTGCAATAACCTTAAGTAAACTACTGCCAAGCAAAAGTCCTGCAGATCAAACAGTTCCCACAAAGCCTTATGCTATTAACTAGCAAAAGAGTCCCATGATATCTCCATAGTCATGCACAATAACAGAGCACTGTGCTTCTGTTTACTTACATAGCTTATCTGCAATCCAGTAATGTATACAGCCAGCCCCTCCGATGTAAATCATTTCTCTGTTTCATGATACTTCCCTTGTTACAACTTTGCTAGCTTCCTAATGATAAACAGAGGGTTTATCTGGAATATCTGTTTTTAAGGGATGGGCAGTGGACACTTACAAAACCATTTTAATAAGGGACTCTATATGGTTACATGGAGAAAAAGATTTGTTAACACGCAAGATAAAGTTTGCAATATGGTATTTATGTGGCTCTGCATTTTTCCTGCTGCAAAACCCACTCACAGTTATTCCACTTATTCACACTTATTCTGTCATTCCCTGGGTAACCCCACCTCGGGAGATGGAGAGTGGAGTTAACATCCAACCAGAGCCAAAGAATCAACAGCTAAAAGCCTCATGGCCAGCACTGGGTCACTCAACACTCTGCGTTTACCTCACACCCTACTGCTTTGTGTACTTCAACTCATTTCAGAAAGATCTCTACCTAATAGACTTCTTCCATGGCGACAGTCTGCATCCAGCCACCAGTGCAGTGTGGAGGGCTCAAGCCTTAAACAATCAGAAATAAAATTAAAACAGAAATAAAACTCATTGGTATGCTCCTTCAAGAGGCACAGAACGGGAAGAAAATCTGCTGCCTCTGAAGCAACAGGGCTAGAATGCAGACCCGCGGGCTCCTTGCCCATAGATCAGGGAGGAAAAGGCAGGGAAAAAGCGGGTTGCCCTTCTCTCCGGGCCGAGCAGGGGCAGAGCCCGACGGCGGAGCCGGGCGCGCAGGGGGCGGTGCGGGCTCCGGCCGGCCCGGTCCCAGCCCGCCCGCTGCCCGCGGCGCTCCGGCGCGCAGGGACCCGGCCTCCTGCCGGCGCTGGCTGCGGCACGGCCGGCGGGGCGGGGAGGAGGCCGGGCCGGCGGCGGGATGCGGCGGCAGGTGCCTCCCCCCGCCCGCGGGCCGCGCCCGGCTCCGCGCAGCGCCGCGGCCTCGGGCGGGGGAGCGGCGGGCGCCGCCGGGGCGGGCGCGGGGCGCCGGGGAAGGGGAGGAGACGGCGGCGGCGGGGCGGGTAGGAGGCGCGGCGGGCAGGTGAGGGAGGGAGGGAGGGAGAGAGGAAGGAAGGAAGGGAAGGATGGATGGATGGATGGATGGATGGACGGACGGACGGACGGACGGACGGGGGCGCGGGAGCGGCCGCTCCTTACCTGGGGCGCGGTGGCGCATCCTGCGGCGGGCGGGGGCCGCGCGTCCCGGCGGGCCGGGGAGCCCCCCGCCGCCGCCCCCCGCCTGGGCAGAGCGGCTGCCGCCCCCCGGGCCGGCCGCCCCGCCGCCGCCGCTCGCCTGCTCCGCTTTGTTCCGCCGCGGCGGCTTCTCCTCCCGCTGCCGCCGCAGCCGCGGGACGCGTAACATGTGCCTGGGGAGGGCGGGCGGGCGGGCGGCTGCCCGGGGTGGCACTTTCGGCGGGGCGGGGAGCGCGGCGGCCGGGCCCCTCCGCCCCCGGCCCCGCGGAGGAGCGGGGCTGTCAGATCCAGCCCATCTGCCGCGATCGCAATCGGTCGCAACTGAATGGCTCCGGCAAATCTGCGGCGGCAGCAGGGGCTCGCCGCGGCGGGGGGGGTGGTGTGGGGGAGGCCGGGCCATTGTCTGCGGCGGCCCCCGGGTGCCCCCGGGCTGGGGGCGGCGGGCGGGGGCTGCCCGGGGCCGGGGTGTCCGGGGGCCGCGCAGCCTCCGCTCGGCCGCACCGCGGCCGGGCAGCGCTGCCTCTGCGGCGGGACCGCTGCCCGCGGGCTTGAACATCATGGGTAAAACCTTTCCTCCGCACAGCCCCGAGTGGAATGCTCGGCTCGAGTTGATGCCGTCCCAGCTGTCCTCGAAAGTTAGGAGAGAGGACACGCGGCGTGGTGGAGCCGCCGGGATGCGTTGGATGCACCGAGAGGCAGCGGCTGCGCCCATAGGGCTGCTGAGGGCCTGGTGGGTGACGCACAGGTGAAAGAGTTCCGATGGATGGAGACTCACAGGCATGACCGGCACGCTTTTAAACTTCGTAGTATATGAAAAAGCAGTTCCAAAAGTATCGCTAAAAGCTTTGGCATGTGTTAATCCAAAAATAGCAAGTAAAATTTTTTGCCTTTTAGAAGAAAATCTAACTGGTACTTGATCCAGTTATTTGTAGATACATGGCGTGTGTAGAGAGAACCTAAGAAAACCTAAGTGAACAGTGAGCAAGAGTTCAGGCAGGATTTCCCAGTTTAATGAGAGAAAGTGAGACATCATGGAAACAAGGTGAGAAAAACTGACATAATGCAAATGAGAGACAGTGGGTACACTGGGGTGAAGAGACTGCAGGGACCAGGGTGCAAAGTAAATCCTCATCTATGGCGCTGAGACAAGAAGCAAAAAGTAGAGCTCTATCTGAGAATTAAAGACAAGTACTGGAGAAGCAGAACTTCAAAAATGAAGGTGGTGGAGTTTTTCTGGATTTTGAATTTGGAGATTTCTTAGCAGAGGAGCTCAGAAGAACAAATAAATCATTGGATAATGCTCAGATTTTACTTAACAGACTAGCTGTGGCTGAAGACAGTGCAGTAAGTTGCAGAAGGGATCTCTTCCTGTGGTGGTACAGAAAACAGTCATTGCAGCTACATGTGTTGCTGTGGTGTCTTGAATTAAACCCATAGCCAGATCTCTTAATGTTTTATTTTGTTCCAGGTTGGCAATTCCAATTTCCAGTGGGAAATGAGAACCTCCAAAATTACTTGAATCTTTCAAACCTGTAAGTTTGTCCTTTCCAGGACATAGGCACCTTGCTCTCTCCTAATGAGACACAATTGCTCCATCTTCCGAGGGCTGATCTAGAGTCCTGGGCTAGTCGAAGATCTTGGGTTTAATTAACTGTAATGGGGTGAAGCACTGTGAATCACAGTAGATGATACAGTGATGTTCTTAAATACTGCAAAACTCTGTGACAGAAAGGTGCAAAGCAGCATGAGGCAGGAACTAAGCATCATGGCACACAAGAAGTCCTCTCCAAATCCAGTAGAATTTGGGGTCTCCAAAGAGATTGTTATTCTCCATTCAAACATGATTTCATGATTTAAACAACGACCCTGTCTGCTGATGTGTTTTAACTGCTTTGTAGTGTAGGAAAACACCTTGAGCAACTCTTGTAAGAGTCAGTTTTGCGTACTGAGTAGAAGATATGTTAATTTTCTGTTTAAATAGAAAAAAAAAACCAATAAAATGTAATCACACTATAATGCCTGTTGCTTGAATAGACAACCTAAACCTCCTATCCAGATTCTTTTCTAATTAGTGATTGAGACTGCAAATGCAGCATGGTTTTTGAGACCTGGCTAATACATGAGGGGCTGCACTGAATCTGTCCAGAAAGTCTGTGTAATTCGGTGTCATTTCACTGGCAAGCCCCAAATACCAAGGGAATGAAGCAGCATTTCATCTCTCTCCAACCCCCTGGGAGCTCAGGGATCTCCTGACCCAAGCTTGCCCTCTGTGTGTTCAGTACATCTCACTAGCTTGCTTTCATGACTGTCCAGCCTCTAACTGAACCCACATACACTTTTAATATCCGTGGTGCAGATGCTCTGATCCTTGTTTAGATTAAAAGTCTTCCTTTCATTTGTTTTTCAATGTGCTGCCTGTTTTCATCCAGCAGCCTGTATTTCTTGCACTGAAAGAAGCAGTGGACAAGCAGCTCCTCTCCATGCTGCTCACATTTTAGCTGTCATTCCCCTGCCTGGGTTCCTGCTGTTTCAGACTAAAGAGTTCTAGTTGCTCCATAAATGGAAACCAACTCCTGCTTATGATTACCTTTTCTGTCCTCCCCTGAACTTACCCAGTTTTTTTGCACCTTTTCTGAAGTGGGGACAAGAACTGTAACTGGTACTCCAGATGTAGTAAAATCAATGGCATCATGGTCCCTTCCTAGGGGTGCTACTGCAGATCTTAAAATATTATCCTAGTCAGGGTCAAGTCTTTGTATGAAGTCTGCAAATTATTGCATACAAAGTTTCTGTTTGAAAACCTCATTTATCTTTCCATGATTCTCCTTTCCTGAAGTCCTAGAGAAAACATAAGAGTGGTTTCACCAAATCTGCTAGATTAACAGTGGCTAAAAGGACAAAAAAAAATACTGCCAGTTTGTTAATCATTTTCAGGCCTAAGCTTACATTCACTGAATTCAAGAGTGACAGACTTGGTCTCTTACTCTGTAACTAGAAGTGATTTAGAATTGAAAAGAACCAATATTTATCTACAACTTAAAGCTATAATTACAACTTGAAAGTGTTTTTTATTCATGTCGAGCTGCACTGTATCTGACTGCTGAGACACTGTTCTTCTGTGTCTCTTCAAGATTAGTAGTATCTCAGTTTCATACACAGCAACAAGTATACATTCCAAATCATTATTTCTTGTCCCTAGGCTTGCACAATTTTGTCTAGCACAGGCATTTGCAAGATAATACACCAGTCTTCAAACAAAATTCATGACTTGGCTCACCATTGCTTCTGAGATACAAAAAACTGCAGTGCTCATACTTCAAAACACTAAAATGAAGTAGATGATAGCATTAACTCAATGGCTGGTAGCCGTAGTTTTAAATTAACCAACCTAACAACTGGCGCGGGCAAATGCATGGTTTGGGGGATTTTTTTTCATTTTCTCAGAGACACCAAGCTACCATTGGAGGGACAGATACTTCCTAAAATGATTTCTGATTCTCAGCTGGCATAATGTGCATGTATGTAGAGGTGATGTACCTCTGCTCCTCTGCATTCTGCAGCTCTTCCAAACAGGAGAGACCCAGGAAAGAGCAGGGATGTTGGCAGGTTGGAGGTGACACATTTGCACAGTAGTCAATAATGCCAAAACAACCAAAGGAACCTTTATGACTGTCCCTACTTCACAGAGAAACTTCATGCTCAAAAATCTGGGAATGGGAGGAAACCTCCCAAAATGAAGTGAGTGAAGTGAGCGAAGTTATTAAGCTTTACTCACTTCTTGTCCTTCTATTAATAGTTATATATTTGCTTACACAGGACTGAGGCTGTGTATGGGTGATGTAATACCAGATTTTCAGATGTTCTACCACAAGGTTACACCAGCGGAGTTCCAGGGCTCTGTTAAACATGAGCAGGGTAGAAATCGTGTGAACTGACGTCATTAATGGAAACAGTTGCTCTTTCAGCCTGACACAGGGCACTGTTCAGTGAGACCTGAGGCAGCGCTGCCCTTTTGAGGACTTCAGTTCAGCTCTGGGGACTGTGTGCCTGGGAAAACTGCCAGGCCAGGCTATTGCACAAAATGCTGTGCCACAGGAGTGACAGGGACACTCAAGGAGTGCCCTGTGCTAGCAGGAAAAATCAGTCACTGGAAAAGAGGTGGCAGAACAAACTGGTCCCCAATAACTGTGCTGATGTGTGTTAGCATCAGCTCCTGCTGCTAATGGGTACATTCAAACCAAAAAGGATTCCATAAAAGTTTTCTCTGGATCTCGGTGGAATTAGAATTTAGATTCTTCATGGGAATTCTGAGTATCTTTGAATTGGCTGAATAAAGGGTCAAGTGCTGCCACTTGCACATTTCCACATTGCAGAGAAGAAGTGAATTTGTGACTTTACTGTCAGAGAGAGGACACAGCATTTGGCCATTTTTTCAAAAATTTGCAACTGTTATTAGAGGAAAGGAGGAGAGGAATTGAGAGTGTTTACATCTCTGGTGTGTTTTTGGACCAATTTCTCCCAGGGCTCTTCAGGAAGACAGATATCTCCTTGGCATTTAAACTCTCCCAACCATGAGGAGTGGAAGATCATAAAAATACAGGAAGTACATATGTTGTAGGAGCCACAACATATCTACTTATGTCTTTCAAAAGGGCTTCAGAGGCTTTTGGCTTGCCTGGCAGAGCACTAAGAATCTACTGAATGAAAAACAATAATGGATTTATTACAGCATTATCGAGAACTGAACTGGGAATAATTTGTAAGGTAGTATCAAACGTCCTCAGTACAGGGCAGTAGGAGCACTTGCTGATTCTGGCAGAGTGTGGAAGCAGATCAGCTTCTTCCTCTGCCATCTTTAAAGGTGCTACATAAATGACAGCAAACTGAATAACCTGCAAAATCTGGCATCCCCTTACTCCAAAGCATTTGGTGGAGCTCAGTCTGGGGTTTTTATTTTTTGCTTACTTGATTATACTTTCTGAATTCTGCTTAGCTAATCAGGTGGTAATAAAACTAAGAGCCCTGAATTTTGCAAGCTTCTATTAAATTTTGAAAATCTCAGGGGAGTATCTACATAAGCAAGAGTTAGCAAATTGTGAGCTACACAGATTTAAGTAAGAGAAAACTATGCTCATGTCTTTAATATGTTATGAATGCTGCTTTATATTTGAAACCTTGTCCCCAGTGGAACCTATTACAATAATGTTTATACAGGTTTATGCTATAAATGCATGATATTTTCCCTACAGCAGAACACATTGGAATTTACTCTTGATTAAAAAAAAAAAAGTGTGAATGGGTGATATCCCAGAATCTGGATTGCTATAGGCACAATTATGCCCTTTTATTTACAAATGAAGAAATGAAAAATATAATTTGTTAACATAAAAAGGACTTTGTACAGCAGGCAGAATTGATAAAAAATGTACCCTGAATCTCCTGCACCACGTGGGTACTGGAAACCAGCCAAGTCCTACAGAACTCAGGGAAACTGGATCTTCAGGTGCCAGTCTCACACAAAGCCTGGACAGAGGTGCTGACTGCCATGGAAAAAAGCAGGAAGATGACAGTGATGGATCAGCACACAATTAAATAGCAGGAATAAGTGGTGTCACAGCAGTATTTGGGCTGCACAGGTGTCCTGCTTTCAATTCAAGCAGTATTTGTCTTGTAACGGGCCCAGCTACATGACACAGGGTTTACATCCACGATTTTCTCTGTGTGAAAAACGCAGTGGTTTCATCAGCACAGGAACATCCATGTACTTTAAAATGAACTGCCTGGAGAGAACAGGACAGAGCCCTTCTCTTCTGCTCCCCTTGCCACTGCTGAGCCCCTGAGAGAGGACATAATTTACTTCATCCTGTAGCATGGCAAGGGCCAAGGACAGGAGTTGGGGAGGAGACATCCAAAGAAAGGTCACTTCTTCCACACCTCATCATGGTGTAGACACAAGAAAACCCCCTCCCATCACACAGCATAAGGTTGCCACCAAGTGTGTTTTAAGCCACAGAGCTTTTTAAAGATTCAAGTAGTGATGTGGGAACATCATCCCTCAGACTGAACAGGCTGACAGTACACAGTGCTGTGACTGAACACAGCAAAACTCTGGCTGACACATGGATCTCTTGTACAAGCTCCATTACTTTTTTTTTGTTAAAAGGGAATTATATTATTTCTTGTTGCGTCCTTGGGGCTGAGGAGATGAAAACCATTTCACACTTTGTGTGGAACAATGAGGCCCTGTTCTCACTTGGAGTCTTAAACTCTTGCATTAATATAATTTAGGAAAAAAAAAAAAAGGTTGAGCATTAAAGAATGAAATAAAAATGCTAAACTTGATTATTTAACTTCTCTTTCAGAAGTTAAAGTCATTTACAAGGAAAGGTGCTAACCTGACTTGCATAACTTCATATAAAATTTCTCGACCTCTTCTACATTTGCCATCAGCAGTGCCCTGTAGACTTTATCAGTGAACCAGATCAGTAAGGTACCATTCCTTTGAAAATAGCAGATTTATAAATTTTCCTTTTCTTTTGTAAACCCACCATGCCATCTAAAACCCTGTCTCAGAGCCTGTGACTGTGCAGTACTCATTTCTATAATACATTTTGGCATCCTGGTTTTATAAGGGCCTGAATTCTCAGTTGTTGCCTTGATGTAAATCTATAGGTTTTCCTCTGCCAAACAGGAGCCAGGGATCTGTAAAAAGATAAGTTGTTCAGTCTTAGAGAAGACTTCAGGGAAATGCCACTATTACTCATTGAAATTATTCTTTGCTCTGTGAATAAAGCCAATAACATAATTGGGATTATCTGAAGAGTGAAATATGATTCAATTTGAGTAAGCATGGCTGTGTGCAGACATTAGTGGAAGAGTAAATTCAGCACCAAATAATAAAATGAGACTATGGTCAGTGTCCTTTTGGAAATGTTTGATTTCTAAAGAACGAGGTAATCTCAGAGCACCACCACCGGATAATTGCGTATTCCACTCTTGGGGTCGTTGTGTTGAGGTGATCTCGGTTTCCCCTCTGGGTGCTGTGTGAGAGGAGCAGCTGCCCTGAGGTTTCCCTGCAGGGCCGGGCTGGGTCAGTGCTGTTCCCCCATGCAGTGACGCAGCAGTTGTGCAGCGCCCGGTGCTGCTACCTGGGCCAGGCTGCTCTGCAGGGGACAGACAAAATCCTGCCACTCGCACTTAGCGTCAGACAAAACCACTTCAAAGCAGATTTTTCTTTTTTTCCCTACCCCTAACTAGCCACTACAGTAAATATGTATATCTGCATACACAAAAGAGTTTGTTCTTAGGAAAAATCTTAAACAAATGCAAAACCATGCCAGGATTATACATTTCATTTCCCAGCATACAAATGAGGAACTAATTTAGTCTGGGCTGTTCATGCATTTTGCTTTTAACAAACATCCATATGCCAAATAGACCTTCCACATACTTCCCTGCTGGAGTTTTTTTTTCCTTTCAACTTGGTAGGGAACATTTGTGATCCTTATTCTACCAAATATATCTAAAGAATATATTTTGCTCAAGGCTTTCTATTTTATAATTTAAGAGAAACAAAATCAATTCATGGCTCTGGCAGTCTTGCTATTATGACAAATATACATCTGTGCAAAACTACCCCAATCCCTAATTAATTACAGAATGTTATTAACATTTTATAATTTAGTATTGGTTAATTTATTTAATTTTATAAACACAGCCATATGAAGTTACTTTTTATGGACCACTTTTTCATCTTTTGCATGCAGTTCTGAAATCTGGGTAGTTTAGCATAGATACAGAGATATTTGCTTGTATCAAGATTATTTTCTGTTCAGATGGTTCCAGTCCTTTATGTAATGACTTTAATACTGAGGCCTGACACTTCACTCCTGACTCATGCAGCACTGATGAGCAGTGTTAATGGGAGTCTTTTCCAATTAGAGGAAACAGGCTGAGAGTCATGTTCTTTAAAATTAATACTTTTATGAATATATAATGCCAATCATATTTCTCATTTACCAGGGCACATCAAGTTGAGTTTAATTTTAAGTCAGCTTAGTAAATACTTCGCAAAAATATGCCCTGGTGGAGTTAAAATAGCTCATTGCTGAAAGAGATTTATTTATTGATCTGGTAAAGAGCTGCACATAAAATTGCTATCAACTTTAATCAGATGAGGACAATTATTTTATATGACTAATTAGTGGAACTAATAAAAAATCTGAGCAAGTATAAACTTCTATGAAGCATTTATATTTGTTTCAAAGACAGTGATCAGTCTTGATTTGAACATTGAGATAAATCCTCATATAAGCACTGTTTCTACTGCAACTTCAGCAAGAGTTCTAGCAGCTATTCAGCCTGTGCTTACACATTCAGAATTTATACTGGATTTACATAGTCCATCATAGTCCATTTGTAATCTTTAAACTATCCTCTCTTACTTTTCTATGACCCTATTAAAAATATAATCTAAAAGGCAAACAGTAAAAGCCTTGCTTTTCTCAATATTCAGATTGCTCTCACCCAATTTGGTCCTGAAGAAGTATTTTTTATAGATGTGGTGTGACAGGGGCATGGTACTGGGGAGCCAGAGGAAGCAAGTAGTTCTCATTCACAGATAATAGGATGACAGTGCTTTTTGTGGCCTTTTTGGAACTACATCTGCAATGCTCACTGAACCATCCACATTTATACTCAGCTGAGGAAAAGCACGTTTGGCCAAAAATAAGGTACATTTTAAATTGGTATCCTCATGTGCATATTTAAACACCAATCCTCTGTAGAAATGCTCATCTGAAGCAGTACTGTGAGCTCCATAATACTTCGTAGCTTTATATGTTTTTGTCTACATTTTTGTGTGTTTTTCATAAAAAAGGTCACAAATCAGAAACCTCAGCTTTAGAGAGACATGTATGTTACAATGTTAGTTGGAAGAATATGAATTAGTACCTGGTGTGACTCCTAATTGCCAAACTCAGTTCTACTCTACCTCATTCAGCTTCAGCCTCAAATACTAAGGAAACTAAAAGAAATCAATGTTTTCCTGGGTTTATCATATGCATCTAGCAGTGCTGTAAAGATGTAGGAAAAAACCCCAAGAAAACACCACCCCAGCAAAACCAAAGACTGATGAAGAGACAAGAGGCAGGCTTTAGTGGCTAATAGCACTAAACACCTTTTTCCTGGCTTTATGTGTTGCCAAGATGGTATGACCAGACAGGTGGATCAAGAAGCCTCATGCTCTTACTACACCTCACCACACCACACCAACCTCTAATCATAATCTACAACAACAATTTAGGAAGATAATTTATTCCAAATACAGTCTATAACTTAAACTAGCATCATAGACCAGAGGCAATGTTTGTTATGAGAACTTCCAGAATGGGTTAAAATGGGGGTTGGCCCCAAGACCTGGCTGCTCACACCTTTACTCCCCTCGGGCCAAGTTACGAAGCCCTGGCAAGAAAAAGATGCTTGTGCAGAGAATGACCTTATTTAGTTGGGGCAGCATTTGATTTTTTTCTCAGCCTTCATTACTGTAATATCATACACAGGGTTTTTCCTTTGTGTGCCATGCAATTTATTCCCCTAAGATTAGTCTTTTTCTAGTCAAGCAGTTTAAAGCTAATCACAGTTGTTATTTTAATCTGTGCTCACCATTAAGAATTCTCACTGAGCTATTTTGCTTGTTAGCAATTAAGGCTTCCCAATGGAAGTTCATGATTACAGCAAAGGCAACCTGTTTAATACTTGGCACCTCTTTAGTACACAGGCATTAAAACCAGGAGCACAGAAGCATGCTAATGCTGCTGATGAAAGCAGAGCAGATCTATTTAACAAACTCTGTTTTGAATATACAGCATAGGAGAAATGCAATGCAATCCTCTTGTACAGTTCTGGTCCCTCCTCTCTGTGTTTTACATTACTGTAGTAAGGTGGGGAAGTGCTGTTTGACCTTCATTAACTTATTACATATTAGTCATGTCTGAACTGCAGCATATCCTCAGGCTTTTAGCAAGGCAAACTGAAGTGTTGGTCCTGGTTCCAGTAGCACGACTAATAAAATTCCCTGGAAAGGTCTTAAGACCAGGGTCTGACCTTTGTTTATTCAGGCAAGCATCCTATGCTGAATTATGACTTCTGACTTCTTTCTTCTGTTAAGAGAATTAGTAATTGCTGCCACTGATCAGTGTGTCAAGACTTAAAAATTAAGATCTACCATCAAGTCAATTAGCAAAGACTACAGGAGCAAATTTATGCTTCTCATGTTGATTGTCCACGTGATTCTGCCATAAAAACTACACATTAGCTGAACTAAAGCATTAAATGACTAGGTAGAAAACAACACTGCAAGGGGATTCCACTCACCTGACCCAATTCTGTCCTGTTTAATGTTATTTTCAGACAGGGTAGGGCAGAAAAATCCAAAATAATATTTTCCTTTTGTTTTTAAACTGGTACATGGAGATGCACAACCACTACTGTACATCACCTGCAATGGTAAATGTTGGTGATTTACATTGATGGGGGTCAAATTTGTCTCATGTTGGGTAAATGTGATTAGCTCCAACCTGAGAAATAGGGGAACCAATGTCAAGTCAGCTATGCTATCAATAATGTGAAAATAACTACTGTAAAATGTCCAGTATAAAAAAAAGCTGTGTTAATAAAATCTGCATCTCCACAAACTACTGAGGTACCTTCTCACATTGCAGTCAAGGTTTTAAGAAGAAGGAATCTGAAGCTGGGTTAGAGGTCTGCTTTAGTGGAAAGCCATAAAACGTGACCTAAGCATTGCCAGTCCTCCTGGGACAGCAATTACAGCAATAAATGTTCCACAGCAGATGCTAATGCCGTGTATAAACAGTTGTCCTCCAAAGTGAAAAGAAATTTTGGCCCCCACGTGTCTTTTAGGGTCCCGTTGTACGTGTGGAGATGTAAAGGAAATGTAAAATTGATGTGCACACCATGGCATTGGGTTTAGTCTCCTCTGCCTCGGCCTGGGCACTATAAATCTGTGCTGGCTGTGAATGAGGCTGGAGGAACTAAATGGGCAGAATTTGTGTGTGTCAGATTTACGGGCTCGCCCGAGTTCCGTGGGGGTTATCGCTCAATGTCAGGTTCAGCGCCTGCTGACCCACTGGGCTCAGATCATGGCAGTCACAAATCAGGAGCATAATGAAGGCTGAGGAGAGGGCTCTGCTGATTTATTAGGACATCTGTCTGGCTGTAGACAGCCCAGCACTGCCCCTGTGTAGTGCCAGCTATTAGCATAATCCTCACCATGAAACTTCTCAGAGATTTAAAAGAGAGGAATAAAGTGTTCAAAGAAGACTGGCTAAACCAGAAAGGTTTTTCTTGTAGTGCTCATTACCAGTCTTAACTTTTTATGCCAACACCCCATAAAAATAATGATAAAAATAAATAATGTTAAAAATAAATTAATGGTTTTGGTTTTTCAAAACCACTGAATTTTCAGAACACATCTGTATGTCTGTTTATAATAAAGTCACTACCCTTGCTATTTTCAAAGACTTTTAAATATTTTAATATTTTATTATTCATTTATATTTAACCACAGTAGTGTTATCTGCATATAATGTTATCACCTTCATTCTCACAAAGTTAGTCTCCTGAACTCTGTAATGTTAAATGAAAACTTCAACATTTGTGCCAATTATATTTGGCTACTTTTTAGGAAAAGGGGGAATTAAGCACAAACTTTAGGAGTTTGCCTTATAAGTAAGAGTCAGTATCCTAATGCTGTAAGCTGTAAATGCTGTGATACTACTTTATATTGTATAGGTCAAGAAGTTTGTGAGGTGCAGAACAACTAATACTGGCATGTGCAAAGTTGCTCTTTTTTTGTACATGAGAGGCATTCACCTGAAAAATCAGACAGATCATTATTTCTCACTTGATCAGAACTAAGGTGAAATAGGTTTCAGTCTATGAACATTAAATTATTCCCTGAAGATACTTTATGTTTGACTGTGTTTTAAAAGACTGTCACTGTTCATATGTCTTCAGAAAAAAAAAAGCTAAACATTGCATTAAGAAAAAATTGCTGTGAATGTTGAGAGAATTTTATCACTGCTATTATTCCATTTCCTTTGTATTAAATGTTAATGTTAGATAGGATTTGAGCAGTTACCAAATTTGCTGTAGGCAGTGTAGAAACACCCACCAGCAATGTGGCAATCCCTGCTTTGCTTAAACCAGGGTGAAGTCTGGGCAACATGAACAGAGAAGATATAGAAAATCCAGACTATCAAAAGCACTGCAAAATTGTAAACCTGTGTTTATTTTAGTTGCAAAACTCTCAATTGGTCATGCTGCTGTGGTGGTATTTTGGCTAGATTTTGTGTGCCGTTCAATAAAAACACTTACATTCAGGGATGTAAGACAATTTCTGAAATTCACTCCAATTGAAAGAATCAAGTAGAAGTAGAAGTAGAGTTAGCATCCACTGCCTAGAAACTCTAACATGAATAAACCTGTGCAGATGTGGAACTGCCTTGATTAACAAAGGCATGATTCGACTCGTGTGTGCTGCCCTGCTTATTTCATGAGGTAAGATTTGGTAGTCTGCAAAGAATTAAAAAATGGAGAAACTGAATAGCCAATCATTCATTTGAACTCAAAAATGGAAACTATGGATTGCAGGATTGTTTCCAAAATAGCAACATAAATAAACATGTGTGGCACAGTACTTGCCTCCATAAATTCCAGCGTTGTTCTTCCAGCTGAGTCACTAAATGTTCTATGTATTTGTTGGAGTCCATATATTCCTAAACGAAAAATTATTACAATATTAGTTTTTCAATCTGCAAAGTATTTGTAAAATTTTGAGTAAAAACCAGTCAGAGTCAGTTTGTGAAGTGCACTTTGATTTTGCTCCCAAAGTTATCCCATGTACATAGAAATCACAGTGATGTAAAAATCTAGATTAAATTCACATTTGGATGCATATTACATGAACTGGGCAGTAGCCTAATGCACAGCACACTTCAGAGATTATTTCAGGAGAAGACAAGAAGCACTGAGAGTACACAAGCAGCACAAATCAATTAGTATGCATATAAATTCATATCCATATTCCAAGCCCAGAATAATCTTCCCTGGATCTAGACTGAAAAATAACTTCCCAGCAGTGCAGTCACTGTTTTTGGTGCACACTTTGTTTACTTTAGCTATTAATCAAAGTGAACTGAATATTTGACTCCAATATTTATTTTATGGACAGTATGAATAATACTATAGCATGTACCCTATTTGAAAATGAAGCTATAACTCAGCCCTTATATTATTTTCCAGTCCAACTTTTGCAGATGCAATAAGTTGCAATATCAGCTCTATGAAAGCTCCTGTACTTGTGTCTAGACAGAACTTCTGATAAATAACCTTGACCAGATGAAAAATTTGGATTTTTTCCTATTGAAGCCTATTCTTTAAACTCAATGCAAAGAAGTGATGTTTATTCTCAGCAGAGAAATCTGTCAGTAATAGAAATACACCACCTCATTTCCAAGAGGAAGGCAACATCAGTGTTATTTATATCAAATATTTCAGAATGAGCCCACAGAATCACATGATATAGTATGATATATTTGGATGACAGCAGTACCAACACAGTCACATTACTATTATTCTGAAAGTCTATCAGTAATAATATAACTGTCCTGAAATATCTCACCAAAGCAAAAATATATCTTAAACCTCATACTTCAGGAAATTGCAAGTATTGGAGTAAAGAATCCATCTTCACTTTCTGGAGACAAAAGCTCAATTTTTACAGCTCCACTGTTTTACCTTTGGACTCATCACAGAACCACTTTGTGGGGTTCCTGTTTGTATTAGAAGTTGTCTCTTTACTAGTATTATTTCTTTTGTGTACAAATATGGATTTTTGTTGCAAAGCAGTTGGTTCTTTTGAGCCATTGATCTTCATGACCAGGAATATGAGACAGCCACTACAGGGACTGTACATCATTGTCTCCTCAAGGTGAAGATAAATGTTAGCTGATTTTAATGATCATAATTTATATATAAATGTACATTTTTATTTTTCAGGACTGGAATTGTTCCAAGTGATTCTATGTTTCTGTCCACAGTCATTATTTTCTTGTTCAGAGAGTGGTCCTGCAAAGGCATAAAGAAAGGTCCCTGGCACAGAAGCAAGAGTAGGACTCAGCTCCCAAGGAGGCTCTGCAAAAGCATCTCAGCCATATCCTGTTCAAACTGCATGGCTTGAAAAGCTTTGGGTGTTGTAAAACTTTCCATTGAACTCTGTGGTTGCCTCAAGTTTAAATTTCATTCTAACTGCTGTAAATAGAAGCATCACATAGCTGTTTCTTTCAGAACACATTAAATAATGGAAATCCTGAGAAACACCATGAACTTCAGTGGCAATTAAGCAGGAAGCTTCTTCTAAGCTAATTCCAGTAAAATCATTCTGCAATAGGCATATATTAGAGCTCACAAAATGTATACTGTACAAATATATAATGATGATTAGTTGCTGCACCAAGTTCTTTAAAACAAATTGCCTATTTTAGTTTATATTTTTTACTACAATGAATCTGGCATAAATTAGTGTTAATACCTTTACATCTTTTTAATGTAATATTAAACAATATTCCTGATTTATTCATCAGTGCACTTTGCCCTACAGGCAAACATAGGATCAGCAGTTTTATTCTGCATAAATTCTACCATGATAATATAAAAACCTCATTCTGAAGCAATTTTCTTAAAAGTGTTTTTTGGAAATAAGGACAATGGGGAAGAAGAAAGCCCTGTGTTTATCCTATATGACTGCTGCCTTAAGGTTTTCCTGTGACAAATCAGAAATATTATTCTGTTTCTCTTTAAAAACCAGCAACCTGGGAGTATGTAATCTTATCAGTGTGCAAAAGTGATGCAAAAAAATCAGCCATGATTTGATGGTGGTTAGCAGCACCTCCTTTCTCCTGGCACATTCATGTGCCAGCTGTGTCTGCAGCAAGCCATCTGCTTCAGACAAGGCCTCCATCCCTAAGCCCAGGTTTCTGCTCTCTTCTCTTATCAACTGTCCCAGTAAGACAAATTCTGCCATCCCTGGATCAGGACCCAGTGCTATCATTTTGTCAGTATGAAGCAAATAGCAAACAGTCACTTGAGATTTAGAACAACTTCATGATTTAGAATAGCTTGGCACATTCAGTGACAGCAGAAAATGTGAGTAAAAACCCCAAAGTAATCACACTGGTTTATGGTTGGACTCAATGACCTTAAAGGTCTTTTCCAACCTAAATGATTCTCTGACTTTATCTTCAACGAGACGATGTATACAGTTCATTAAAGCACTTCACAGTGCCCGATAGATCACACCTAGAGGGGAAATACAAGCATTTTGTAGCTTCCTTGGAGCTCTGTCATGTGAATGCTTGTGCCAGGCAGGCTCTGAGTAGCATGGAAAACTGTGGAGTCTGGAAGATTATGTGGAGCCTCGTTTTCTGATGTAAGGATAAAAATCATTTAGGCAGACATGATGGTACTCAGATACTAATGAGACAGACCAATCAAATGGGAGAGAAAAGCTGTAAAAGCACAGCAGCCCCAGCGTTTCAAAAGGGGGTCACAATTCCTGTTCCCCCTAGAACAACGGACACTGAGCACCTGCAGAGCAGGAGGGGGTAAAGCTGTGTAAGGCCAAATCAATATTTCTGAAATGACATAGCATTTTTAATCTGAAGCTGTAGATGCCAAATTTAAGTATTTATGTACATTTGATACTGTTACATAGCAATTGTGCTGATGGTAGAATTGCCAGTCATGCTGTTGTCCACACCTGGACTCAGCCGCCTGCACTGCTGGCTCTGCTTGGAGTGTCACTCTTACCTCTAGCCATTCCTCACAACTTGCAGGATTACTGAGAAGTTCAAGATTTAAACAACCAAACAAAAAATTAAAATCCTTTTCAGAATAATGAGTGAAACCTGTCCCTTTTCTTCTGAATTAAGTACCTTGCAGCCATGAGAAATTCACTCTTCCATCTATCCTCCTGCGATGGCACTGTTTTAAGGAAAAAACCTTCTGTATATGTTTAAATGCAGTAGAAAAATCTTTCTAACAGCTGCATGTATTCTGACATGCAGGAGGAGATGGCATGCAAATGTCACATACCAGCTCATCTAATTTAGAGAGCATTAGAGAATTGCTTTACCCAGATTATTGCTGATTTGAGTTGAAGCACAAGCCTAGAAAAACACCTAAATATGTTTTTTTTGACAGAACTAAATATCTCACTTTGCAATGCTTAATTGTTTTGCTAGTTTTTTATTTTAGTTAGTTATTTTTCTTTTCTTTGTTAGCTGGATGGCTGTCAGGAAAAAACAGAGAAGAGAAAGGAAATTAAGCGCCTCCACTAAGGCCTGGGATCCACTGCTTGGTATTTTGGTTGGTTACTTGGGTATTTGTTCTGGCATATCCCTGTTGTTGTGCTGGGCAAGGTATCAAAAATTATCCAGCACACAGAACATTTTCCCATCCATTGTTACAGAGCAAACCCTTCAAGCAGCCTTAGGCTCCAGCACAGGAGTCCCTCACTGGAAGCTGGAGGTGATAAATTCAAGCCAAAGGAATAGTAAGAAGTCTCTGCCTCTCTTAAGGAACTTGCACAGCTTGGTATCAAAGAGAGTTTAATGAGCTTAGTGAGATGTGAAAAGGATTAAGGATACCAGCAAATCACTTGATTACGTACTTAATTCAATAGGGCCACTCAGGAGCTGAAGGCTCGCCTGTGCTGCCCTGGGCAGCAGGGCCATGGGTGGGACTGGCCATGGGAAGAGGTTTTGCAGTGACTTCTGTGAGCCAGAGAGAAGTTTGATAAGAGGATCCGTGTTTACCCCGGAAAGAATTTTCTAGCAAGGTCATTGATGTAGAAACCAAGAAAGGAAGGAGGATAAATAGAGAAACCTGCAACTGTCTATTCCAATAAGCACTTTGTTTGTCTCTCATGACCAATGAGTAAAGTATAAACTTATGAGTTTTGTAAGAATGTATAAAAAGCATGCATGCTATAATAAAAACAGGTTTGAAGCCTTCTGAAAATGGAGTGTTGCTTCGTATTGTGGCCATCTCAACAACGACACTGGCCCCTCCTGCAGCACGGACACCCCTGCTCCCCCAAACCCACGCACCTCAGCCAGGCACATGGGGACACGGCCACTGTCCCTCTGCCAGCGCTCTCCTGTCCTGAACAAGCTCCCAGCAAAGGGCCTCGTGCATGGCTGAGTTGCCTGAGCTGTGCAGAAAACAGGGAATCTGGGACAGAGACTTTGCTGGCACTCACATTCCTGCAGACCAGTTTTAAAGCTGGAAGGTAAACATCATATTGAGCCCTGCAGAGCCCAAAGCTTTCCATTTCCCCTGGCACATCTAATTGCACTCCTGGTTCGGTTGGGACAAATTCTGTGCACACAGCTCTAGCCCACTCTTCCACAACACCATCAACTTCTTTGATTCCCCTCATATTTGCATTTGGAACCAGGCAGGACAGCACCAGCACAGATTCAGGCTCCTGTGCTCCACAGAGGAAAACGTTGGTCAGTGGGGAGCAGAGAAAAACCGAGTGAACAACGGGATAAAAGCACAGACAAGTTCCTCTGAGAGTCTGGAGCCGTCCAGACAGGGAGCTCCAGGGAGAGCCCACAATCATCTGCTACAGTTCAGGAAGTCACATTTTCACAGGGAAAGGTTATTAGAAATCAAACAACAACAAAGCTGTCTGCAGCTAAACAGCAGACTGTTGCAATTAGGAAATGATGTTAGCAAAGCAACAAGGGGGACATCTAAGCTGTTACACTGAGTGTGGAGACACGAGTCATTTTTGAAGGATTTTGGAAGAGTGCCCTGGGGTAAAGCTTTAAATCTGGGGAGAGTGACTTCAGAGAATATTATAACTTGTAAAATGCTTATTTTTGTTTTCATCATGCTGCATATACCTTTGATAGAAAATAGACTTTTTTCCAGCAGCCTAAGAGGACACACATATAGATTTATATATATATATATATATATATATATATGTATTCTTGTCTAGACAATGTTTTTCATATCCAAAATCAATGTCAATGAGAATTGAGTGAGCTTTCTGTTGCACACTAAAAAGAAATAACTTATAAAAAAAAATAAAACCCTTTAGGATTAGTAATTTTTCACTCCTTTCAATACCACACCTTGGCTAGACTACTTACTTTTGGTCCTAAATAACAATGAAAGCTAAACTGTATGTCTTAGAGAAAATAATATCTTTTAAAACTGCCATTATTGCTGATTTAATTGTCAATATTTTAATTGTCAGGTTTATTAACCACTGGCATGAAAGTGTTCATTGAGAGCCTCTGCAATGGAGCAGGAGGCTGGCAAGAGCCCTTGTGCACATTACACCATTATGGGAAAATCAGTAATGAATATTTTAATAAATATATTGAGCAAATTTCTTAATTGTTCAAAATCACTTAAGCCTCAGTGAACAGTTCCTATTACATCTCAGCTGCAGTGATTAAAACTGATTTACCAATTCATCTGAAGCCAGCTGTTTCCATAAAAAATCAGCTAGGTTTTCCTTCTGCTGCTGCTTGGCTTCCACTTTGCACCCTATTAACCAGCACCATCCACAACACAGCAGAGTTTAGTAAAGCCTGAAACGGCACAAGCTCATTGGCTGACAGACAGATTCTGCACCCTGTGCTCTCTGAGGACAGGGATGCAGGGATAGTTCTCAGAGGAATGCTGTCCAGATCTGCAGCTGGCACACAAAGCCCCGCTGCATTTGGGTTTTGCCAGTTTGTCCCCAAAGGAGTTCAGTCTCTGGGATAACTGTGGGTACCCTGCTACTCAGTGACACTGATGCTGGTGTTCTTTCCCCACAGGGAAGAGAATGGAGAGAGAGAATACTGCAGTTTTACGCTTTTCCCCATCAGCTTATAAACCTTTCTGTTTCCCAGAAAGACATTTTCTAGGAGCAAATCTCCTGTCTCAGGCAGGCATGTGCAGGAGAAATGTATGGACCAGTATTCTGCAAGAGCTCTTCCCCAGCTTAGTGGACCACTAGACCATAAGCTGGAAGGTGAGAAAAAGATTTGGCAGGAACCACTACCCCCAGTCAGATTTCCAGGTGCTTGGCTGGTTTGGGTAGTTGCAAACAAACCAATATTTTTCCTATGCAAACAGCAGGCTATGGAAATTATGTCATTTCTGCTAAATATTGAACAAATAATTCCATTTATCTGTAGAAGAAACGGGAACTGGACATTTTGTCCAGCAGGCAAATCAATGCCACTTTTAGGTGATTTTCTTCCCCTGAAAGTATAAATCAGTAAAAAACAAATACAAAGCATTACCTAGAATTTACTAGAGTCATCCTGAAATAGAAAAGGATGCTATCATAGCAGGAAAGTTTGCACTTACATCCTCTAAGTTGTGGAGCTTTTAAGACCCATGAGCAGAGTCACTGAGTAATACATGCCTACAGCACTGACATGTGGTTGTCCTTAATTTGGATATGGAGCCAAAACAACCTCCATAAAGGCCAAATCTCCATGGATACCCACCTATCCTGAGGTTCAAGTGGCTGGGTAGGGCCTGACCCTGAGTGACAGAGCAGGAACTGCAGCAGATGCAGGTGATGGTGCAGAGTATGCACTGCACTCATCACTGCTTGTCCCAGAGGAAAAAAAACACCAAGAACTCTTTGAGCTTCTAACCTACCAAAAAACTCAACAAGACCACTGGACCAGCCAAATATTTCAGCAGGAAATGGGAAAAATTTGCCTTTTGGCAGGAAGAGGAATGAATATGGTCAAGCAGGTTGTGTCAGAGCACCCTGGCTGTGTCTCCTGGGCAGGTTTGGGGCTGCTCTCCCATTTACTGCAGCTTATGGAAAGTTCTTGTCCTCACCGAGTATAAAATCTCTCTGTACAGTGAAATATAAAATGAATAGAGAGACTGAAGCTTAACATAATGGTACATGTAAGAGCCCCTGGTTGCTGGAAGTTATTGATGACCATGTGTAAGTTAAGGAGGTGTCAGAGATGTTTACAGATATATCAGATAAATGTTTACAGTCCAGCAATTCCACGAATAAAAATGTGACAGTGTCATTTAAGGCAACAGAAATTTGCTATTTAGCTAAAACAGACAATTTGCCATTTAGCTAACACAGACATCCAGAGTTAAAAAAAAAGGTAGTAGGAAGATGTGCAGATTTTATGACTTTGCTGCTACACAGTGTGTATATTTACATGAAATAATTAGCTGTAGTCTTGTTTATGTCAAATCCAATTTGCATTAATAAACTTCACCCAGCAAACGCTCTGATGCTGTAAGAAAATGCCCAGAAATGTTAGCAGCCATAAAAATGCAGAGTAAACACCGGAGCATTTAATTAATCAATTTCTGACATTACCAAGTAATTACAATTTCTGAATCGTTTTTTGAAAGTTTTTTATGAATATAAATCAACCACAACACATGGAAGAACTGCTGGTGGGAGGCATTTGACTTACGTAGACATATGGCACTTGCATGTGACTCCCACTGTCTAAAGAAGGCAAGGAGTTACAATAAAGATACAGAAACATTCATAGGATCTATTGCAGTGTTGGGAAAATTGAATTCTAAGATTATTAGAGATGTTTGGGATTCACAGATAAAGATGCTTCATTCTCAGAATGCATCAGACTTTTAAACTAACTTGAAGCACTGTCATCTATCCAACAACAAATACATCAGGACCTGAAGTTTTCTCTACCATTTTCTGTAATTGCTTTGTTATGACTTGTCCTCACATTTATTCTGGCAGCTTCTGATGAGGCACAATGTACATCCACATAAGTCAAGCCTATCTTCATATGGTTTCATTTCGACTAAAAACAACCTAATAAACAAACAAACAGTAGATGCTCATGCATTCAATCATTATAAGTCAGTAGCAAAAATTATAAAGTATACACTATATATAATCATAGGATGGCCTGATTATATAATATATAATTTATATATTATAAATATATAAATATATAAATTATATATTATATAATATAATCACCTTGATGACCATCAAGTTCTAACTCCCCTGCCATGGACAGGGACACCTTTCATTAGACCAGGTTGCTCCAAGCTCCATACAACCTGGCCTTGAACACTTTCAGGGATGGGGCAGCCACAGCTTCTCTGGGCAACCTGTGCCAGTGCCTCCTAATACCAAATCTCAACCCTCTCTCAGTTTGAATCCACTCCCCCTTGTCCTGTCACTCCATGCTCTTGTAAGACATCCATCTCTGTCTTTCTTGTGGGCTCCATTCCATTGAGATATAAAATATCTCAAAGTAAGTTAAAATACAACACAATGTTACAGGCACATCAATCTGATGATGCTGAAATATGTCCAAATATCACTGGACAAAATAAGATGAGGAAAAGTTCTGAGGATCTCCAGATTCTGACGCCCACTCTAAGGACAAGGATAACCTGAGGTTTGGCAAAACCCAAATTACCAAGCCTTTAGGGTTTGTATGGATGGAAAGCAGGGAATCTGGAGATGAGCAGATGATGTACAGCACCACAGGCTGGGATCTCTTTTCCAGACAGGTTTCACTTGCTTTCTCCAACCACCCCTCTTTTGTCCACCTGCCACCATGCTCTGCCCCACCCACAAACATTTTCACACAGAGGAGGGAGCTGGTTATAACACATTTGAAAATTTATCTCCATGTCGACAGCTCTGTTTGCAATGTCTCGCTTGTGCATATCTATAGTCAAGAAAAGATTGTCTCCAAGCTAATAATGTAGCATTGCTTGGAAAATCTCAGAAGCTGCTTCCAGCACTCCACCCCTTCCTGATATGCTGAATTTAGTGTGACTACTTACATCCATACATATCATCTGCATGATACATAAACACAAACACACAGAAAAATGATGGAACCTGCAAATAAATATGCTCCTAAATATTGCCTGTTCATTTTTCACTCTGTGCACAGAGAAAAAAAAAAAATTAATCTGAATCTAATAAAAAATATACCTTTGCATTTTCACAGTTTATTGCAAACAAAGCAGGAGCTGTGCTCACAGGGAGCTTTGTATACTCATGGTCTGCCTAAAACACATTTATTGTCACAACCAGGACTTGCATCAGCTTCAGCTTTGGGTATTGACTGATTGTAGGACACAACTGAGTTTAGGCATGGATCAGTTGTAAACTGCCGCCCAAATCACGCTTTTTCTTCAACCCTTCAAGTCCAACTCATGGACTAATTTCCACAAGATATCCAAGAAAATAAAAGCATTCATTAATGCAACAAGACTGGCCCTGCTCAGAGGTATTTGAAGGTAGGAAAATTTTAAAAAAACACCTCTGCAACATTCAATGTATTTTCTTGTAAATAACTATTCAGTTCCATTTGAGAGGAAGGTGGACTGTTCTGCAAAGCAGATTCTTATGAGGAGCTCACAGCCCCCATGCAGGACAGGCAGGCAGCATGATGGAACCTGACTTTCTGGGTCAGGGGATTAATCATAAGAAGTTTGGCATTTCCTAAGTGGTGTGTAGGCTGGACAGGATCATGTGATCCTGGCTGGAGATAAACTTTTCATGTATCAGGGATTTAGTGGAAGTGGATTTAGTAGAAGGAAAATGTTTCACTCTATAAGCAGAGGGTTCAATAAGGTCCCAGAAAGGAAATAAGAACTGGAATATTTGTGTCAGCAAACAGCACACAGGCATTCACTTATGTTGTGTGTAGGCCTGTTAAATACTTAAGCCAAAGCAGTGCCTTTAGTTACACACAATAATTCCAAGTCAAATCTGTGTGGAACAGAAGGCACAAAAGCACTGCAAGGACAATTTCTTGTTGGGCTGCAACTCCAACCCTGTCATCCCCACCAATGCTGTAAAAACTCACAGCCATAGGTACCAGTCTGGGATGGTGGCAATTTGCACTGGCACGATTAAAAGACCCGTGGGCTAAGAGGGAGATGCCCCATGGCAGCAGGAGAGCTCCTGGGGCATTTCCTGGGGTGAATTTGGATGCCAGTTGTTGAGTTTAATGCATAGGGGTAACTGAGCCTAATACAAAGCCTTTTAATAAAATAGGAATTGGTAGGTTTTCCCCTGAACTTATGATGCAAAGAAAAACTCCCTCTTCAAATCCTGTATATTACAGTTGTATTAATAACTATTATTATCTTGTGCTTTTATAAGTGATGTGAGGCACCATTATGCTCTGTCTCCTGAACACTTGTGACTCCATTATGCCATGTATGGTAGATGCTAAACAAACATAATGATGCTGCTCAATTTAACAAGAATCTATTTCCTTTTCATAAAAATTAAAGTGAAACTTTAGTTTAATTCAGCATTATAGAATTCACAGGTACAATGCAGTACCAGTGAAATCAGAGGTGTAATTTAGCTCCTGGTTAATGCTAATAATTTTTCTGCAATTGAATACTGCTGCACTGAATTGCAGATCCATCTCAAATGTTATATGCATAAAGATATTAGTTACAGTTATTGCAGAGCATTCTGTTTATTCAAATCAGACTGAGACAAACACAAACTGTAGCATGAAAGGCTGGAAAATACTTGCTTAGATAAATATTCATTGTCGGCTGCTATGCAGGATATATAGACACAATTCAGATTACATGATAGCTTTTTGTTTTATACACCATCTTGCCAGTTAGCATTCAAAAAGGTAACTTTAAAAATGCCTTTAATTTTATGTGTGCTATACAAAGTGATATACTTAGCTGTCTATATTTCTTACACATGAATCTTTAATCCACAGGAAACTTAATAGGAATGAAAAGTGGAAATATAAGCATAAATCTTTATATTTCTGGTAATACAATTTTGTCATTAACTGAAGCTTACTGGAAAAGTTCTTTGTGATATTTAACTGAATTACATTTTAAAGACCTTTATCATCATCAACTGGAAAATCTATGGCAACCAGTGATGAGTCCTGCTAGTCTACTCGCTCTGTACTGCCAAATTTGTGATGTTTAGACAGTGTCTCTGTCTTGGGAACCAGAGGCAGAGACACAATTTCCTGCAGAAGCCTTGGCTGTCATTGTTCTGAGACAATGAGAGAGCAAATTAAAAAACCCACCCTGTATCAATCCTGTACCTAAAAGCATTTTTTTCACATGAAGGTGACATCCCATTTCCAGTGTGTAAGGGTGTTATGGGCCAACTTCAACTGGAATCATACTGACCTTGAGGGAATTAACTGAGGCCACGTCAGTCCAAAATGAGCATAGACAAGATGCTGAAAGTAATCAGGTTTCACTCTCTACTGTCAATGGATGGTTTTTAGAGTAATTGGACCGAAAGATTTTCAAACACTGGTTTGAAAAAGTTTCATTTGGGGATAGTAATTATTGTACACAAACACTCTGGAATGTACTGGCCTCTTGCTATTATCTAGCATTTGTTAAGCATTTCATGTTTTTGAGTATTCAAAACCAGTGGCAATAATAGATGTACAACAGAAAGGCTGAAATTCTGCATCTGAACTGTGTAGGTGCTCCAGTCACAGACAGTTTATTGTATGATTTTCTCAAGAGTTAATGATTTAGATTAATTTCCTAAGCCTAAGATGTTTGCATGCATAGTCTAGATCAGAAATACTGACCTCACATTAAATCAGAGGAGAAAAAAACCCAAAACAACAGCTTCAAGAAACTTTAGCAGTTAAGAGAGGTTCCAACCCAGAAACTGCTTCTTTCCCTTTCAAATCTGCATCATCTACACCGACATGCCCTTCATAGCTATTATTTTTGAAAGGGTTGATTAGTGTTGAAGGCTCTGCTTTGCCCCACAGCTCAGGCAGGGCAGGTCTCCCAGATGTCCAGCTCCCATCAGAAGTCACAGTGGATTGGAATTTCTCATGTGTCACTCACATAAAGAGAGGCCCACCAGGGAAGTGTGGTTTTCAGGTGTTACAGACATCCAGAGAATCATAAAACTGAGCTGCTGCCCCCACTGAGCCGTGCCCATGTAATGTTGCGTGGCTTTGCTGTGAGAAGTGCTGAGCATCTGCAGGTCTCCTTGATGCTGCAGAATTAAACTTATTCAGGGGAGAAAAACCAATTTCAAAACTTTACATACAGTCCTTAATCATTCATTTAAAAAGCATTTCCATAGCCATCAACTTGACAGTATCTAAATGAAAAGACTCAGAAAATCTCTTGTTTTCCAACAGGAAATGTGTTCAGGGATAGGCATTTCACATGTATAGAGAAATTTACAATAATCATGTCCTGATGACAAGTCTAGAAAAGGATTTACATCTAATAGGAATGATCTAATTTATCTTTCATACAGTAATACCCAGTGGCTATTGTGAACATTTTATTATGAAGGAAATCAAAGACAACACAAGAAAATTAATGTTTTAAGGGAAAGTCGTATGGTCCATTTAACTCTTCTTTTGACTGTCCACATAATGCAATGAGTTAATTTGCTTCTTTTCATATGCTTGAATAATAGAAATAACACTTCCCATAAATCATCTACAAATGCTTTAAGAAGAAAAGCAAGCTAGTAGGTATAAAGTTTTTGAATTACTTCTATATAAATGCATATCACAGGTATTTCTGCAATTTCTCTCTTGAAGAAAAGGTCCTTATACTGAATACCAACCTTCCTTCTCTTCTCCTTTCCAAATTTTTTTAGTTTAGACCAAACACCTCACTACACAACAGTAATATCCCATCTGTATGGGACTCAGTGGACATTTTGTCACAAACAAGTGTAATACAGTCACTGCTTGGATGTGGAGACAGTGGCACACTGTGACAGCAGTGCAAGAGCTCTTAGCAGGAAGCTGCCTTAACACTTCATGATCGAGGACTTGGAGGGAAGCACTCAAAAGTTCTGCAGGTGAGCAGAGCCATTTCTCTTGTCTCACCTCCCTTTCTTCCAAGTACCCTTTATGACTGAGTCTTGTAAAAGAAAACTGTTCCACCCAAAGGTTTTTGTGTAGCAGTGATGGGATAGAGCCTCAAAGGAAAGATCTCCATGCACCTGGGATGTGACCTGACATCCTGATCAGTTCTCCTGATGTAGCCTCTCCTGATGAGGATGCTGGGGTAGGATTTCAGACAATGCCTAACTCTGCAGTGTTTACTTAAACAAACAAATCTCAGGGCTCAGTATGGCCTGGGTCTTTCAGTCCAGCCACTTCTGCCTGTGTCACTCCATTTGTTGAAAGGAGAAGCACAAATCACAAAGGAATAAAAATAACACAGTATTGGAGCATTTAAACAACTAAAGATGTAGATAGGCACCTGATGAGATTTTAATGGGTATGTGCTCATTCTGCTTCCTTGGAGATTTCTGAAATGCCTCTAGACTTTTTGTTAAATTTTAAAAACTGTCTCCCCATTCCTTTCTGTGTATCTAACTGCTTTGCTTCTCATTTTCTGAGAGGAGGAGGGCAAGGAAGCCAAACTTATAAATTCCTTTCCTTGCATTCATATGGAATAAGGTGAAGAAAAATTCCCTCTGTACATATTTGAAAGACTCAATCACTTATGTGGATAGCAGAATTCCCCCTTATATTACTTTGCATTCATGCATCACATGCCTGGGGCCAGAAGGACATGCTGAATATGAGAGTATCTGTCTAGCCACAAAGTAAATATGGTGCACAGGAGGATTAAGACAAGGCAAACGAGTCTGCTGTTTCAGACTGCAAAACTTTTCAGGCTCTTCTGCAATGCCAAAAAAAGTTAAGGAGTTCACAGAGATTATTGGACTGATCTTCATACTGGGGGAAACTGTGTCACTGAACAAGTCCCATTCTCTGATTCATCCTGGCAGGACCATGGATGAAAACAAGACAAGCTCAGTCCTTGAGCCTGGTGACATCCAAACCTGACATCCAAAACATGCCAGGTGTGGTTGTGCATTATACACACACACATACACATGAAAACAGCTCGTTCAAAAGGTGTTTCTTTAGTTCAGATCCTGTGACTTATCTTACAGCCTTGAAACCTGGAGAGGCCCTTTCCATGAGGGAGTCACACAATCAGCTCCAGAGACATCTCAGTGATTTTTTGCTGCTTTGGCAGATTGCTTTACCTGTGCCAATATGTATCAGCTGATAAATCTCAAGCCATATTAAACTGTTCTACCTTTCAAATTTTGCTGAAAAAGACCTTTAGATTATTTGTCTCCTAAAATGCTCCTGATTAGAGCTCTGCTTTCAAATCCAGTACTAAGTTATTAATCATGGCAGAGTTTTCTGCTTTCCACAAATCAATAATTATGCATTTAGCCATGATTAGTGCTACATGGGGAAAAAATTGTTTTTAAAAAGGCAGCATTCAATTCTTAGCCGATAGAGAACATCATAAATGCAGCTTAGAGTTGGAATATTGTGGAGATGTACTATTCTCCTGGGACATCTGGGGGTTTTCTCCACATCTAATTTTTAATTTATGGCACTGATATGCTCTAACTGCTCTATCTGAAAAAGACATGAGGCACACATCAAGAGGAAGTTCTTGAACATGACTGCAAACTTGGAAGCATTTACTAACCTATAATCTATACAAGAGCACTAATTTGTTTCATAATGATTATTTGTATTTCCTTAAAGCCTTGGGAAAGTTTTCTAGTGGATAGCACTGCAATCCCAGTGACACCTAAGCACAATTCTAGGCTGGATTTCTGCCACCAATTCACACCATTTTGTCCATCACCATGTATTAGCTCCCAGAGAGGCAGTCAGATGTGGAGCCCAGCTACCCTGCTGTCCATGCCTTGGCCACCCAAGGTCAGAGGAAAATCTCAGTCTAACAAGGCTGCAGGGAGGACTGAGTTTGCAAATGAACTCCAAGTTTAGGGAGATACAATAGGGAAAGGGATGCAGTGTGATATCAATATCAGATATTCAGTAAGAGAGGTGTAGTGTTATTGCTATTAATTAACTTGATAAGATGATAGAGCAATATCTGTCTTCATTGCTAAACATGAAGAGCAGCATCAAAGCCCTTTCTGAGCCCATGGGGCTGCTCCCTGTCCTCACACCACCCAAGGCACACAGAAATGCTCCCTGCTTAGTCAAGGTGTGCTACTCACAGCAAGGAAAGGGAACAAGAAAGAGTTCCCACCAGTCTCTGAAATCTAAAAATTTCAGGTAATTATTATTATTAAATGATAAAATTATGGGACTTGTGGCTCACGGACAATAAACATAGGCCTGTCATTTAATGTTTTAATTTTGTGCACTTAGAGGCTCGCTCATGCCTGCAAACATGTTTTCCAAGACACAACTGGTGACATTTCCCACCTTCTCATCTATTTTCCTCCTGTTGCTCATGTTATGACTAAAAGCAGCAGGCTTATATTTTTCTCAGTGGGAAATATGTCACCTGCTGTTGAAAGAAAAGCAATTATCGTGTCCTCGCTAAATCTTTGGCCTATTTGTGTAGAGCTTTAGAGCTTAAAAATATAAACATCCTGCTCTGTGCCAGTGTAAGTGGTTAGACACTCAGAATCCCAGCTGGGATCCCCCTGGATGTCACCTTCAGTGCCTGTTAAGCACAGGGAAAGATGCCAAACCCGAGTGCCTTTCCCATAACTGTGTCTGATCACTGGAAATTAAAAGTGAACAATGTGCTCCCCGCTCCAGCACAAGACACCTCAAAACATTATGTTCTCCCTCTCCCCCCTTACTCCAGGAGTCAGTTAATACTTTTCAGCTTTATTGAAACAAGATTTATGTCTGCTCTACATTTAAGCAGTTGTTTTCACTCCTTTTGTGTGTTTTTATGTGGCTGTAAACCTGTCTGACAAAGGGACAGGTATTTTATTTGCACAATGTCAGATGCTTTTCCTCTCTGCAATCTCCAGTTATCAAACAGAAAAAGTCTCAGAATCAAAATGAGAAATAAGACAACTGGACATCTACATTGCAGCTGGCCAAAAGCAATGAAGGAAACAAACTCACAAACTCTGTATATATATATATATATATATATATAATATATATATATATGTGTGTGTGTGTGTACACACACACACAAAAGGATGTAGAGATGCATGCTGAGACAGTTCTCAATATACAAAGTTCGTTTCTCATAAGTCTGTTGCTATTTAGAAAGTAATTTTTCCCACAGAAGGGAAGGAAACATATATAAACACTTGAAAGGAAAAGGGAAGAGTTATGACTAAATTTAAGGAAAAAAATTAATCTTCCACTAATTCTGAAATGAAGTTTCTAACAGTACTGATCAGTATCCTAAGATTTAAGGAAGATGATCTCAAATCAGTTCTAGGGAAAGGATCAGCAACCTCAGTACTGGGCATTATTTCAGGAATTAAAAGAAAAGGGTTCTCAATTTTAACTACAATATGATCCCAGCCAATAATAATAACAACAGTCAAGAAGAATTATTTTCCCTAACATAAATTAAACAGTTACTTAACATTTTAAATAGGGATAATCTACAAACACATTTAGAAGGCTCTGTCTATGCAACTGTGGGATTTTAGAAGAAAACACACCTTTATACATCTTTTTATTTCTAACAAAGCATGCAAGTGCAAGCAGCAAAGTCATTTTTTCAATGAAGCACTGCATTTAGTGTTTCATTTGAAAATACGAGAAGAGAACTCTTTATAGGCATTTTCTAAGTATTTGTCTTATGTTAACCATGTTGGATAGATCACAAAGGTCTAGAATCTCTTTACCCAGATAATAATTATACTTTTGCCATCTTCTATATCTTAAAAAAACACACAAATTTTCAATTAATGAACATTAGGGAAAATGTAACCCTGTGCAAGCTTGCACTGAAGAGAGAGATTGAGATTATATTCTCAAATATATATATCAAGTATTCCCAAAATAAGTGACCTTATTTCTGACCACCTTCTCCGCTCAGACCCAGTGTGCAGGCTGCTCCTCCAGTCACCTATCCACCATGCTGTAGCAATGCCTTTAGTGGTGAAGATAAAAACACTGTTTACTTGCTGATAGTGTTTGGCAGGATTCAGATAAGGACCTGAATCCTTCTCCAGTTCTGAAGGCTGCAGGTGATCTGTATTACACAGTGTACAACATCCATAGTAGGCTGCAATTTAGCATTTAAATCTATATATACAACATAAAAACAGGCAAGGAAATCTGTGTGAAGAAAACTAGATTTGTGCTGCTTGTTAAAATAAAAATTCCCAAATTCTATTTGCAGTGTTTTGTATTATGGACAGCCTTTCCTCACTTTTGTTCTACCACAAGTGTACCTGGTGTTGCATGAACATTCAGTGTATACTTTCCCAAATACACTGGTTCTTGCTGGCCAAGAATTTATCTGAGGTGAAGAAGGAACATTGCAGAACAGACTAAATGTTTTCCTTCATGTGATCTGCTGGAAACAAGGGCTTTTAATTTTTAAGGAGATTGAAACACTCTGCAGAGGTAACTGTTCAGAATTGCAGCCTATGAACTAAATTGGTATTTAACAGCATGACCTATAAAATCTTTCTTTCCTAAGCTGTGATACAGCATTTGGTCTTTGCTGAGAGCTACCAAAAGATTCAGTGATAATGTACACGCAAGGCTTCTTCCATTCCAAGTCATTTTGGATGTGAGTTGCCAAAATCTATAGCATGTGGATGTATTTTTATTTCATTTCATTTCATTTCATTTCATTTCATTTCATTTCATTTCATTTCATTTCATTGTTTATATTCTGTTTCTGTTTCTCTTTTCCAAAAACTCTCTAGAAAAGCTGACTTTTAATTCCAGAGTCAGTATTACACCCACTTTGATCAGTGAATCACAGACCTTTCAGTCTGTCCTGTGAAAGTTCATGAGGTTCACTATGGCTCTTGAAATGGCACTTTGTATCCTCAGTTTCTAACTTTTTATGGCCTTCTAATATTGAGTCACAAGAATTATCAGACTCATATCTACAACAGATTTGTACTGAGACTACAGAAGAGAAATAATGTATTTCCCTTCTTTTGTCAGCTGTGAATGAAAGTGGTAGCAGACCTCTAATCCTTTCTCTATGGGCAGATGGCTGTTTGATGTATGTACTCATCTACAAACAAAATTCAGAAATTCATTTGGCTTTCTCTTCATTCATTATGTATTATTGGTCTCCCTTCATTTAACATCAAAGGTGAAAGTAAGATGACTGCCATTCTTTATGTTAATTGTTCAGTTGATTAGTCATGAATAATAACACTTAGAATGTATCCAGTTCTTTACATCTCTAAATTACTTTATAAACTTAGTACATCAAAAATCGGAGACTTTTTACCAGAACTTACTTTCTAATAATTATTTTCCGAAAGGAAAAAAGCCAGTGTCACAGTGTTTAGTGGTCTGAGGTACCAGTGCACAGAATGCATGAGCTTTGATGAGGTTTTGCATTTCGCTCTCATGTCATAAATGCTTCTCTTCTGCACACATGGAAACAAGCAGGCTGCAAAGGGGATGAGAAATGAAAGAGTAGGGAAGCATTATGCCAGTGAAGATTAATTTATTGGAGGATTTCATACCACACCTCCTGTTGCCTGACTGCCCAGAACAGGGTAAATATGGAACAAACTTCACCTGCATGGTGGTTCTACCGAGGGCTAACTTCCCCTACCTTTGAGGGTGAAGACAAGCCATGGATAAACTGCATCCCTGTGATTCTCCATACTCTATTCTGCTTGCCAAGAACCTGCTGCTGGTGTTTGGCAGGTTTTTGTTAACCAGTTCAGGGTAATTGTCTCCCAAGTCAATGCGCCCTTGTCCCTACCTATGGAACCTACTGCACCAGTTTTCATTGCATAATTACTCCTGAATTACCCAAATAAATGGTGATAAGTAATGAGAGCAGGGACTCAAATGAGAATACTAACAAAGTTAGAGATGTCAACGGAATTTCCACATACCAAAAAGGGGAAATAATTCAGCAGAAAGCTGGAGTGACATCGCGGTGGCTGTGCTATCCACAGGTGTCCCCTGTGGATGCAGGTGCACAGCTGGCAGCCTGAGCGCATTTTATGCCTGACACTGAGTATCAAGAACTTTCCACTTGTATTATTTCATGTAAATGAAGAAGTTTGTATCACCTCAGTGTATTTCCTATGAATTTTTAAGCAGAGAGTTTATCCAAGATGTTTTAAACACAAGTTTCTATTTAAAGGAACTTATTCTTCTTTAGGAAGAGCAAAATTATTAGAGATTGTGTATCTAAATGAAGGCAGTTTATGTACAGGTTTGTATGAGAATAGATTTTGCTGGAAAAAAAATAGGATTGTCCTGAAAGAGATCACCATGTCCCAGGGCAGTGAGTGAAAATATGTTCATGAAAGGATCCTAGCCCTTTCTGTAGGGAACTAAACACATCTTCATGCCAAGAACAAATGCACAGAGAGAGAATAAAGAGGCCAAAGCCTGTTTCAGTGCTGGACCTCCCCAGTCACTAGAGCTGCCTTCCATGCACATGCTGGCTCTATGTGTTGTGACACATGTCAGGGCCAGCTGTGCTCCTGCCAGTTCACATTAAATACCAGTGATTCCACAGCTATTCTCTGCCTCTGCCCTGCATAAGAAAACTGACCATGAAAATCTGTTTTCCATGGGACAGCTCACTTGAGTGTTACATATTGTTACCTGCCAGGCTGAAAATTCAAAAAGTGTAAAAAAAATTCTCTGTATCAGTTGTACAACCAATGTTTTAATGATCATGAACCCGATAAACAATTACAGGCTTTGAAATGTGCTCTTTAAAAGCAATTAAAAGCACTGGTCCAGTGTCAATGATGGCTTCTAGGGGCTAAATGAAACAAATAAAGCTATTAAAATAAGTGGGTGCTTAACCTCAAACCTTCACATGATGTTGAGTGTTACTTAGAACATTTCTGTTAGTTTACAAGTGACAATGCTATTGCAGTAAAATTTTTATCATTTTTTATCAAAATTTAGCCTCATACCTGCAAGAGTAACCAGCCACTGTCAGTAAAATGGTTGAAACAGCAAGACCAGTAGTAACAGTCATGCAGTTCATCTGAACCATAAACACTTCAAAAATCTTACTTTACCAAAAGTGCTTTGATTACATAAAAGTGGTTTCCATTTAAAATAACTATGCATTTCATCCTTATTATAGTTAAACTGAATGCATTAGATCCTTGACAACACAGAAAAAGCTATAAATGAATGAATAGCCCATTTCAGCCACCTTGACATGATTAGTCTGTAGCATAAACTGTGCAATGCATCAATTGCATTATGATTTACTGGAGAGCCTGGTATGTTACAGAAATGACTGATACTTAGGCTCCTGTGCATTTTTTTGCTTCATTTAAAAACTAGTCCCCTGGGTTTTTGCTTAATAAAAACCATATACATTGCTGTAGTTGTAAGTCATAAATAAGCCTGATCTTGGGTCAGGGCTAGCAGGAGGATCCTGGGCTCTGGAGGCAATGAAGGAATGCCAACGACACTTGACATCCTGCAGTTTTTGAGCATGACTTCATGGGGCTGGGTGGGTGGGTTGGTGTGATTGCAAACACTTGAACAAATTTCACTGGGAGCCCTGGGAGTTCCTTAGGAGGTAATAAAGTGCAGGCATTCAGAAAGAAACACTGAAGGCAGATCATCAGGGTCTCAGGAGATACTTTAAATTTCTCAAGAGAACCCCATTACAAGTGAGCACACCCTTCACAGCTGACCTCTCCTGGAAGGCTTTTAATCTTGGGCTGTCCTCGGACTTCCAAGCAGAATAACCTGTCAGTCTTCCATCTTCCTACATTCCCAAAATATAGGTGCCAGATGATGTCTTCCCATTTCTTCAGAGTAAAAAACATTAATGATGGTGATGAAGAGAGGACAGAGCTGAAGAACTCAGGGTCCTCTCATTTCAGTTGTACTGGTCTTGCAGAAGATGAGTTTTACTGCAGGCTTTGGGAAATACCAGAGTCCCTTAAACAACCATTCAATTTCTCTCAGGGTTTATGATATTTAAAAGATAGACTGAATACAGGTGAATTTTCCCTCTTATCAAAGCATTTAACAGTTTCTGTTCATTAGATTGCACTGCTGTCTCTTTCCAGCAGGACAAGAACAGGGTAGATGGGAATGCAGCACTGAATCTGCCTGCACTACTGCCATCGAGGGAGCTGGGGCTGGCAAAGGGGAGGTGGCCTTTTCCTGTAAAATCCCATTTCTATAAGCTCTGTCACTGCCAGTGGTGTGGGGTAGGTTTAGGCTTTAGGCAGGAGGTGCCTGAATTCCTGGCTCCATCCAGCTCTTTCAGTGAAGGCTTGAGATTTCAGGAAGCTCAAACAGGTCTCAGATTTAAGGAAAGAAATAGAACCTTTCATAAAATAAGAGGGGAAATCACAGAGACCAGTATTTGCCTGAGAATTATCTCAATCCCCTGCTGTCAGCTCCAGAAGCAAAGTCTATTATTACACCTCTGCTGCTACCTTGAACGTGTTCCTACAGTATAAATGAAAAGATTCTTATTATCTGCCCACAATGGTGATTGAAAAGTTTGCACTTTATAGGAACAGTTCACTGCTCATCACTGATTTTCTCCAGGCCATGCCTCTCCTGTCACACCACAGACAGAAAGCCTCCTTCCACAGAACTGGTCCAGATGCAATGAATTTTACTGCTGCTGCAGCTCTCTTTATCCCAGTGGAAATTTGCAGAGATGGAGCCAATGGAAAATCCTCTTACCCTCTCCTTGCCAGCTCTGCCATTTGCTTCCTGCAACCCACCCCACTGAATTCACTCTGAGGGCTTGATTTCTCCTCAGGAAGGTAAAAAACCCATCACAGAGGGCAGAGCAGAGATGAAACAAGGGGAGTCTCTCCATGGATGGCAATCAGCCATAGCAGAACTGCTCACCTGCTCAGGGAGAGGTGCTGAGCACACAGCTGAACAGGTGTTGGTAGAACACCAAGAGTGAGACAACATGAAGAGCCCACAGGATAAATGTGATTACATTTTTAAAAGCCATTAAAAGCATGAACCCTATATACATATATATATATATATATGTATATAAAGTAAAACATTTCACTCCATCCTGCCTAGGCTCAGAATTTTTTTCTCACAGATACGACAAAATTAGAAACACATTTTCAGAGAAGGCCTAAATCCCAAATAGTTGTGTAGTTGTGTGGCCTTCAGAAAGACAGCTCTGCCCCTACAGCCTTCTCATTTTTGTCTGAGCTGCCGTCTGCTTGGCCAATTAGATGTCTGACTATTAAAAATCCAATCTCAAGGAAAATGCTGTGAATCATGCCGCGTGGCTGCACAGTCTTTCCCTCTCTCCCAGAGCAAAATGCTCACACTGACACCAGCCCATCTGCCTTATGACAGAGATATGCAGCTTTTGGTTCCTCTGTCTATCAAGCTCAAACCAAACTCTGCTTTCCTCCAAGTTGAAGTGCAGTGATAATAAGAGCATGACAAATTGATCATCTGCTGTGGCCAGTCCTTTGACACTGCTCTATGAGCAGTTTGAATTTGTTGGGAACAAATTAAAGCTGAGATTAAAGCAAACCTGGACTTTAAAGACCAAATTGGATCCCCTGCTGTGTCTGCAGTAACTGAGTGGTTCCTGCCTGGTAAATGTGGGCTGTTGTTTTCTTTAGCAGCATCCACAAAATAGCTAAAATCAATTATAAAGATGATAAACTCACATAAATTAGTTACAGTTAATCAACATAAGAAAGGTTTGCATTGTACTGTGATCAGTAATTACCAGTTATTTCAGGTTCACTCTTGTGACTGTTACTTTTCTGTGACATCTGTCTGTGGTTAAGCCAGTTCATCACAGAGTAATACAATGCCTCAGAAGTGTCTCAGTGTACTTCCTTTCTAGGTTTAAACATTATCTGTTGGCCCTTTTGTATCTAATAAAATAAAATTAATTTGAAAATTATATTTTTAAGTAAAACATTGATTTCATAAAGCTGCCTTAAAAACATGCATTGGTATTAAAGGGAGCTGAGTAGACAGGCTTGAGCCTATGCCACAGCAATGGTTTAGCAAATGCTATTGACTGTGGGCTTTTGTCACTGCTTAGGATTGTTTTCCTTTTACCTTACACTTTTTTAAAATTACTATGTCACAATGAGTGCACGTGTGAACTCAGGTAGCTGGAACAGGCTCTCCTACATTTTCTCACACAGCTTTTGCATATTAACCCAACATCATCCTCTGAATTTAATTTGGTACCAACATGAACCCTCCTTGCACCTTCAGTTAATACACTCAGTGGACAGCAGAATCCTGCATGGTGCTACAGAGGGTACAATACTCAGCAGATCAGTAAAGTAGCATGGAAATGTACTTGAAAAATATCTTCTTATTTGCTAGACCTGCTGAAAAACTCTGTAACTATTTTCCATTTAAGGTGGTCATAATATTTGAAAAATAGCAAAATTCCTGTATACTTTTTTTGAGTTCTGACATAAAACAATGGGAAACACCAATACCTGCATCATGTTTAAGCTCTCTGTGGAACACAATGCAGCATCAACACAAAGACAAATGCAAAAAATAGAAAGGATTTTTTCATTAATATAATCCTCAAAAAGCTGCAAAAGACAAACATAAAGATGTCCTTGGAAGAAAATGTCAATATTTTGCCCATCCTCAGCTTTGCCAACTCATTCTAAACTGTTTTAGTAATGTCCATGAATAATTATGAATGTTGTCTTAGATGGTTGCCCATTGCCCTGAAGAAAATGTTTATGACCTGAACAGATTAATTATATTCTCCCCTTAAATATCATTCCTTCAGGACTAGTTATTGTTGAGTGTAAATGTGCCACTTTATATGCAAATAAAATGGACTGAGAGTGGAATAAGAAGTTCAGCATATATCTACTGACAAATCATCTTATTGTGTTTTATATTAGCAGACGGAACATCTTGTGGTAGGAAATGTTAATAGACCTCAACAGGATGCAGTGCTTGCTTCCTTGTTTCTAGAAAATCTTAGTCAAACTTTCAATTATTTTCTTGTAGTCACCTTTGCTTCATTTGAAAAGGATTTTAATTGTAGTGTAAGAAAAAGCGATATATTGAATGCAAGAAAAAAATCTAAAACTCATTAATACCTAACATTAATAAACCAATTGAATAGCAGTGACATAAATTAAAAACAGAAGGTAATATAATCTTGAATGCTCTATTAAAGAGGATTCAAAACAATTAATTCACATTAGTGCAAGTCAGTGGACTCAAAACCCAGAGACTCCTGGGATAAACCTTGCCCAGATTTAGCAGAGCTCATCATTGGCAAGCCAAGGCCATTCCACCCTGAACTACACACTTCACTCCTAAAGACCTCTTGTTTCTCAGGAGGAGGAGGAATCACAATACACAGACTTTTGCCCTAATTTGTTCCTGAGGTGCCCAAAACAATGGCCCAACGCCTGCCATCATCCAGGAAGGACAGTGAAGATATTTACCAGCTCTTGGAAGACAAGACTTTTAGGTTTTAAATAAAGGAAAGATCCAGAAGATCCAAAGAGGAAAAGATGATATCTCTAGAAGGTACAAAGGCAGAGAGATGTCTTGGGAGTTTCACATCACATTAAAAATTATTCCAATTAAAAATTATTAATGCCTCAGGGGAAAAAAACCTCATGGATTAGGAATGATGGTCAGTTCTTGGTCTATCTTTTCTCATCTATGAACAAAACTGGGAGTCTTCAATAAGGCACATTAGCAAAACCAAAACCACCATTAGCAATACCAAACCTATCTCTGCTATCCATGGGATCTGGTGTTTGAGGAAGATAGACTTGAAATGAAGTTGCATAAAATATTGAAAGTATGAAGTTATCCATTCATATGGCTTAAATTTGTTCTGGATCGAAATAAATCTTTGAATTTGAATAAAACACATAACATTGGCTGAATACAAATAGTTGAATGAAATTTTATGGATTGGTTTAATATATCTTCCTCTCCTGTATTTTTAGCTGAACTTTTAATTAATGTAATTATATCAGTGTTTTTATGGCATTAGTCAAAATCAGCTGGAGACAACTAGACTGAGTTCAAAAGAGCCAGGTTAAATGTGGATCAGGCCATGATAATTAAAAGAAAATCACCATCAGGATGTTTTAATCATAGATATGTCTTGACACAGAATTATTGCCCTTGAAGCATGAATTTAATTATTGAATCTGCTGCTGAGTATCCTTGAATACCATTGAAACTCAAAATACTCAAGGCCTCTGAGATGCCCCCACTTCTGAGATGGACAGGCTCCAACAATGAGATCATTGGGTTCATCAGCACGGAACACATAAGCAGAATATATCATCTGTGTGTTGCAATTACACTGCTAATGTGTTCACAGGTGGGTTGGCTGTTAATTTAGGATTCTGTACAAAGTATCAGGAGCATTGGGAGAAATAAAAAATTTATGCATGAGGCATAAATTTTTTTTTAAAAATTGCTCCCCCATTTTCTCCCTAAATCCTTGTGCAGTTTTGAAAACAAAAGATATGAAAGTCCTTCTTTCATGGAAATCTGGTCATGTGGAAGATATTGGCAGCCAAATTCCAAAGAACAGATCGATAACAAAGAGATTCATTGATTGATTGATTGACTGATTGATAGATTAGACATAGATTATATAAATGTAGATAAATAATTAAGGATGATGACAAAACTGCCCATAATATTTTTAAACTCCTTTTAATAAATCTGTAAAAACAGACTGAAACAAAATTTGGGAAAAAAGCCCAACAACCAAACCCTGCTACATTTAGCTGTTGCATGCCAATTCACAACTCAGAGATCATTTTTATAGCTGTAATAATCTTATGAAAGTGGGATAAAACTGCTGCTGGCATTCCTCAAACTGTTATGGCATTATCAGGAACTTCTATATTATGAGGAGATATTTGAGCCCATCATCTCCAATTTTCAGATAATATACTGATTTAATCAGCACTCTCCAAAATACAAAGTAGGCAATCTTTCTGTCTTTTGTACATTTTTTACATCTGAGAACAGTTGTGTTTCAGTCTTCTATATGTAATCTACTCCCACATCTGTCTCACACTATATAACTATTCTTTACAATTCCTGCCACACTTATTTTTGTTGCTACATTGAAATCTTGTGCATAATTATGTGAGGTTGCTATGGAGATTATGTGTGATTTGTCATGAGGAAAATCTATTGTGTTTGAGATAATTCTGCACAATAGTGACCACTGAATCTTTCCTCTCCACCGCCCCGGGGATTAGGAGAAAGTACCTGCCAGGATGTTCACAATTACAAACCAAACATGTTTTATAAACAGAGAAGTTTGTGCACTGCACAAAGGACAAGGCTGTTCCCTTTTTTAGGCAGGTGAATATGAACTCGTGCAGGGTGATATTGATGTATGTATTTTGAAGAATGCATCAGAGGTATTTATAAAGCGTCTATAAAGTCCCTTTGTTGCAAATGCCTCCAGTCAATGTTCATGATTCCCCATGAAGGAGATCTGATATGGTATAAATTCAAATAAGTTACAATTGTGTGGACAGCACTTTGAAAATTATGTAGACAGCAGTTCTTTGAAACTTAACTTCTCCATCCTTAGCTCTGTGTCCTTTTCAGAGCTGGGCAAGCTCACTGTGGCTGATCACTGCACATCTGTCACAAGCAATTCAGCCCATCCAGCTTGGGCTGAACAATAACCAGGGGCCAACACAACTTTCAGCCAAAGTCATGGGTTAGCCCCTCCCCACACCAGCAAGCAACTTCTCTCCTTCCTCAGGCTTGGACTGTCCCAGAAAACACACATATTTGCATAACAAGTGGACAAGAAGAGAGGAACATGTCAAGATTCTCCACCATGGAAGATCCAACTAAAGAAATCACAGGGATTTGGTAGGAAAATCCCTCCCATTTCAGGCAGAGCCAGAGCACAAACCCAGAAAGTTTCAGGGAGCAAAGAAACATACTCATAGAAGCAAGATGTTCATAAGGAAACTGCAATTTAAGGAGGTGTTTTAGAAAAGCCTGTTCGTGTGACAACTCCAAAATAAAATCTAAAGCCTTGGACAGTCCTTCCTGAGGAGTTTCCTTCCTGAACTCTGCAGTTCAGGTCATCATCGTGTGGCTGCCACTAAGTTGGTGCAAGTGTGATGTCCTTTCCTACCCTGGTAATGCTGGATGGAAAGGAAGGGGCAAAAACTACAGAGGCAGAAAAATAATTAGATCTTAAAAAACTTCCAAACATTCATCATCCTCTGACACTCCTTCATTTCTCATAAGTGACCCTCATCATTTTTACTACACTTCTACAGATCACTTTGTAAATTTTATTTCTATACAATTACTGATGAATGTTTGCTGGCCTAAGCAATTCTCAAATCACCAGTAATAGGAAAAAAACCATTAAGATGCAGCTTGTAACAGAAGGACAAACACACCCTGAGGTGTATGTATCTTTATGCAGAGCAACTGCTGGCTTCCTCACATAATCTTGTATTAACCTACTGCTTGGGACTGCTGCCTGTGAGCACAGGAATACATCTGAAATGGAGACTCTTTAATTAAAACCTGACTTTCAGTAAGAATCAGGAGCATTGGGCCAAGCCTTTGAAAAAAAATACCCATATGATACCCTTTCACTCAGTGGTTTACACTTCAGAAGCAACAGAACTTTGGATGATATTTTCATATCTCCCATTCCCTGCACTGCCTCCTTGCCATCCAGCCTGGCTGGGGTTTGCAACACTTTGGTTGCTGTCCCACCATGCTCTGAAGGGGTAATCTGCTTCAAAAGCTGCATAAATTGATTGCTCTGACTCTGGTGACAAAAAAAAAAAAAAAAAAAAAAAAAAAAAAAAAAAAAAAAAAAAAAAAAAAATCCAACTTTGCTCTGGTGGTTCATAATGTTGCCAGAACCCTTGAAGGAATTTACAGCCTCATTATGCACTACTGGGAATACATTATTTTCCATATTGCTGATGTTACAATGGTGTTAAATAATAGAGCTTTTTAGTATTTGAAAAGCTCTTCTACAGCACCTTTTGAATGTAGTTGATAAAATACAGTCAGGTAAAGCCCATTATTGATTTTAACCACGCTGTTATAGTACTCTATGCATTTTTAAGCTTTTTTTTTTTTTTTTTTTTGTGGTTAGAATTAACACAAAAGTTTGAAAGAGTTCTTTTAAAATAAGAATAAATGAGAGAAAATGAAAGAATGATGGTTAAAAACTCAAATATGTTGCTCAGGCATGCAGGTTTTGAAATGCTGCATACAAGAAAATTGTGCAATTCATTGCCTCCCAGATATATGCCAAAAATTTTCTCCAAAAGAAAGGGTGAGCAGAGGTGATCTGGAAAAAGCTTTTAATCTGTGTGATAAATTGCCAAACGCCATTACATTTAATGAGTCTTATCAATGCAGTGCTGGAATAGCAGGAATAAATAAATAAATAAATAAATAAATAAAGCCCTACCAAAAATATAAACAATTACATGAATTAATAATAAGAATCCCATTAATACATGCATAATTTAGAGAAGTTAATGAAGCCAATTTAAAGTTTTACTAATGTATATTTGATTCTGTGAAGTCTAATTTTCTAAAGAGGTCTTAATGCTCCCTTTCACTATTTATTCCTTCGACCTGCCTCCCATTTAAGAAATGAGCTCTTCTGGAAAAAAAACCATGAAATTTAATGGAAAATTGTATTTTCTGCAGGATTTTAGAACTGTATTGTGAATCTCTCATTCCTGTAGAATACTCAGTAGTTCAAGTACACAAACCTATAAGAAGCACAGAGCCATCATTTACATCTGTACCAACTGAGAAACAAGCCTCTGCAGTCCTTGGAAGCCTGCTGGAAGGATCTACTGTTTCCAGTACTCAGATCCTATTACTGTCATTTTATTGGAATAAAAAAAAAAAAAAATCCTTGAGAAAAAGCTTCATATTTGGCCAAATGTCAAAGAAATATTCAAAGGCAAACCATCATGTATATACATATCTTCAGAATATTTTTACACCTTAGCATGTTCGTATATGCAAACAGATCTATCTTGATCTGCAATTGAGAAATGAGGTAATGAGTTCAAATTCTCCTACACTTCTTTCTAAGCAGCGGATACAATTTGTGCATTTCCAAGTAATTCCTGGTCAGTTGATGGTTAAAAGGGTAAGTTTGTGAGTAGATAATTAAAAGAGTAAGTTGTGAGCAGAAAATAAAGTTTTGAAACAAGAGGCATCTACAGATGGTTAGACATAATGAAACCCAACTAGTGGGTAGTTCTACAGTTGGGAAATAAGAAAAACGTGTTGATTGGCATCAACATCTGTTTGCAAAAAATGTTTGTTGTCATTTTCAGGTACTGGCTGTGGCCATTCTATTTTCTCACTGCCCTTTTAAGTTCATTTGGTGCAGCAGTCTCCAGGATAAAGTGAGAGGGACAGCCTCACCCTCTGCTGTTCTAGGGAAGCTGCCATCCAGGCTCCAAAGTTTGTTCCAGGCTGAGTGAGGACAGAAAGGCAGATGCCTCTGGATAACACAGAAATCAGCAGGTGGATAATGAGAGGACCTTGCAGGACCCATTTGCTCTGTGGCTCTGTGTTTGCTCCCCGTCTACAGATATTTTCACACTGGTTGTTTACAGCTGATACTGGGGCTGTCAGAAAGGAGAGGTCTCACTTCAGCCCTGGGAGCTGGTGGGCTTTTTATTAAGGGTCTGAACTGAGGCAGTGTGGGGAATGTTCCTGCCCACACTGGTAAATAACTCTGGTATTTAAGGTGTATTTATAACCTCAATTTTTCACTCATCTCTGAGCAGGGGAATTCAGGTTTTTTGGGCCATCCTCTTGGTGTGTCTCATCTGACAGCACACCTATATGAGGCTGCCTTTGGTTCTGGAGCACTTCTACCTGTGAAATATTTTGCAAATTGCACAAGATTTTTTTTATTTGTCTCTTATTAATTAAACTCTGGTTTGTAAAAAAATTAAAAATATTAAATTTGAAGTGCCAAAGATTTACAGTAGCTACACTGCAAGAGTGCCAGAGCTGAGTGAAGAGGGTAACATGCTATCCTGCAAGGAACTGGGCTTCATGATCTGACTCTGCAGAAATGACATTTAAAAGCCCCTGGTGATGTCTGTTTTAAGTTGCAGTGCAACTGGGCTGATGTTTCCAGCTGACATCAATCACAGACCCACTCTTTAACTAGGAGAGAACTCACAGATTCATGAATTCTCTTAAAAGCACAGAGCAACAATATATTGGTTGCTGATCTTTTCTCCTCCTCAAGAGGTATATTCAGTTATATTTGAAAATCTTCCAGTCAAGAAGCATATTAGATCCCTTCCTTTTGCTGTGCCGCAAATGGTAATTATTTACCATGAGAGATATTTAAGAAAATATAAGACATGAGAAATTGCTGATGAGCATCCCATCTGTGGCAAAGTCTGTGAAATTAATACCTACATTTACATTTCCAGCGTCCAGCATTTCCAATTAGCTACTTTTGTGGAGGTTTTCTGCCAGATGACAAGAGTTTATGTTGCACTTACAGCTCTATCATACCTCAGTCTAAGCCGGGGTACAGCACTCTAGTATTCTTTCAAGTCTCTAAAATAACTACTTCTGATTCACTCTATTCAAACCCACTTCTCTAAAAACTGAATATTCCTTTCCAAAGAGTCACAACACTGTTTACTTTGTCCAGCTGCTAACCAAATATCACAGCTCTACTTATCCTCTAAGTTATGAAATTTAATTCAAAAGGATTCAGACCCATCCCAACTCTCCTCCTTCATTTCAGCAATATTCTCCTCACTCAGTTGCTTGCAAAAGCATAAGCTCATTATGTGCTGTCCAACACTCAGCAGAAGATTATAGTGTATTAATTTTCAAACCTAGTATTGCATTTCTTACTTCTGATAAAGTTTCTCAGAACAGAGAGACACCAATTACTTTGGAGTGGCAATTTGCAAAGGAGATTAGTCTGGCAAAGTGGATCTGAAGAGTTTGTTTCTAATTATTTCCATAAATGATCTTTACAGGAAATTCTAATAGGAAGTTCCAATAATCAAGCAATTTATGCCAAAATAAGCTCTAATATTCTTCATCTTCAGATACTACATTTATTCCATTAAGATCTACAGACATTGTGAATAACACAAGATTCCTAAAGTAACAATGAACAATAATTTAATATACAATTTATAAAGACACACATCATGTCCTCACCTTCAGATCCTGTTAAATTGTGCCTTATACCTAAAGGAGTTTTATCACATTAGGTGGACTATGTTATGGATCTGTGATCAGTTCTAAGCATTATTTCACAGTTCAGTGCTTTGAGCACAATAAGGAGGAGCTAAAGTCTTTGGCTATCATATTGTATATGCATAAAAGTCGACCTGGAAATGAGCACAGCTTTCAATAACCTCTTGTAACTTTTAGTCTGTTCATGACAGAACAAACACTCTGGGATACATCATCTTCCCTCAGTACCAGCTTCCCAAGCCTCAGAGTATCAAAGTGACAGCAAAGAAAACTGCACCTGTCACACAGGCTCAGCCAAGGCCCTATACCACAGATGCACCCTACTTTCAAAATATGCAGGCACCCACTACCTCTATTTCCAACTGAATTATGCAAAGCTCTAACACAGCAACCCAAAAATGGACATTAGAACTCCACTGAACTCATCACATGCCCACCACATGGGTTTTTAGATCATCCTTTTGTGTTCCTACCTCATATAGGTATATTTATACCAAACAGGATGATCTCTAGGAATGGCAACTTTGCAAGACTGGCATTTTCAAAGCAAGGCTCCTGTTGAAATGCCAGCTGCAATGTGGCACCAAGCACCTGGTGATAGGCAGCCCTGTTATCCTGGAGGTGACAGCCCTGCTGATTCCTGCCTGGCACTTCCCAGAGATGAGGATCTGAGGGGAGTGATCTCATTGATGAGAGCACATTAAATATTTTCTAACCAAACTGAGATTTCTTGCTAGTCAGGACTGTAGCTGTATTCTTAGATCAATGTCACCAGGAGAGAAAGTATTGCCACAGTTCAGTCTTTTAGGTTAATTGAGAAAAATTAATAGATTACATTTATTATTCACTTGCAAGGCATGATAATTTTATCTTCAGTGATGCAGCCCAGATTGCTTCATCACAGCAAGCAGAAAGAACAAAAGAGAAAATGAACAAACTGCTGAGACTCATTAGCATCTCCTATTCACATCCTATACATGCACATAGGCCCACTGACAGGTAGGAACAAGAAAACCACCCAACTGCAGCTTTTTCTTCCCTAAATTGCAATCCACATGATCCACTCCATCAGCTTATCCAAGAAACCTAGGGCACATAAAAGGAGAAATAATAAAGCATCTATTTTATGTTTCCCTTCTTATTCTGCAGGAGAAATAGCCCCATTTACTGTGGGTCCATTTGTGTACTCAACTGAGCCAGCAGAGTAGGTTACGTGTGGGATGGAATTACTGATGTAAATCTAAATCTGACCACCAGTTCTGGAAACAATTGATATTTTCTTTTGTTTTATATTCTTTTTACTTTACATGACTTCTGGGAAAAAAAAATTGTATTTCCCACAGTAAAATGTAGCTTCTCTCTTTTTTGGGATGCAGCTGTTTGGAAGCTCTTTGGGATGCAGGTGTTTGGAAGGAGAAGAGATCTCAAAGGTAGCAGGAGCCAGTCAGTTGATGGCTTTTAAATATGAGGGGCTGAGACTTTGCACTGATCTGTCTGTTCAACAGAGAACCTGCAAAGGGAGCAGAGAACCAGGACAATGCCCACACTCACAAACTGATGCTGTGTGGGCTGGCACTCCACGTGTAGAGTTTTCAGTCGGTCCAGCTTCATTCCTGTATGTAATGTTCTGCAATAATCCATATTATGACTCATGGATGTTTAGACCACCTAGGCCAGCTGTACTGTCCAGTGGCTTTGGTGGCAGCCTATCCACTGCTTGGACATGAAGCTCAAAATTAGCTGCTAGAAAGCACTCCCCACAAGGGCACAAAGCAGCCCTGCTCAGTGGAGTGCAATTAAAAGAAGAGGTCGTGGTGCTGTTGCAGAAAGCATCGATTGTGCATTCATCAGTCCTGCAGCAGAGTCCCTTCAGCCCTGCCAAGGCTCCCTCTGTGCCCCTCTGTGTGCCAGGGCTGCACTGCAGGAATGAGTCAGCTCACAAACAACGAGTTAGGGCTAACCAAGAGAGCTTTGTTGAATTCTCCTTTCGATATAAGTTCAACCATGGTCGAATTTGCTCACAAACAAAGCTGAAGTGCTAATAAACACACTGGGGAGGAGAACAACATTGTAGTAACCTATAATATCAGGGCACACGGAAATTTGCAATCACTCCATGCTTCAGAGTGAATTAGAAGAAATAATTAGTGTAAAGGGGTACTGAGGAAATTTTGATAGGCTACACAGAAGTCTGGTGATATTCTGATATTCCACACACAAGTGTGCTGTAACCGTATTGTCATTGCCAGGAAGTGCTTTGTGAGATTTGAGGACAAAAAAGCAAAGGAAAAATGAAAAACAAACAACAAACCACAAAAACTTACAGGAAAAGGAGAAAGAATTTCAGTAGGGCATTTCATCTTCTGCTGTTTGTAGATTGACATCTGATTAGTGAGGGGAAGTGGCCCAAATTTGAGCTCTATTTTAATGCCATGTGGCCACAACTAGTAGATGCAATATGTAATCCAAGCATCTCTTAAAAAACTGAAAGGAGCTGAAACACAGAACCCTGCCCAGTGCTTCCTCAAGGTGCACACAAACTTTACAAGAAGTTGAGAAAACTGAAAAATGTTGATTTTCTGTAGTTCAGAGAAAAATTCGAGGATTTTTATTATGGAGTTCTCTTTCAATAAATTCAACCTTACACCGCTGAAAGGGTGTTAAATCTTGGTTTTCAGCAGGAATTCAAGAACTACCTACTGACTGCTTGTTTTATTTATTTAACCTTCATAGGAAAACGTGTAGGGCTGAAGCTTTTGCAGCTGTGACTACAAAGGTGCATCATTCATGAGTTTTCTCTATCTGACACCAGTACAAAGGGCATGGAGCATCATAGATGTTAGACAGTGAGAAAGAGACTGAGCTGATTTTAAAATTATTCTTCTCCATTTCATTGTGAAGACAGAGAAATAATTTCCTTCCCCTTTCACATACTGAAAATATGTTTTCATAAGAGTTTTCAGCAGCTAGTCCACATTTTATTACTCTCTTCACTAAATCTGAGGAAACATGTATCTTATTTTAGTGAAAATTCACTGTAGATTATGGTTGCTTGAAAGTTATGTGATGAAACCCAACACCAGACACAGTGCTGGAGATTTTCCACTTCATTTCTAATGAAAGATGTGCCAAGCTCACAAATGTCCCTATAAAGACAGCCAAGCAAGGGCAGGACACTACAACATCTGAGCTTTGTTTGTCACAAATAATGAAAACCCCAAGCCAATCAAACTTTTGTTCACATAAAAATCCAAACAGCATTTGGAAAAAAGATCTGATACACTTCTGATTTGTCTGCCTGCTTTCTCAGAGCATCTTTTCCGGGTACAAAGAACAGCCAAAGTAATGTGCCTCCTCTCTCCTACACCAAAATGAGTTGGCCAAAGCCTGTACACAGCTTTTTAAGAGAGCATTATATGGTTATTCAGTGTATACTTGGCCACATGAATTCAGATTAAATAAGTAATAGGCAAATTCAGTGGAGCTGTTGTGCTCCTCTGAAGGTCACATCTTTTGTGCAGACAACAACACAATCCAGAAGATTCTCATTGTAGTGTTCGCTTAAGACAGGCCCCACTATGACAATTCATCTGCAGATCAGTGCAGTCTGATTTATTTACTCTAGGAAATAATCTACCAAGCCTGACTCAGTAATACAGACTACAGCTGCCTGCTTGTGCATGAAATACTGCTTGAAAAGATGAAGAGATGACTCCGTGAGTGCCTCCATAGGATGTCATCAGTAGAGTGTGACACAGATATGCTGCAGATACTCTGCTGCCATTCATCTACACTAGGAGGAGGGAGAATCCATTCATCAGGGAGTAGCTTATTTTTATAAAAGACAATCTAATTCTGTACCCTCTCCTTATCCAGGTTAGAACAGATCAGTGAACTGATAAACACAGCCAGGACATCCAGATGTGCCTTTCTTTGCCAGAGCAAAACCGGCCCACTTTGAAACCTTAGTTATGCCCTTTCTTGAGTGAAGACAAGCTTAACACATGTCAGGAAGTCACTGTCCATGAGTTAGAACTCTTGATAGTGTGTAAATGTGCATATTTTAAAGCTGGATTGATACATCCCTTGCTATAATAAAAAATATGTTATAATGAATTAATTAAATGTAATATGTTATAATAATTAAATTTAAATAATTAAAATATGTTATAATTCATTAATATAGAATGAATTAATATGAATGAATTTAAATGTGTCATGTAAATGCACATTTCAAAACAGTCTGTGGTACAGGAGCTCCTTTGTCACTACCTAGATATTCCATCAAATCAAGCTTTGTGTATTTTATCTGAATTGGTATGTGTTATTCATTATTACAGTCACATAACACCTAGTATTTAATTCCTTCACTGGGTGACTGAAGAACTGCCACCATCAGTGATGCACTGAGGATTTATGGGCACCCAACCAAAGCAACACATTCTACTGGTGGGACAATTTAAACACGTGGCAGTGGGCAGCTGGATATCCAAATCCTCTGGTCTAAGCAATCTGAAGCTGCAAGAGCTGAATCCCTGGATGCAGATAAGACAATTCCTCATTAGGTAACATCTAAGTTATCACTTAGATAACTTAGATGCTTCGTGTTAGAAAAACTGCCAATTATTGCAGGCCCAAAAAAATTCAAGTACTGCAAAATACTGAGAGTGTAATACAAGCTGTGAGGAGAAATATGACAAGTAGTAATTGTTCTTCAGTGTGGAATCTCTTATTTCTGAGAATATGCTTACAATTCTGTTAGCTCAGAATCTTGAATCTTATTTTGTGTTTGCAAAGACAGGACACCCAGGCCCTTACAGTGAGGCCCTTGACCTCAGCCAAGGTAAAACCACTGCCAAACGTGCAAGAGGTTGATGACTTCCAAACCAAGAAACAGCACACCAGAACCAGAAACTGTGATCTTCATTTTAGTCTACTGTCCTCTGTGAGCTTGATATTACTTAGGGTTTTGTTTCACATCCTTTTGAGGATTCTTTTAGTAAAAAAAAAGCCAAACAAGTTTCTCTAAAGCATGCAAGGATGCAGGCTTCGAGGAGTGCTCCATGTGCAGAGCTTCTCACTGGGATGAGCAGAGCAGAAGGGTCAGACTCAGTGCTCCCATCCCACCCTGACCCTTCTTCCCAGGGGAACTCATGTCCACTGACACACTGCACTCATCTGTGTCCTCTCCATCTCTTTCCTTCCAATTTTCTTTGGATGTTTTGTCACTTCCTGGTAGCTCACTGTGCTATTTGTGCTGTTTTTACAATTTTGTTTATATTTAAACTTCCTCTTCTTTATAATTCCCTGGGTATATTTATATTCACACCAAACTGTAGTCCCTCCCTCCTCCCCTGGTGCAGAGCAGCACCCTGGGAAGATCTGGAGAGCTTCCTGACACAGGGGGAGCAGCTCATTGCCCTTCTATTTTAAACTCGAGGTTTGTTAGTTATCTCCAAGATAACATCAGATGCTGACTTACATGGATCAAGGAGCAAAATCCAGTTCTCCTTCATTAAAAGGAGAACTATTCTGCCTGCAGACAATACATAGTAAACATAAATTTGAGAGCTAATGAATGATATGTCAAGGACTCGAGCTTTAGCAGGGAGCATTACTAAAGTTCTTTTATGAAAGTCATTTCTGTTGTTGCTGAATCCTGGATAAACAGAGCTTTTAAACCCTGGAACAGTGTCAAGGGTTTTATAAAGCTGCCACCATTTGTTTACTCCTGAAGCAGAGTTTGAAAGAGTCTAATAGAGTGTATGTCTGTAAGTTACTCTGCAGAGTGGGGGACCAGAAAACGCTTGACTATTTTGTGGAAGAGGGAGCCAAGAAAACTATTAATAAAATATGAAACAATGTAATTAATATGCCACCTTATTTTCTGGTCCTAAACCAGCAGTATCTTCAACTTCACATCCTCCTCTGCACAGATCCACTTGTGGCCTTAGTTCTGCTCACTGGAGATCCTGAGCACAGCCTCGTGCACAGCAGAGAAAGAGTAACCAGTGCCAACAATCTGTCTGCCAGAATGCATTCTGATTTTTAAACATGGTTTGTCTCATTTAATTCCAAGTTGCGACCACAAAAAGTAACTGAAAACTGTTAATCAGAGTGTAAAGAAAGCAGAGATTAATGTCAGGCAAGAACAGAAAACCCTAGTGATGCCAGTGGGATTTTCTATCCCTGGTCTGTTTTGCACAGTATATAACTGACTATGTAAGATGTCTAAAACACAGAACTTTGGCAAATAAAAGACTTTCCACTTATAATTTTCCCACTCTCCCTTCTTCTTGTAGTTAATTATCCTATAAAAGGAAGATTTATTGAGGCATGTTCCAATAAATGCTGTGCATTAGCTATAGCTATATATATCTTTAACATTCCAGTTGAAGTTCTGTACTTCACACAAATCTTTATTGCAGGACCCCAACTCCACAGTTTTTACACCAATTGTTCCCTTACTAGAATCCATGAGACATTTGCCAAGGTTAAAACTTATAGGTGAACTCACAAACTACCAAACCCTCCAGAATATTCAGTCTGACAATAATTTGCTGTGCAACATGGTTGTCTTGGCAGGACCTAAGCTGGAGGAAGCTCTGCTGCACAGGGTGGACCATAGTCCTTGCTTTAGATAACAACTGAATTTTAAAAGTTCTCTAAAGCAGAGCTAGAATGTACCTAGCATCCATTACATACTGGCAGAAATTAATAACTATTTTGCCAAACAAGTTTGTTTGATTCTTATTGCAGGGGCAATCACTGTCCAGAGGCAGCTCTGGACTCTTGGTAAGTGCCTGGATGGTGCCTGCCTGCAGCCCTGAGTTGGGCACCTGACATTAGAGCAGGCACCTCTGCTCTCTGCTGCCCTGCAGCCCCTGGGAGCCACCTCTCTCCTTATTCTGGGAAGGCTCCAAATGCACCAGAAAGGCAGCACCCCATCCCTGGGGTGCCAGGCTTTGGGCTCCATTGCCATGGAGACTTTTATAAGGCCCAGCCTTAAATGCCTTCTTGGAGAATGGAGCAGAATTCACCCAACAGAGTATCCCCTGCCCTCATGAATCCCTGGAAGATCTTGTGGTTGCAGTCTTGGTTCAGAGAGCAGAAGATGAACAAGGCATTTCCCTACCTAAGACATGAAACATTGCTGGGCTTTCCTCGAGGGTCAGGTCTTCAGCCCAGGAAGCAGCAGAGCAAACATGCATCATCCTAGGCTGGTGACAGAAAGGTGACATTGAGTGCTGAGAGCCAGCTGAAAGGTACAGCTCTAGCTCAGCCTTTGATTTATCCTGGCCCAGCAGGAGGAGCACTGCACAGCACAGCAAACTGCTCTTTATATTGATTTTTGTCACAGGACGGCAGGTCCAGAGAACTCAGGGGAAAAAACCCCAACCAGCCACCTGAAAGATTTTCCTCAGGATTATAAAATTCTACTTAAGATTTCCAACAGAGTCATCAAAAGTATGGGTTAAGATGAAGTCCTTGTCACCAAGCATGACAGACTATTAAAACATTACACAATGAAGCATAAACAACAATGTGCTTCATTTATCCATTTACTTTACAGTCAGCTGAAAGAGTATTTAGGTCATTACATTTAAAATGCAGTTGTATTAACCCAGACATTAGCAGATCTGCTGGGTTTCCTAATACCCCCCTGGAAAGATGTGGAAATTCTGATTAGGATGGCAAAATATTTCACACAGGCAATAACACACAGTTCTGTGTGTTAGTGACTGATAGTGGGGACAGTGATATTTGGCAAAGAGGTTTTGTTGATGTCAGGAATGTAACTTCAGGATGTCAAATTTTAAAAGCAGTCCCACAGAACTACAGCCAAGTCCTTGGAAAAAAAAGAGCATAAAGTATTGACCAGCATGAGAGATAAAAGACAGCAAATGCCAAGTGTGAAAGTGAGGTGTCTGAAGCAAGAGCTGGAAGTGCAGTGCAGTCCCTGCTGCTACACCCAGAAACCCAGCAGGGTCTGGGTGCAACTGCTGGCATTGGGAACACTGGGGAAATTATACTCCAAAGGCAGAAAAGTAAAAAAAAAAAAGCAAAGTTCTTGAGAACACATTTTATAAAACAGCAACAAATCCAGGATTTAGATGCATGTCAGGGCTGGAGCGGAAAATAATTCAGAGGAGATTCCCCTGTCTGCATTACACTGGTCTGCTTTTGAGCATTGTTCCAGCAAACATGCCAGCAAAGGCCTTTTTCTCCTAGTTAAAAAATGTTTTAAATTAGAAACTCCTTTGCCCAGATCATGTCTCTCTACCTGACCTATTTCCTCCGGACCTCCAAGCTCCTGTAGAACAGACTTGTACCTCACACTACTTCAGTTTACTGTACACAAAAGTGAAAACCATTGCTACTGGTAGAATGAATTAGAAAATTAATAATATTGCTACCAAATTCCATGAATACATGTACATATACTATGTGAAGCAAAAATTCAGGTTTGAGAAAAGAAGAAAAGTAACATACTTAAGTGCAGGTGAAGCTGAGCACACACAGGACACGGAGCACCACTGTTCCTGAAGGCACCAGCTGTGAAACAGGGTCACATCCAGCAGGAATCCAGCAGAATCCTTAAGACAGTTTGCCAGCTACCAAAACACATTTAAAATCCTGTCTCCAGCCTCCAGTAGCAGTTACTGGGAATATCCACCTTTTAGCAGATGCATTCACTGAGTGTCTTTTTTCCTCCTGTTCCTTTTTTTCCTTTAATTCCTTCTATCAGTGTTTTCTGTATGTGCCTTATTAAATTCTGGCATTGACTAGTAAATATTTTGCCAAACAGATGTTTGTTTGTTTAAAATTATTGGGGAACTAAATTGATTTCTGTGCCTGTGGCTGTATACTATAAATAACTCCTCTGCTTTTTGAATACCTAGGAATTAAAAAGAGAAGTTCAGTAAGGAGTGGATGAGGCTGGAAATGCCCGCAGTGCTCACCTGACCATCAGCACATTCAAATGCCATAGGGGGAAAAACAAACCCTTTGAGCCAACTGGACCTTAGTGCAGCATATCTGAAGGCTTTAGCTGGCCTGTCATCCTGTGTGCAATCCAGGCTTTTCTTTTCCCACATGTCTGGCAGTCTGCAGAGGAACCATATGGAATCCCAGCAAACTGCACATGGGAAGGACATGAGTATCCAGGGTGAGCACAGGGAAGGGTCAGGCAGGCTCTGCCTGCTGTTTGTGACAAGAGTTGTACCTGTAAGATGCTGCTTGATTGTCTCCCATGAACTAGACCATAACTCACAAAGTCATTCTTTATGACTTTCTTATGTTTCTTACAGAACATAAAGAGTCCATAGTACAAGCTAAGATTTATTTACAAATAATAAATAAATAAATAAATAAAATCTTCCATAATTTTTATTTTCAGAAGTAATTTTTTTACTATACACTGCTGAAACACTGCATTTCTGTTCTTGATTCTAAAAACACATAGCTATTTCCAGAGTTTATTCTCCTATTAATATCCTTTGGAGGCATTCAACATATTCCACATAATATGTCTTTAAAAATATCATTTTATGTCATATCTTGGAGCCTGAGGAGTGGATTACATAGAGAAATGAACACAGTACATATAGAAGTTTGAGAAGGATTCAAGTCACATTTCAAATCTAAAATCTCTAAATTGGATTTTAAAGCCCCAGTCTCAGGGAGGAGCTGCCAAGCAATTTTAATTCTGTCCTAGGCAGGGCCAAGGATCAAAACACAATCCAAAGAAAATATAAGTTGCAAGATTCTTTCTTCAAAATTCAGCCTGAATTGAAAGTATATCCTACACAGAGATATTATCATTAGGGAGAACTGCACAGTGCTGGAATATCAAGTGCACCAACTGGATCAGTGTTGTATTACTGCCAAAGAACCAGAGACATCCCTGTTTATTGATGGGAAGGTGACTGATTCTGAACGAGGATCACACACTGCCTTAATGGACAATTCTGTATTTCTTTCCATGGCAAAATTCCTTTCATGCTAAGGGGAACTTCACCAGAAACACAAAATGTAACTAAACTGTTTTCTGTAGCATTTGCAGGGAGAGTCTGATGAGCCTCCTCATTCCTTCCCAAGTGTGATTACATTATACTGCCTGATTATGTTGAGTGGTTATTAATCACTTTTAAAGCCAATTTGTGAACTTGGCTTAAAAGTCTATTCTTATTCTTGCTGTTCCCTTTGTTTTTTATTTAAATTGATATAAAAATACCATGAAAACCATTACCAAAACAGATGTTATATTCTTTTTCAAACTAGCATAAAAACTCAGCTACCTTGCTTCACAGAGGAGACTTTACATGCCACTTTTTTCCAGCCATTTAATCATATGGCAAAATTTCTTCCCCTTAAGCTTCTGTTTCCATAGTTAAACAAAACCAGACACCAAAAGAAGCAACTTCTAATTTTGAAAATCCCCCTTCTCCTGCCAAATATTTGGTTTAGCTCAATCACACAGAGTACCAGGATTTTCACTGCATAAATAGGAGTATGGCATTAAGTGACAATGCACTGAAAAATAATGTAAGTCTAATCATTCAAAGTTAAGCTTTCTCCACAATGCAACACTTTCTTACAAGTTTCTGAGATGTAAATTAAAAGTATTTCTGAATTTGTTCAAAATTTTCTCCTCCATAGGCAAATATTTCCTCCAACTACCATGGAACAAACAGGAGAATTAAATCAACTTCATTATATTTATTTTATTCCATAACTTCTGGACCAGATTCAATAAAATCTCTATCTGATTTTAGGCTGTGTGACAGACATTAAAAAGACATGCTATTTATTTAATTTAGCACTCACTACTTTTTTGAGCAACGAAAGATAACTTCCTGCTGACTCTTGTTTACTATGACTTATGCATGGGAATTGTGCTTTAAATAGCTGAAGTCCTTAAGATGTCAAAATCTGGAACTTGGGTCGGAATGCACACAGATCTTATTAATTAGCAAGGCCTGGGAAAAAAAAATGAGAGAGAGAAAATATATTTGGTCTCTGGATTCAGCATGAGAATGAAGTCTGCATTCAGATTCAAAGCCAAATCAGAGCTAACGTTCAAGTATGCATGGAATGAGGTCCCTAGCAGTGCTTATTGTGAGATTCTTGCTCTGACACAAATCTCCTGATATTTCCTTCATTTCTAGCAAACTCAGAGCAAACTCTTGATTCCTTTGTTTCTTTAACCACCTTTATTTAGAAACAGGGATTTGTACCCCACTCCTGAAAATTTGAACCATTTCTCTGAAATGATAATGCTCTATTTGGCAGGAATGTTCTCTCACAGAATTGTTTGCAGACCAGATACTATTCCGCTGTGTTCTACAAGTAATAATCTCAGTTCCTTATATTGGATTGGATTCCTAGCTCCATTTTTCCTTTCTGTAAAACTATATTCAGTTTGGATGCCTCTCCATGTGCAGAATTCCCTCCTGGATTAACAAGGCTGATGTCACCGCTGTGCAATTCTGGGTTAAGCCACAGTAACTCCCCTGATCTCAATAAAGCTGCAGCAGCAGAAAACCCCCATACTGCAAAAGCAAGTCACACCCAGGCAGCTCTGCATGTGGAAGGGTTCTGGATCTGTCCAAGGAGTAATCAATGAAAGCTTTTCATTTTTTACCAAGTGCTGGCTGCATTGCTCTGTGAAATAGGGGTTCATCATGCCAAGGTACACTTGGAAAACTCAGGCAAAGCACAAAAACAGAAAACTGATTTCAGTGTTAGTGATCCATACAAATCGAAACCTGAAGGTATTTGAGATACCAAAGGTTATCCTGTTGTGAGGCGGCAAAATTGATTAAATATTCCTGATTAGATGAAGCCACAGCATATTAATCCTTAATCAAATAGTGTCACATATGGCTTTCTTCTCTGTTTGGTACCTTGGCTATAGCACCATGGGCCAGGATCCAAGTTTTTTATCAAGAACGTGCTTGTGATTTCTGTCTAAGAACACAACCAGGGTTCAGCATTGCTCCCAGTGTTCACAGAGCCAGGCGATGTCCATTGCACATCAGGTTGCATATAAATGTTAGGCTTTCCTCCTTCCACAACTCCCTTTCCCTGCAACATTGCATACAGAGGGACTGCTAACAAGAAAGAGTGCAGGGTTCTTTCCCAGCTTTAGAAGCAAAGCCATAAAATTTAATGTGCCCAGCATAGTTCTATTTAAAGCACTGGTAAATGAGCCAACAAACTACTGTCCATGAGCATTACATCACGTGTTGCCACATTTCTCTGAGGCTATATAAAGCTGTAATATGTTCACTAATGAATTGTATGGTATGTTCAGGCCATATGGCTCCCCGGAACTGTACAGAACAATGCTGCAGTTATGGGGGTACGGAACAATCACTTTCTGACATGTACATCATCATGTGTTTATGAAATGTCTCCCAGGGAGACCACATGCTAAAATGAACTGTCAATATTTTATTGTTCACTCACTCGTGTGCTTGTTACAATTTGGTTTATGTTTTATTTGTTTATAAAACCATTTGTGCTAATAACCCAACCGTATTTTTTATTTTCCTCCATGCCCTAATTTCACTGCTGCTAGGGCAATACAGAAGAGCTGATTGGCTCCAGTTGTTTTTTGTTTCAGAAGTTCCAGCTGCTGACTAATTACCTTGTTGGAAAAGCAAACATGGCTGTCTCTCATATCTACACTGCATTTTCTTATTTCCAAATATGAAGTTACAGGAATCTAAGGCAGTTAATATGTTCAGTTTTATTTACATAGCTCTTCAGTTATCATGAGGAGCAGCATCTCTGCTCAACCTTTTGGATTATTGGAGGATTTTTGTTGAAAGACAAAATGCTATGGAATGGGTTAAAGTATGTATATAAATTTAAACAAACCCAAATAAAAGGCAGAACACTTGGGCTATCTCTGTGCATTATGGTAAATGAAGCCATAATCTCCTAATACCCCTGGCAATGAGGTCTCTCCATTAGCTAATAGCTGGTTTAAAACAGTCTTATAACAATTCTACCAACTAAATAAACATTTTAAAATAAACACACATACACATGTGCATAAGCATTCTGATTTACAAAGCAGAAAATGTACAGCATTATGTTCCCCTGTCTATTTTTCAGTCATTAAATTTTCAATAGTGTAAGCCTGCATGCAACCGTGTGACCCATAATAAAAATACCTCCTTGAAGTTAAAGCAGCTTGGAGGCACCCACCCTGCTCCCTCACAAGGTGGGAGCTTCCTGGGAAAGCAAACCTACCTTTAACAACTGAAGGAATGATAAACCATGCAGGGCATTGGACTGGGCTGGATCTTTTGGGTTCCTGCAGCCATCCATTGTGAGTATGAAAATCCTGGCTGTGCTCAATCAGAAAAGCAGAAGTGTGTTCTTCTCTTCAGCACAAGCACTGCTGCCTTTCTGCTTCTTGTCAATATTTAACTAGTTTGTCAAGTTGGATTATATCTCCTGTCCTAAATCCTACTCCTTTAATTCAAACTAAGTGGGTGTGCTTCCAAGGCAGCTTCTTAGTCATGTATAGATATCTTATCAAAGTCATTTGTTTGGCCTGGAAGGTTTCTTCCTGGATGCATTTTCATGTATAGATGATGCACTTGCCAAACCAATGCACCAGAGAAACCACCATGGTGAACAAACAGCCATGATTTCACAGCAACACCCACAGAAAACAAGGGCTTTGTTGGATTTTCAGCACTTCTTGGTCACTCTTGGCCGCAGAATGAGAGGAATAATCAGAGGAATTCCAATATACACACACTTTTCAACAAGCTAGCATAAGATAATGTGGTTTTTTAGACAGTTTTTTAAGCACAGGCTGAAGGAAGTGCTTCCTTAGGGCTGATCTCACCCTCAGATGTGGCTGCAGCTTCCTCTTCCCTGCAGCTCCTCCAGCACAGCCAGAGCTGTTTTTGCTGTCTGCAAACAAACCAGTTCAGTTGGACTTGCTGGAGATGCAGCCACCCACTACTATGAACAGGCTCATATGAATTCATGTTTTGCACCACTTATGTACATTTATTTGCACGTTAAGAGTGTCTCTTAGGCACAGGCAATCTGCCAACACTGTTCTCAATGGAACACAATTTTGCTTTCCAAATTAAGAGGCACTAATAATACCAAGCAGCAAAAACAATGATGCAAAACCTGTATAGTGCTTCAAGCTACAGTGGTTAACATTAAAAAGTCAATTATCACCAGTTCACTGCAATATTTTGTCTAAGAAGGTAGATTTTTTAAAATAATGTCTTAGTTTGGTGTTTTCTTATTTGGGAAGTTTTTGGGGAGTGGGTTGGGGCAGGGAATGCCAACTTTTAAAAATAAACTTTGCTCTTTCCAAAAAGAGGTTTCAAAATAACATATACAAATATTCCTCACAGATCTCTTTTTCCCTGTCCTCCATCTAAGCTTTTTCACAAAAAGAAAAAAAAAAAAAAAAGAAAAAAAAAAAAAAAGTATATTTGGAGCCAAAGAAACCAAATCAACCAAATGATGGCAGATTCACACCACTCTACTGCAAGGAGCAGTAGAGGTACAAGAGGTAGAATCTACCTAGTTGTATTCCCCACTGAACTTCTGTAAACAGGTTGTTTACATCCCTGTAACATTGTTTAAAGTAACCTAGTCATTATTAATTACTAATTCAGATCTGAAAATATCTCTGTACACATGGATGTACAGAGTGAGTTCCCATAATAAGTTATCAGATCAAGATCATTGTGTCACTCTGCCTGACACAAAGGCTGATGAAGAATTGGGAAGATTTCCTGCCATTCTCTGACCTGCGGGCTGGCCAGGCTTCACCAGCACACGAGAACAGGAGGCACTCAGTGTTGCTTAGTTCCATTCCCATACCTCTGTCTCCAGGAGAACAAGCTCTCTGTTTCAGGGTCAATGTTGAGGGTCTTGTCCAGCATGACATGATTTCAGATCACCAAAAGCTGGCAGAAGCTCACATCTGCCTCTCAGCCTCATGGGCACGAACCCTCAGGGGACAGTTCTGAGCCAGGGAAATTGTATGTGTGATGGTTATTGCAGATAGAAAAGGATTCTTAACCTATATACAATCTCTTGAGCAACTTAACTCCCCACCCCCTTCCCCAGTGCTCTCTGAAACCCTCAGCCTGCCCTGAAATAGATGCTGAGCCTCAAACAGTCAGAAGCGATTTTGTAGTCTGAAATCCAAACCACGCACAATTGGCCTCTGAAACTAGTGGAACAAATGCTACTCTCTTGCAGCAAGATATTTTGGTCTTTGATAAATATTAACTGACATGCAATAGTCATAGCCAAAGCAGCTGACCCATATTTCATAACTAGTGGAAGTTTTCCCTGACACTATCATTAGAAGCACTCAGCTGCTGGGGGCTGTGAGCCGGATCCCGCTGCAAAACTCCTGCTCAGGCCCAGTACAAGATCACCCAGCACAAGATTACTGCCTGTGACCTTGACAGGAGGAAATGCATTGGAGATCACTTGACAGAAAATTTTTATGTGGCTCTTTACATCCTTTTAATTGGTTAAAAAGGGAGAAAGTGGAAGCATTCAAATTATGCCTTATTAACTGTTATTTTTCACTGGGGAAACTCTGCAGACTCACCTTTGTCAGCACAATCACGGGGAGGGAGCCAATACTGGGTAAGGGGAGTTTTGTCACAGGGATATTGTGTGACAGAGCTCATCTGGCTGCAGGGATTACAAGATAACACACAGAGATTGGTCATGAGGTCACCTTCAGTGTGACTGAGCTGCTGCTTTCAAAAAACTATCATTGGATGTGACTTCAGTGAAAATTATTTCATAACTGAAATCTGCAGGTCTCAACAAGATTCCTAGACATCAGAAAGCCTTTAGAAAAGACTACATTCTTGAGTTTAGAATATTGGGGGTTTTTGCTATGAAGCTGAAATATTTAATGTTTTCAGGGTTGTGTTCAAGTTTGGGTGTTTTCTGCGTTTTTGAAAACAAATAGATTCAAAGTTTGCAAACATAAAGAGGAGTGCAGAAAACCTGAGAATAATCACAATCTGCCTAATATTTTAAGTAATATAAAGTACCATGAGCCTTGGAAGAAAATGCTATGAACCTGGTACAGGAAAATCTTTGTTTACTTAATACAATTCTGAGTCCTTATCCATTATTTATTTATTTAGGTATTGCACAAATTTCCCCAGCCAAGCTGTTCAGGTTGCCAACATGAATAGCTTTCCACATCTGCTGCCAACTGATGTCTCCCCTGATGGTATTCAGAGCTGAAGAGCAAAAATTTCACATAGAGCAGAATCAGCTCTTTAATAAATGGATCTGTGGAGCACTTCAGCACAGACTAAAGCAGCTGTTTCAGTGGTCATGTGGCTTCTGACAATTGTCTCCAAAACTTGCCTGTGCTGCAACTCACCAAGGAGTTACCTGCTGCTTCCATCACAAGTTTCCATTTTTGCATTCGTAAATAACTTTTTAAGTGAAATGGGGACCTTGAAGGGTGCATTTATGTTGCTCAAATTCTGCACTGTTTGGGGAATGAGACCAAATTCTAACCTTTAGATCTTTAGTGAAAATTTGTCATGCTTTTCTTGAAACTCACTTAAGCACATTGAGGACTTTGCATGTGCAAAGGGGAACAAGTCCTGGTACACACTGCAACAAATGGAACTCACAGATTCCCTTCTGAATCTTAGATATGTCAGCTGAGGTCTTACTGTCTCACAGGGACCACTGAGCTAATTCTGTCAAACTCTCCTTGCCCCCAGTGGAAATTGTCCAAAATTAAACTTAAAAAACGCAAAAAACTGTGGACCATGCTCTAAGTTTGAGTGAAAACTGAACTGTCTTGGTAGCTGCCACATTTGTGTGCCAGGAATTGTTGTGTGGGGCTGCAAAAGGTGCTTACTTTTGGCCTCTGTTCCCACTGAAATCAGTCAGTGATTAAACTTCCACTGACCTCAGTGGGAACAGATTTCAACTCATATTAAGCATTTTAAGATCCAAGTATGCAGGTTTTACATATCTGACAACATACTTTTCCAAGCACTGTTATAAACCTTTTTCTCCCATCACATATGTTGGCAATGCATTTTTTGCAGTAGATGTTGGAAGAGACTGAAGGAATGCAATTGTTTTTCAGTGTCACTTAAATAAATTAAATATAGTGCCACAGGCTGAATGAGCAGATACAATTTTTTATAAGCTCATAATGTTTTCCTTTGCCTTAGAATGTCTTAGAATTGTTCATTAAAATTTGAACAGTGTACAGCACACAGCATCTGACATAACTGCCATGCCACCACTGCCATGTCTGCCCCATCACACAACAAACCAGACATGACTTTTTAATGAGAAACAATAAAAAATGTTCATCAATTATTAAAGTTCTCTTTTCAGTATGTATGGCTGAAAAAACACATAAATGAAAATATCACTTACACCGACTACATGTCACTTACACTAAATATTTTGGTTTTCTTATAGTAGGCCCAGCCACCCCCATATCTTTTTTATAGCATTGTCTGACAACAATACTTCACTTTTTTAGGCATGAAGGAATTCAAAACCCTCCCTTACTGAGCAACACACAGCTATGGCCTTGGGGTAAAAAATAAATACCTGCTTTTCACAGAATGCGTTAAGCAGTTCAGCCTTTCCAGAAATAAATTCTTTCTCCATACCCTCTATTTGGATCTTTTCAGAAAGAAACAAAAGGTCTCTGAAACATTAAATATTTTTGTATGTGGCACTGTTAATAAAGCTGATGGCACACAATGTGGAGAGGGTAATTAGTCCTGCAGTCCAGCATTCCCTCCCATGAGTGGGAACACTCTCCCTGTGCAGCTCCCAGTGACCTGAAGGTCATCCCTCTGTACAAGGACATTTGCTACAAGGGCACTAAGCTTTTTTTAAACTAAAGAGAAAACAAGGAAACTGCTTTCCTCTTCTGCCAACTTCTCTTCAGAGCATCACCGGGTCCCTTCCAAACTTTTGCTGCCTCCTGCCCCAACTATAACCTGAGGAGTGGAAACTTCTTTTATTCTTTGACCTTCATTGCCTTCCATAAGAAGGCAACTTAACTTTCTCGAGGCAGAAAAGACCCTCCTTTGACCTTACCTTCAGTTTTTCTTCATTCATGAATGCCAAGGAAGAATGATGAGGAAATTTGTTGTTCCCTTCTCCCCCGCCTCTCTCCCTCTTTCCCAGGAGCAGTCACAGCAGCTCTTGCAAAATCTTATCTCCTCAGTGCCTCACCCTATACATCCTATAGTTCCCTTATCTTGCCTGAGATAACAGCCCAGCTAGTGCAGTGGGTATTGGCTCATTGTGGGGTTCTGTAGTGGCCCTGAGGTGAGTGTGTAACCCAAGAGCTACAAACACCATTTCCTGTGCTATCCATATATTGAAATGCTGGAAAATCTAACATCCAGATATTGGCAAGCCAAGCTTGGCTCAGTGTGAGACTGAAAGAGATCACAGCCCAGGGAAGGATGGCTGCAGGCCATAAATGCAAATAGCTGTGCGATTAACAACATGTTATACCCATAAAATTTAAATCAAACATTGGTCAGCTGAAGGTCATTAAAGAAAGAAAGTCCCTTAGTTCTCCTTTAGGCTGCTCTGAAAGGCTGATACTCACCAGCAGGAGCTACGGTGGACTAAGAGGAAACCACACAGATTTAAAATATTTTGTTTTGGAGAAAGGAAAATGGATTTTCTGAATATTATGGTGAGCCTGATCAATGCAAGCAAAGCAGTAACAGATATAAATTACCAGAAACAACAACAAAAAATCTTTGTTGATTGGACTGACTGTTGTCAATACATATCACTTAGCCAGCAACCAGAGAGAGCACTCGCAGCACAATTATAAAAGGGCCAAACTTTCCAGAGTGCTCTGGATCCTTTGCAAGCTTCTGTAAGCGGAGTTCAAGAAATGTGAAACTACTTACTGTCAAAAAGCTGCCTGCTGACTGTGAATAGTCACCTTTGACAAGAGCTGGAGGGGATGTGGAGGTTGTTTCTGCAAGGCTTCAACTCCTTGAGGCAGCAGAGGAGGCTCTGCAGTGCCTCAGTGCAGGTACCCTCAGCTGTGCAACATATCAGGTCACTGGGGGATGAAACAGCTTCTGAATGAACAGACCTGCTTAACTTGACCATTGTCTCCTGCATGAACCAAAACAGGCTTGCTGGCAGGACAAATACCAATATTTTTCTCATCTCCACTGCTGGATGAGTAGAAATTTGCTGGATTTAAATAAAATGGAGAAAAAGACTTTTAATCCATGACAAAATTGCCTGTGACCAAGGTATGTCTTCTATATCAATAATTTAGACAAAAGATTACTAAGTTTACCTGGTAAATTAGTTTAACATTACAAGCTAGCAAAACAAACTCAGGGAGGCTGAACCTCTTGGTCAGAGCTGAAAATCACCATGATAGCTACAGAAAATGAAATGCTGATGTGCACTTGAACAGCTGGAGGACAAAACAGTTTCTGTGGAAGTTGAGTTTGTGACTCCTTCAAATTTTATCAGGGAAATAATTTTCCTTCATAGCTACCAGAGAGTAGGAAAGATCATAAAAGTCCAAAACTGGCCAACTGAGAAGCATCTATTACACCTGGCCCCAGGGAAGGATGGCAAAATGTATGAAAGTCTGAAGAGAAAAGTGCCTCTATGCAGAAATTACCAAATTCAGTACATTCACAGAAACACTCATGTTTATATTTATGAACAGTTTATATTTATGAACATGTTGCTATTGCACTATCTTCCTTGGCTTCTTTGTGAAGTTAAAATGAAAGCAAAATAGTACTGGTTTTGCCTGCAAAGTTTTTCTGATGCTGACTTTATTTATTTGTTTATTGCCAAGAAGAAGCCTAAAGGATGTGTAAAGTATCTGTTGTGACATACAGCACTTTCTTACTAGATCAAATCTAGGTCTGCACAGACAGCAGACAAGAACACAAAAGGGGGAGTGCAGATGAACTCACACTAGATTTAGAAAAAGAAAGGATTTAAGGCTGAAGGATTTGAAGGAAAACATCCATTATGAGATACTTCACATTCACCATTAGGCTGCCCTTGGGAGGGAGGGAATCAAGAAGCTGTAAAACAGGGTTTTAAATGGGCTTCTTGGGACTTGAGGAACCACTAGACCTCCATTAGACAGACTTTTGACAGGTCTCCCTGTTAGCATATCCAATATATAAAAATAAAAACGGCTCCAGCTGGCAGACTATTGTTACTATGGCAGCATAGATCAGGACCACTCAGAACTCTTGGAAGACTTTGAAACCAAACTATTTTCTAAAACCACAGGAAGCACACGTCACAGATATGGCATCATTCCTAGCTTGGAGCCCAGTAGTGACAGCTGCCTTTTCTCTGCTCTCTGCTTGCTTTCCTGGGGAGGCACGTGAGTATCTGGGACTCTCAGGACTCAGAAAGCATAAAACTATCCCTGCACAAAGCAAAGGGTCTGAGCAACAAGGCACGCATGAAAAATGTCCAATGTTTTGTAAAGCAGTTTTATAATTTTTGGCATAGAAATGTTAATTATCACTATTCCTCATCATGTCCATGTAGATATACAGTAGAAAACTGATGATTCCATCCAGTTCTCTTAAATTTGAACCTTTTTTTATGAGGTACTTCAGCTTCTATTGTTGTTATCCTTTTTGGGAGGCTCTACTCTAATTTTTTTGCAAATCTCTAGAGAACACTTGCAGCACGACCGCTTCCACCGCATCAAGAAATGGGTGTTGGAATATTGCTTTGTAAAGTCAGAGAAAAGGGCTGATTTGAAACTGATTAATGACTGAGAGCTACAGAAGCTTTGAGGGTGGAACATACTGTTTTACACAAAAAGTGTTCCCTGCTTAGGCTCTCTTGTTGCTTTACCAGATTACAAAGGGTTTTTCCAATGGGCAAAAGCAGAAGGGGCAGATTGAGCTCATGGAATTGGTTTTAAATAAAGCTGCATTCTCTTAATCTCTTGTTTCTAGAAGAAAATCCAACAGAAGAGAGATAAACCCATAGCAATGAAAAAACATGCATTATACCAGTAGTGGTAAAGCATATATTTATTTTTGAACGCCCTTAGCAAGCTTTATATGAACTGACTTTAATAAAGGAAATATTTGCCTTCTTGTTGATCACTCATGTATGGACTTACATCCTTTTCTTTCCACATTTCAGCCTTGGAAATTAAGCAGGAATATCTCCTTTTCTGCATGTTTTTAAACATCAGGTTCTTTGCAACACCCAAGTCAGATAGCAAAATGCAGCCACATAAGGCAAAGCCTGATAATGCACCACCTTCCCCTGTGGGTCCTACAAGTAACTAATAAATATTTAAGAGCAGCAGCACCTGAGATCAGAAGGAAATAGTGATTCTTCAGTCCTCCAGTAGGGAGCCCACAGAAGTGCATGGAGCAAACACCTACTTTTCTTCTAGGTCACTGGGCAAGCTGGAAGGGCGTTGTGTGGGGGAATGGGAATTGAGTAGAGGCAGTGAGGAGGAGGGCTGCAGCTAACTGGCTGCCTCCTGGACTCTGAACTATACAAATCTGAGCTTCAGGAGCATCCTCTGAGCTCAGCAAACACATTTCAGTGCATTCACAATTTGTCAGGATGGTAACACAGGGTTCAAACAGGGAGGTTTGTTTGTAAGTAAATTCTTGTCCCACTACTACAGCTGTGTCAAGCCTGATGCCAGCTGGCACTGGAAGCTGTTCTGCTGCCAAAATTTGCTGTCTCCAAAGCAAATGGGAACAGGCCAGCATCCTGTGGATCTCAACTGTAAGTAGCCATCCAAGACAGAATATAAGATGAGCTTTTAGAAGAGACTGGCGATCTCCATAGGAACAGTCAGCTCAGAGACACACAGAGAGTGAAAAAGAGAGAGGGAGGTTATCCCTACTGCATAAACAGCTCATTTTTGTCTCCTGACTAATATTTAGAATCAGATTCTCCACTGGGATAAATTAGAGCATCTTTAGCTCTATGTTTGAAAAAATCTTGACATCATTGTATAAACCATATTATTTGAAATGATAAATCTGTTTTCTTTGCCTTACAGTTTAAGAGCCTCCAGGCTATTGTTTTCCAGGCTTTTTACAACATCAGAGAGGCAAGAGACTTAGTCACACTTCATCTTCCTGCAAATGGAGACTGGATGTAGTTCCCCAAGTCTGGGTTAGAGGGAATGAAAGGAAAATCTTGTACCCATCACCATAAGGCAAGTAACAAAACCATAAGAAATAGTGGCTGCAAAGTCTGTCCATCCCCAGCTCACATCAGTGGAAGAAGTGGTTTTGTGCCAGCTAAAGACCCAGCCCTCAGTCTAAATATTGACTCAGTGTTTGGCTTCCTGGACTAAACAAGAATTTTCATGAGGCATTTCCCAAACCAGTTGAGTTTGGAGAGCCTGAAAGCTTCCATTTCAACCTTTATGTGATCAAATTGGAGAGCTCTATTTGAGAGTACTGCAGAACAGAGTCAAAAGGTTTCTTAGCTGCTTTAAAATTTGGCTTTTAAAATCTGGTTTTTATATATGCTTGCTGCAGCATGTACAAACTAGTAAGTATTCTCCACAAATGCAAGAAAAAAAATTCCTGCCCCTGTAGTCATACCTAAATCTGGACAAAATATTTAAGAATCATTTTCTTCTCAAAAAAACAAGTCATTTATCTGATTCAGGAAATGGAAATCAATCTTTACTGCTATGCCTGAAGTGAAAGTTTTTTTCCACTCTTCTGAAAGCTTTGTGTTCTATTTGGCCAACTAGGTATATTTTATAGGAACTTAGGAAGAAAAGGCAAATCACAAACAATTCTTTCAAAAATATGGCAATATTTGCAACATTTGTATATTTTAAACATGAAAATAGTAACAGGATTTTTCTGTAACCAAGGAGAAGACATCAAATATCTTCTGCACTAGATGTGTAAGATCAATCTTAGTCCAGGACTACGAGCACAGTAATGTACAATTGTTTGCTTAAGAATTTAATTTCTTCAATCTATTTTCATCTCTACAGTCACCAAAATGACTTTGAAACATGTTCTCTCTTGATCCTGATATTCTACTTTCAGCATACTGACTCTGCTGCAAATTTTGGAAAAATCTTATCCTGAGCAATTGCCTTTTTTTCTCTGACACTGAGCTTGCTGGCTCTGAATTGCTTCTCTGGATTGAACTCTGCTCCTTTGCAGGCTCTGTCAGTGATATGTTGCTACATACACTGATTTAGATCTCATCAATGTACCATCCTCTGCTCTCCTCATGTCTCAGTAACTGCTGTAGCCAAGGCAAAAGGCCTTGGTTAATTACTTGCTTCCTTAAAGGGTATTTGGAAGATCACAGAAGACAGGTATGTTATTGTTAGCTATAATACCACTTGCTCATTCAAAGGCCATCAAAACCTCCTCAGATCAAAGTTCCTTACTGAGAATTCACACTGTGCTGTATCCTAATGAGTACAGACTGGGATCACGAGTCCTCGGGGCTCAGAAAAGAGAATCACCTCTTTTAATCTGTAACCTTTTATTGTTGCTGTTTTCCTTGACTACTTAACTCTGGCCTTAAGTGCTCTTGTGCACCAAATTCCAGCCTCCATTTACTAAGGGGTTACCCCACCAAAAGGACAAAAGCTACATTAGCCCCATGTTTGACAGCAGCCACAAACGTTGGGATTTTTTTTTTTTTTCCCAATATAAATGCATTTTTCTGCTCCCATTTCCACTTTGCTACATCTGCCTATGATGGGGTCTTTTCTGTTCACCCAGCAGTGACAGCACTGAAAGTAAGAGTGTGTCAGCCCCTCTTTCAGTGCCCGGGTTCTGGACACAGCATAATGGACATTGCCGGTGGGGACACACTCAGAGAGTGTCATCTGTGCTGAGGGAAATGGCCTACATCAAATGGATGGGGAAAAATGTGTGTCATGAAGAGGAGAAGAAAAATTTATCTGTTTTGCAAGGCTATCAAGGATTTCAATAAAGGGCAGTAGATGCATTGCCTTTGATTAGCTCATAAACGCCTGTACTTCCATTCTGGGGAAATGAAGTTCTACTTAACAGACTCTACTCTTTCTCACAGAGATGGGAGGAATTTATTTCTGATGGCTCCTCACTGAAAGCAAGCCATCATTCACATGCCAAGAAATACTAGGGTAATGAAAAGTGCCATACACTGTGCAGATACTTCCCCCAATTTCTCTTTGGAAGCTTATTAATTATCAGAACTTTCTGAGAGGTTTGTAAATCATGGGGAGAATCTGCTTAAATAATCTATGAATCTATAATGCTCATTATTTTCAGAGTTTGGAAAAACAAGTCCATGGGCAATCCCATCACCACAGCAGCACTCTCTTTTGGTCTCCTGAGTGTGTGAGGATCCCCAGTCTGTAACCATGACACCCTTTTTTGTGTTTCCTATTAAATAATACAAAGCAGCAGTGATCATTTACATGGACTCAGCTAAAGGTCTTTATTTTATAATACCTGTGCCCTTTTAAGCCACTTATTTGCATTTGCCTTAGGAGATGTGCTAACTTCTAAGGCAACAAATGCCTGGAGAAGAACCACAAGACAAGAAAAGGCTGAAGTCTGCTTGCGAAAAGGGATCAGACAGACCCACACATAAAATAAAGAGAAAGAAGCTGCAGGCTGTGCCTTCCCGCAGCTTCTCCTGCCCATGAGCCCATGCCAGGCCACCACAGGGGAAGGAGCAGCTTTAGAGGGCTCCCCACCTTCCACTTCCCACCCAAATCCAGCTGGGGACACAAGGCGCCCCACACGCAGGTGCACAGAGATGCAGTTCATAGATTTGTGAACCAGCTGGAAAGATTACAGTCCAATAATTCCACAGGCAGCTTGGTTGGAGACAGCCCAGAGAGCTCATTTACTTAGGGGGAAAAAAAAAGAGCAGGGCTGACTTCTGCAACACAAGTATTTACAGAGGCAGATCACAAATCCAGTGGTTTTAGCTGCTTAGTCATGAGGAATGACTTGGTAAGGCCAGAACAAAAAACAACACTTGGGAAGAGCTTAATTTCATTGTCTAAAGGTTCCTCTGCTGGGTTCAACCAGCTCTGCCCTCAGCTTGTTTAGGCAGCTTTTCTTGGTAACAAAAGAGTTTCACACTCCAGCATCCATGAGAGATACAATTTTCAGATGCACTGACATGACACAGCCTTGGCACTGGCCTCGCTCTGTGCAGAGTGAATGTAATTAGGTTCTGGTCACTGGGCTGCGGGCAAAGCCCAGCTTCCAGCCCACACAGTAATTAATGACAGCACAATGACATCCAAAATCGACACACTTCACGCTGGGGAAGGGGGATGTTTGGAGGTTAGGAAATTATGGTCTGTGAGTTTTAGAAAATCTTGTGATACAACACTGAACGCCACAAATACCCAGAATGCGCATTCCAAACGGAGCAGCTGGGAAAAAAAAAGCACAATTCTCCTTTCTGTACAGTACCAACAAGTGTATAGAGAGTAGCTCACCCTATTTTTAGGTTTTTCATACATTCATCGCTAACCCTATCTCTTCTGCACCACTTCCTGAGCTTTGCTAATTAGTGCATTGAGCCATACATGTGGATATATAAATATAGCATAGATATAAATACCTTGTGGGTTTGAGTTTAAAAATATCCCTAAAACTAGATGGCAATTGTGTCTAATAGGGAGCACAGTTCTTCATATTTCCTTCCTTGCCTTCATTTTGTGAGTATAATATAAACAATTATTTTACTATCATAAATAATTCAAGTAATTCCACAAGATATCAGTAATGTCAATTGGATTTCTTCCCATCAATGAAAATTTCCTGTTTTCTACTATGCTTTGGGAAAAAACCGCTCAGCCTTGATGCATCAGGAGTTGAAAACAGGTCTTTTGTCATTCACAGCCTTTGGAGTCCAACTTGTACACTGTGAGCCCAAAGTCACAGGTTTGTGCTTCCTGAAATTTGTATCCTCATTTCCAAGCACCATCCTGCAATTCATGCAGGCTGGACAACCTATGGTACTCGTTAAGAAAGCACCATAAGGGAAGTTGACTGGGCCCATAAGTGACATATGTCCTCACATCACTGGCCCTGAAGAATATGTAATCCATATTAAATAAAGCCCCAAGCCATTTGCAATAATATTTTCTCAGATTTAAAAGGTCATTAGAAGGAGATAAAAGGTTGAGGGAGAACTTTTTGCAATGGATAAGAATAACACAGCACAGATGTAACATTTCTGGTGGATGATCCACGAGGTCTTTGAAAACATTAATTAAGCCTCACATTTTCCTTATGAGATAGGTAAACACTGTGGCTCCCTTGCTCTCTGATCTGTAAAGCAAGGCCAATAAAAGACTTGTGACTCATAAGACATCACAAGAGCCAAGAGCAAAATTAAAAAAGACTTTGCAGCCAGCCCACATTCTAGCAATGTGCATTAATTCAGTCAGTGATGGGATCCTGTGCCCTGCTCAGGCAGGGTCAGGTCCTGTTTTCCTCCCTCGCCAGCTACAGCAGAGTCCTGGATGTACTGATTTCCAGTTTTACATAACTATAAATAATCTGCTAGTCTCATTCTTCCAGGCTCCAGTCATCTGTAATTTCCAATATGACTTCTTTCCTCCTCCTCCTTCTCTACTGCACTGCTTTGATGCTTAACCCCTTGGTGCTTTTCTTTGCAGCGTGGCTAAGAAGCCTCAGTAGAAAGGGAAGCTGTGAGCCAAATGATGAACGTGTTCAGCACAGTCCACAGCTGCGAGAAATTGAATGATAACAAAGCCGGCAGGAAAGTGTTTAAATTCTCCCTTCTGTCCTCAGATCTGAATAGCAGCAGGGTGTAAGTGGCTCACAGACATTGTACCTCTCATCTTCACCATGGGATGAATTTCACTTAAACAGCACAGTTGTACCCCACAGCTTTGGTCTCCATTCCTACCTATTTTCAGTTCTGAGATAGATCCAACAGAAACTCTACCTGATAATAAATTTTAATCACACTTGTGCTAACTTCCAAACACATCTGTGCACCTACAGCTGTGATTCAAAGTGCTGCACCGGACAGGTGGACTCAGAGATGAAAACATAAACAAAAGAAGAATCAAGCACTGTTCTCCAAATTTTCTGTTCTGTTAGGCTTTATATATTGTATCAGAGAACCAAATTATCTTTTTCTGTGGTTGGTCAAATACATTCAAAACTCTGTCCTGGAAAGCACTTGGGAAATGAATGCACCAAGTTGTTTAGGACAGAAGTTTTAACTAAGAAGTGCAGGTTCATGATCAGAATCATTGCTTAAAATTGCATATACAATATTAAATCTGAGGTCACATTTACTTAAGTTATTTAGAAAAATGTATGTTATTTTTTCTATCTCTTTGGGCCAACAGTCCTTCAGGAAAGAATTCCACTTTGTTCTCTTTCAAAGACTAAAAAAATGGCTGGAAATTTTTTAACTGTAGCTTTTGTCCCTGTTGCAAAGACATAGATATTTGTCAGCTCTGAAATTTGATTTATTGTGGAGGCTGTCAAAAGAATCAAATTGATGGTGGAAAACAGTGATGAAATAAATATGAATCCTTCACCTGAGTATTAGGACACAATGAGCTCTACAAGCACCACTGTTTTATTTTAACAACCAGATGCATTAAAATTTATCAGTATTCATGTCATTTATTGAAATAGTGTGTTAATATCTACGTTTCAACATGGAGTGGCCATTTGATTCTACACAAATTCAGTGTCCACTGCTGAGAGCAAAAGAAGGTCAAGTCACCTCTTGACTTGTGCATGAAAGTCCTGCATCATTAATGAGATGAGAAAGAAAGGACCATCTTTAGGCAGGTAATCCAGCAGAATAAGTCTCTTGATCTGGATCCCCACAGTTAATTCCTCTGCATCAATATTTCAAATGCATCAGGTGTAGGGGAAAATACACTTGCCAAAAACAACAGTTTGGCTTAAAATCAAATCTGTAACCTGCAATGTATTAAGTGCCAATGTTCTTGGAATGCTTCCTGGTTTTATGAATACAACCTACAGTTCAAGTGCTATCATGTAACCAGGATAAGAAGATATTTAAAAAATAAAGGTATAAAATGCACCTTACCAGACAGATTGTGGCTCAAGAATATAAATGAATGCAGAGTCAAGTCATTGTTCATAAAGTATTATTTCAGTAATCTGAAAGAATGATCTAGAGAAAGGTTTGTATGTGATGATAAATACGCTCATAAAAAATTGAAAAGCTCACAGGTTTCTTTAAGACTGACAGCACTGGAAATCCTGAGCTATACCAGGCCAAGCAGCTTCCAGTTTATTCAGACAAAACATGTTCTGGGACCTGAGGAAGTGTCTTTTAGTACAGTGCTGGCCAAGCTGAACTTGCTTTTTCAGTTGAATATTCACTGAATATTACATTTTACTTGGGGTTTCCTTGTACTGATGTGACAGTTCATCACAGCTGCCTACAACTGTCAGCATCTCATTTCTCCAGACAGTGAGGCCAGAAATTCATTTCAGCAGCCTGAGTAAAATAATAGAAAGCATAACACCCAGAATGCTGGAGACATCCCATGCTTGGGAACCCAAGTGTGGTTTGGACAAAAGTTATGAACTGAGGAGATGCCACTGGAGCTGCCAATTTGAGTGAGCCTGAAATAAGTGATTCTTGAATGGATCTCTCCCTCCCTTTGTGTGGAAGCTTCCTCACTTTGTACAGAGTAATTAATTAGGCAGAAAGATTTTTTTGTTCTGTAGTGGGAGATTTAGATTCCTATTCCTTTACCAGTTGTCAATTATTTATACAAAGTAGAAAAGAGTCAACAAAAGGGACTGTAAATGCCCCATGCAATAATGACCTATTGCTTGGAGGCTGCAATGCTCTCCAGGCAGAGGAGAGAACTGAACCTCATAAAACCAGGACAAAATAATCTCCTTCTCCCTCAATAATAGAGATCTTTTGCTGTTTGGCTTTTTTTTTTTTTTTTTTTTTTTTCCTGAAATGAGAAGGAAAATTTGACCCAAATTCACAAGCAGTTTCCAGGCAACTGAACTTTGCCAGAACATGTCACGAAGCTCTGAGATGCTACGTGCTACCCTGATGGAAAAGCTTAATGGATGGCAGCTGTACCACGAGGTACAGGAATGACAGTCAAATGGCAGGGGAAAGAGATCCCTGTCACTAAAGAAACACTAAATACTGATCATCAGGATGTACTGTTGCCTCCAAAGGATGGTGATCCACATCTTGAAAGTGATAGGAATCCTTCCCCTCATCATCTAGTATCTTGTTTCCATTTCTGCTTTATGAAATTATTATTAATCCTTCTTCCTAGGATTTTGATATAGGAGGGTAACTTAGTGATGGTCTGTAAACTGTGTGTTTGGGGCAGGAGAATAAGCACGGATTTCAGAATAGGAGGCACCTTGACCTTTTTCTTTTTTAATACATGGTGCATTAAAGATGTATTTTAAAGGTTTTTGAAGGAGAGCAGTATCTTTTGGCTATTAATGACACATTTTTCTGAAGAGTGAGGAAGACGTGGGAAATAGTAAGAATGTGTTTTGACACTTCTTCAAGCAGAGTGGTGAGTTGAGCTTTACACTAATGGTGGGTCAGAAGGCCAAGTCAGCTCTTCACAAGAGGCTTGAGAGGTAAAATTTCCTAAAAGGCATTGAGAGAATGGTGAGGCAATGCAGGACCACAAAGTGAGAGATGACTTGACAGGTGAGCAGACAGGAAAATTAGTCTCTCCCTTCAACAGATTTAAAATAGTGGCATCTACATCCAACCTGCTTAACAGATCCTATGATTCTATGGTAATAGACTACTGAAGAAAAGCAGAGTTGGCCTTCATTGCACGCTCTGACCAGCTTAGGGGAAACTCTTCCAGTCAAGTTCTCACTTTTCACTTTCTTACTGGGTCACCATCATACATGCTGAGAGTTTGCTTAATGGCTCAGCCATCACAGCAGATCCTCAGGATTTTGAGTGAGAGAGATGGCTCCTGTTGGAAGGGAGACTCTCAGAGTCCTCACAAGTTAATTCTGAGATTGTGTTCTGGAGACAAGCCTTGCAGTTTTACCCTGAGGTTCAATGCCACAGCAGAAAGAAGAAGCCTAGAATTTTTCAGTATCTTATAACCAATTTAGTAAAAGATTTATATCCATATCTAGTTCTGAGTAAAACCATGTTAATTAGCCCTTGTGATAAAAATATGCCAAATACTATCAGCAGTCTTCCTTATTCTTCCTAGACAGATGTGAATGCAGACAGAGATACTTAAGAGGATAATTGCACCCTGGCTCTTTGTTCACTGAAGAAATCCCCTGCTTGAGCTTCTGCTTCCTTCTTGCACTGAGAAACCCAGCAGAGCAGCTCACTGCAGAGCTGGGTAGAACCATAAATAAATAGGACAATTTCATTTGATTGTCTCATTCTTGTTTTTGTTATTGCTAGTTGTCCCATCCACAAACTATATTCTTTGTCTTGAAGAAAGAGACATCTGGAGAGATACCATAATCAGTGATTATCTACTGTGCCATGTGCACAAAAACAAGATATTTTAATAAGTCTGCTAACCTATCATATTATTCCAATCATAAATCAAATCAAGGAGGGGAAAATTAGATAAATATATAAGCTGATCAAAGTCAGGCAAAAGAACTATACTCTCATTTTTTCCTAGAAATGCAGAATATATTTTACAATAAAATAATAATGAAAATAATTATATACTGTTTTGAATAAGAACACTTCAGAAAAAAAAGTATTTCCTCAAATTATTTTTTTCTTTGTGGACTGAATGATCTTATCCCACATTAATATAATTAAACACCCATTCTTGTTTTAGTTCTTCTAATGACACTGGTAAAATGCATCACTCTTAAGATGCACATTGTCTAACACTGTGTAAAAAGTTTTGTACTTTTATTGCTCCCTGCCATTCAGCATGCAGGGCACAGGAGAGGAGGCGATCTCCTTTCTTCAATTAAATATACAGCTATTTATTTCTTCTGCAGTCAGTATTTTCTTTAGGATCTCTCAGATAAAGATGTGGGAAACAGTTTGTGTCCGGATTTGCAAGGCAAAACAAAGCACAGTGTGACTACTGTCGAGTCTTACATTCTTCTGTGTGTCACAGTGAGTGAACTTAATTACGGTTCATTAACTCCAAATCCAGTTTCTCATTCATGTACCCAACAGTGTGGCATCAAATCATCTCTCATAACTTCAACATGATGTTCTTAAATCAATGTGGACTTGTTCTATATCAGCATACCCTATAGTCCTTGCATTTTTTCAGGATATTTATAAATGGAAACATGGTACATAATTATTAATGCTTTCAGAAGATAGTTTTGAAGAGAAATAAATTGGGATTATCGATTCTCTTCCCTGAGGACAGTCTGATTAAGTGCTTCCAAAAGTTCCTGTCCGATATCTTTAGCAGCAAATGCCCTGCTGTGCCTGCCCTCTGGTTATTAGTTTCACCTGTAAACAGTTCACTGCCACTGCTGACTTCACTAAACATCTTCGTTGTACTTCAATCTGCATTTTATGTGAACTCTGGAGCTATTAGCCACTAATATCAACAGCATTGCACAGTCTAGGAACATTTATTGGTCCCCTGCTTAGTTTAATGTTTCTGCCTTAGTACTGTAATATTATTAATAGTCACAAAGTACAATAAAAGAAAATTAAGTGTTTATTTTGTTTAGGCTTTCACCACTTTACCTACAGCCTTTTTCCATTACATTTGCACATAAATGAGCATACACTACATTTTTTTAGTGCGTCTAAAAGTCAGGGTTTAACTCCCCTAATCATATTCTATTTTCTGTCATCTTTCAGGCTACTCTATTTTTTATTGCAAGCATATTATGGTAAATCTATACATATATTTTATGGAAATTAATAGCATGCATTTAGTAGCTAGTCATCTTGCTAATAGGCTTCATTTGCATATTTTTCTCTCTCTTTTAAAAGAAATATTTTGAAAAAAGCTTTTTGTCTTCAGTAGAGCCATGACATATTCTGCAGAACATGCTCACATCACACGCATTCCAAAATAGCCTGTTTGCTGCTTGTGGTTCTTTTTATTGTTCCCCTCAGTTTCATAGTTATAAAACCAAAACTGAGGTTTTAATGCCTATTAAGATCAGCATTGATTCCGATGCATTTCAAACTGATGTGCATGCAATCCAGAGACAGTCGCCTTCCAAGAGACAATGAAATTCTGAAGTGTCCACTTTCCCGAGGAACATTGGCCTCCACAGACAATGTGCTGCTAAAAAATGATCCAAGTCATATCTGGCCACAAGAATAGAAATGAAAGTGCTTCCCATGGACATACACAATTATGCATGAGAATAGCATTAACTGCATTCCTTCCAAAGACCAGCTCGAGTACATATTCCTCTTAAGGGAAGTAGAGGGTGGATAAAATTAAAGATTACACAGTTAATGAGTATGCAAAACTGCAGCTGCAGAAAGCCTCTTTCTGTGTGGGGCAGGCTTTGTGCAGTGCCCTGGTGGGCACAGCCTGGGCTGCTCCTCTCCCACTGCATGGCAAGGGCTGCCAAGGCTGAGCAGCCAATCCGAGAGGTACCGGTGTGAAATGGAAAATAAAATAACACTTCCTTGGGTTAAAATTTAACCACGCCCATAATCTCTTTAGTGGAGAGAAGTCAATTGTTTTCCCCATCCAGATAATTTAGCTCCCCACAAGTGTCCCAGCCAGTTCTGCAGAACTTGCACAACCCCATACAATGGCAGCGTGAGCTACCTCGGTCACAGGCAATTTGGTTGTGAAACTGCAGCTCTAGAAAAGCCCGAAGGGCCCAGAGCTCCCAAATGGTCCTTGGAGAGGCCTTCTGCCAGCCTGGCACAAGTATCTGGTGTTACTGGACTCTCTGTGTCAGATTCAGCTCCCTATGATTAAAGTGATTAAAGCTTAACACTTCTAAACGGCTTAATGAAAGACAGGAGGTGGCTTACATTTTTTCTGTCTCTAATTTTTCCAGTATTCAGGGGCTTAGATTATATGCCAGGAGTCTCTGCACCATAGGAAAACTATTATGTTCTCTATTCTTGCACTATGAATTCAGATTAATAGCTCCAAATTCGTGCTCCCTGCAGACTGAATTGCGATTCTTTGAAATGTATGCATTTGTTGGGCTATATTCATTTGTACACATAGCTAATTATAAAGTAATTAGTATTATCTCTATACATCTAAACAGGCAAGCAATGGAAGACAGAACCATTTATTATAGTGACAAAGGGAATCAGCATTTTCTTATCATGAAAATTCAAGTTATCTTGTTTTCTTGTACATCAGTGTAATTAATCACTGTGTTTAGCATTCATAGATAATAACACTCAGAATCTGCTTTGATGAGATACAAACAAGCATATTATGAATCACTTCACATACAGACCATCCTAATTGCTAAAATTACTGTCTCCATGTCTGCTGTTCCTCTAGCAGCAGTGAACAAAATGAAATGCCTCAAACACTCCCATGCTTTGACAGACAGCTTAGCTGCTGTGCTAATATGGTGTTTGGGATTCTTATTACAAAGACATATTCTTCCTTTACTTACAATTTCATCAAGCTAGAGCAATCCAGGGGTGGTCACTGTGTGATGCAGGGCATATGCAAGGACATAATCAAACTTTCTATGGTGGATGACTGAGGGAGTGAAAATCACTGTCAAATTCACTAATTCACTGATCCCACATAAATCAACCTCTTCACTGAATGCAAAACAAAGCAAAAACTTACTTTTATCTGTAACTGAGTAATTTTAAAATAAAAGTACTGTTATCAGTTAATTGAGATTGTCTTCAATTATATAAATACAACTGACAAACCTTTAGGGCTTTTCATTAATCAGGGTTCATCAATTCTAATCATCTGACACTCAAACACTCCAATTGCCATGCCAATGTAATTACAAGTTGCCAATTCTGCTGACAAAGTTCTCAGGTTACAAATACAGTTATCAATGCAGGACAAGTAATATTGTGCCACACTAATTTCACTTTCTTGAAGCATTAATGCTAAACTGGTGACAGATTTTATTAATGAAATTAATCTTCAAATATGTACTCAGTCATTATTTTTGGTTCAGAACCAGAAGCAGACACTGATTCCTAATCCCATATGATATTTTATCACAATTAATAAACACAATTGGAGTTACGGTAGAGTTAATCTTCATCTTCAATCAAAATCATTAAAGTTTAATCTTCTAAGGGTAATTTGTTTGACCCCATCCTACCAAAAACATTCTGCCCTACAGATTGTGACTGAGGGGAGAAGGACAGTAAGGAACCAATTCAGCAGTTGCTTTAGAGCAGTTGCTTTCTTTCATGCTGCACTTACATCTGAATGCAGAGTGCAAAGACTGCTCATCACTACAAGATGATTTCAAGTTAAAAAATGTGCTTGCTGCCTACAAAATGTGCACAAATTCATTTAAACAGCATAGAATACTATCTGTTAGTAACTGAAAAGCATTCTACAAGTCTATGCAGCTACAGACATCCAAGCAATGGCCAAACATTACACACTGGAAAAGCTTCATTGGCTTCCATCAGGCTGATTACAGAGTACAATTATCTCCTCAGTCAATTGTTGCTTTTCACTTCCAGAATTGCTACAGGATACTTAGGAATTTTTTCAAGAAGAGATATCCTCTTTCCTCTTTGCATTCAGCATTATTTATCTTTTTAAAAAATAGATCAAGAAAAGGAATCAGAGAAAATCTTTCACCGTATGATAAGAACACCTGAGAGCAATGTGATTTGTGACAAAGCACAGTCTGAGTTTCAAGTATCAGAAAAGGAAAGAACAGCCAAACTAGGTCAGATCAAGGGCTCTCAAACCGGCCAGCAGAAGGTGACAAAGTGAAAGTGTTAAGAGGATGGCAAGCATACTGTCGTGCTTTCACAGGACACTTTCAGACAGTTCTAGTCTCAATGTCTTCTCCAGTAATTCCTATATTCAATTTTCTTTCTTGAGTGCTATTGAAAACTGAGCTGACATTTTCATTAAACTATCTATAGTAACTATAATGTCTCATCTGTGAACAGTAGTACTTAGTTCCCATCTGAACATATTGACTATATTGAACACTTATCTAATCACCAGCCCCTAGAGCAATCATAATTTAAAAAATTAAAATACAGTTATGAAATATAGCTGAGCAGTAGATACATCCAGATCTAGATCTCCCAGATGTTTTCAGACATTTGAAAGCAAAAAGACAGAGATATTCTAAGGATTTTGAGGATTTGGTGTTGGTTTCTGAGGTTGGTGGCTTTTTTTCCACCAAAATCACAGAAGTGGCATTAGAATTATTAACTCATGGGTAATCCCTGGCTTTTTGACTGTGTCATAAACAGTTATAAGATAACCAAAAGGAAAGTTAAAAAAAATTAATTAAGACATGACTTGCTAAATATTGTTGGTTATATGCGTTAACATTAGGAGCTCTCTCCCTCCTCTGCTTGCACAATTTCTTTTAACAGAACTGTCAGTTTGTGCCCATATTGAAATAAAGAACAATAATTCTAATTGACTTCTATCTTGTAAGAGTTGCTAAGCAAACTCATACTGAAAATATACATCAGCACTCCAGCTTGCCAAGAGTAAACATGTAGTTGAAAGTAGGCAAGATTTTTCGGGTTTTTTTTTTAATTTTCATAAATAAATTACTATAGTAACGACATGGGCATCTACCTATACTAGCTCGAGGCTGTATCAGCTCATGTCTTATCTTACAATGAATCACTTTGAGTATTTTTTGACCTAGTGCCAGTCCTGCTCAGAATATCTGTACAACCATGCTGGAGTCAATAAAGCCTTGAACTTGCAGGCTGAAGCACATGCTTTATTAAAATGTGTACTGCAAACAGGCTGCTGACGTCTGTGACAAAAGACACAATGAACAAAAAGTGAAATATAGATAAGGGTTTGCAGGAGGAGAGCCTAGAGAAGCTGCCTTCACCTCACAGATTTTTGGTATTCACTATAAATGTACATTCCCACATGCACTTCAAGAGCATTTGACACTTTGTAAACCTCATTGTTCAGGAACAAAGTGTGAAAGCTGCACTGACTTAGCAGGAGTTCATGGCACAAGTGCATGGCAAATTCAAGAATGCAAGCCTGCCCTCAATACAGACTCCCTCCCTTTCCACATGACCACCAAGCTGATGCACACGTGAAAAGCCCCCAGAGACCCATACTGGCCCTCTGATGTTTCATCATTCTCAGTGGGGCTCTCAGAAGTGCACGATGGCAACGCCAGGCACTGAATTTGTCAGCTCTGGAGAGGAAATCAGAAGCAATTAGGCAGCAATATTGGTTAAAATTTAGTATCTCAGCTCTTAGAACCATTTCTTCCCACAACACATATTTAATGACAAATTCTGGAAACTCCATTTAATTTTCACTCAGCTTAACAGGCACTCACCCTCTGAAGTGCCTGGGAATTGTTTTTGAAAGGGGGTTCAACAACAATGTCAGCTTTTGGCCCTAAGTCAGCTGGAAACAAGCCACAAGCTAGACACAGATGGCCCGTAGGATACGCTTCCAAAGACCTTGACAAACTTAAAATTAAATTTTAATTATGTCTGTTCAGCTTGATTTATAATAATTGTCAATATCTGTGGTTTGAAATAACACGTTTTACAACATGATCAGTTAGAGAAAATATTTTCCTAATGACTAAAGGGAGGAAGAGTCTGTATTGAGTCCAAGAATTATATTATCAATCTTATTTATTATTTTTTTAAACCATAACACAAAAACATTTAGGAGACACTGATCTGAAACTGGGGAGAAAGGCTGAAGAATAATATGTTTTCCTGGTTCTGCAGCAGTCTGATTTAGAAGTCTATTCCTGCAGACAAGAGAGCAGCTGAGGTCCCAGGAGTTCACAGAGATAATTAATGACATTTGATATGCTCACAAATTTTGAAGAGTCCCTAGAGCCATAAAAATTGTATTGGCCAATTACTTTTTTTCAATAATTATGTGCCAAGAGTTGATAATTTATACATTTGGACAAAGATTGTTGTGATGCTCTTCACAAGTTCTCCACGATTATTTTATTCCACAGCAAGGCTCATTAAAATATTCAGTTCTTTTCTTTCCTGTAGAGTTCACTTGCAAAAATGGGCTTTCAAGCTTATCAGGTTTTGGGCAATATTTCTGAAATAAACTGCCATGACTTAAAAGATACCAGGCTAAACAAATTCTTTCTCAACTGGTGTCAGTGTTTCTTGCCTTCAAGCAATGGCCACTGGCAGAACCACAGGCTCAAGCTGTGGCTGTGCCAGGAATTTGCTGAATCAATACTTCAAGTTGCTCAGAAATCCTCTGCTTTCCTGCTTTGAATCTATTCACAAACCAATTATTGAATATGGTTTTAAACAAGAGGAATAAAAGGGTAGATTAAAAGAGCAACTCAATTAATGTGAAGTAAGAACTGCTAAGCTAGAGTGAAGCATATATCCCAATAATGCCAGCAGAAGAGTGTTTAGAGGTGATAAACCACAGAAAATTGCAGCTACTGTCCCGGCAATGAAAAAATGGCTCACCAGAAACAAATCCCGTCACTTGCAACTATTGTATTGGCAGGTTAGTGTAAGAGATGATGCAGATCCTCAGTGTTAGGGTTTTTTTTTTCCCTTATAGAAAATGAACAAAACTAATACACATTTCTGTCTTGATTTTCTTACAAATTGAACCAGAAATTACATCTGCCATGGGTCTGTGAATTCCTGGCCATTGCTTGATTCATTCTGACCAGCAAAGGTCAGAATGAAAAGGTATTATAAGCTTTCCAACTCTGTACTCTTTTTAGAGGCAGGCTCCTGTAATATCTCATCCCTAATAATATACTTGTTTTTCATAGCACAAATTGAATGAAGTATTTTTCTTCATATATCAAATCTTGTCTAATTTACAATATTCTCCCATTTTGGGCTACAAATTAAAATTACTGTTGCCTTTGTTGTAAGTAAGTGGATTGACCCCTGAAATTTGTGTATTATGGAATAAAAGGACAGGACTTTGCAGCTTTTCTGCATTCTACCCCTCTAACCTACAGTTCCTAAACCAACAGGTTTCCTCACACAAGTCCTTCACTTTTTTACAAACACAACTCCAGAAATTCTGTATATAATCTGGAAGTCTGTGTATTGAACTATTGATTATCTCACACCCTGTCCTTTAAGAATTGCAGTACATTATTCTATAACAATATTTTCCCTCTCACCCAGGCAGCAGAAACATGAGGAGGTGCTGAGAACCTCAGTGAGATTTCACTGAAAGCCACAGGAGGGTGAAGTCTGTGGCTCAGCTCAGCTCCAGACTCCTCACTGAAGTATGATTCTCTGCCTCTGAAAATAATGCAGCTTTGCCATGTTTTTTTGACAGCCTCTTCTCAAGTCAGAGCCCCACTTACTGTCCATGTTTGTGCAACTGGCAGCTGTGATGGGCTGCATGGGCTGTCAAGGAATTCTGCACAGAACCTGTCATCCCAGAGAGCAGGAAGGAGCTATGCCCAGCATCACTAAATCTGAGCACAAACTCTTCTACAGCCTCCCAAGCCATGAAGATCCCCCTGCTTTCCAGCCTGCAAGCCAAATCAATGTTTAGGAGGCTGAGCAGGCAAGGCTTACCCAGCAATTCAAGGAAACAGAAACTGTTGCTCCAGAGGAAGAAATCTTTAAACAGCAAAAGTATAACACTAATATTAAATATTGTAGTTCCACTGAGGGGAGGGAGCTTTGGAGCAGGGGAAGACACAGTTTGTGTTCCATGGTCTGTGTGATCTTAGGAGAGGTGACAAAAGCAGGGCATCTGGCATTGCATTTTCTAGATCTGGGATAATTCCACGAAACCTGCATATCACAGGGAAGCTTTGTGAGAATTGTCTTTTAAAGTAGGAGTTTTCTACACCATTGTATCATTAAATGTATGTTCTCATAGTCCAAGGCTTAATAATTCAAGAGTAAATTTAATCCTCTGTAAAAATGATACACCAGAAGCTACTATTTTAATACAAATAACATTTTGAATTAAACAAATCCCACAGGAAGGAGAGTAATTAGCAGATAGTTTGCATTGATAAAATGAAATTGTAGGCTTGATTGAAATAAAATCTAAGAGATAAAAATTTGTTTAGAAAATACATTTCACCTTATCATCAAAAAGAGAGTTATACAATATAGATTTAAAATATCTTCAATTGATTGACATATCCCAGACAAAGATGATGTTGTAATAGAACAATGGTCTTAGGATCTGTATCCAGAGCAGAAAATAAATGATAAAAAAAGAATGTTTTCTCAAATGTGTTAATTTGAGATTTTTTTTAAACTACAAGTCAAAAGCATCTTTCCAACCAAATCATTACCCCTCACCTATAAGCAATAATGAGCTTTTTACAAAATAATTTCGTCGTAAAACAGAAAGAGGTAGGTTTGCTGTATTTTATGTTACTTTTTTCCATTCTGTACCAGACAACAAAAAATGATAAAATTCATATCAGATATAGAAGTATCACAGTACACAGCACTGCTGCTTTCTGCAGAGACAGGGAAAGGAACTTGAGTGAAGAACCTGGGCCAAAGCCAGGAGTGGCATTTCCTGACACAGCTGGGTTCTGAAATGCAGAATCTTTCAATAGAATGGGGGATAAAAATAAGATCTAAACCAAACTGAGTTTAAAAGGGGAATGACTTTGGATCATTTGGATAGTGGAGGTGAATGTGGTGTATGCTGGGCTGGCATTGAATTTATTAATACAGAGCCTAAAGCCATAGGAGCTGAGGTGCCAAGGACAGCTTCCCCCTAACATACAATATCTTTGCAAAATACATTTCTTTTTCTTCGAGGGAATACCCTACTGTGGGATACTTAGCTACAGAGAAGAAACTGGAATAGTTTCTTATATCTTCTTCACTGACAGACCCCAGTGGAAAGCCTCCAACGCAATACAAGAGCTTCTGTGGGACCGAATTTTTCAGTCAAGGAACAAGCCAACATCATGACTCCTGCCTCAAGCCCATGAATCCCTGAGAGGATTTCTCAGCACAGAGAGCAGCACATGTCATTGCCACAGCATGGGCACAACACACACGAGCAGGAACAGGATTCCTCCTGGCCTTCAAGGGTCCAGTCCAGATTTAGCCTCCCAGGCTGTTGGCCTGGCATCAGGCTGTCACTGCACAGCCTCTGATGGCAGCCTGTGCTCTTCTGCTAAACCAGTGCCTTCTGCTCCCAGGCAATGGATGTCCTATCTTTACAGGAGATACAAATTATTGGATACAAAAGGACTTCCAGGGAGGCAGGTAATCATAAAGAAGAAAAAAAAAATATATTAGACTGGTTTAAGTTTGATTCAAAAGTCATCTCTCTCAATTAGACTCTGCTGTATTCAATGGATTTTCATCTTCTAAATACATCAAATGCAAATGCAGACATTTCCAGCACAAATAAGAAGTGATCTAAGTAATGCTGAATTAGTTTTTAAAGATCTGGTAAATAAATTGGGCAGGTCAAGGTAAGTACAAGATTCCACACACCTTTCAAGGGCACAGTAAGAACTTTTCATAACTCTTACATGTGCTTCCCTCCTCTCTCTCTGACAGCGTTGTGGATAAGTTCCACAGACAGCTGAAGGAAACACAGCTGGGGAGAGAAGGATTCAGGGAACAATATCTCTGAGTGCCTGGCATCCCCTCCACTTGTGAGCTGAATTCCCCTTGAGAAAACACAATTATTTCATGCCAAAATGGGTTTTCTGAGTCCCAGCAGCTCTTAACTTGCTGTTCTAGCCTGTACAAATACAAAAGGCAGCACACCCAGATGCAGATGGGGATAGAACTAGCACAGGACAATGACACCTGAAGTCATACAGTCCCAAAGAAACCAAGATTTCCCTTGGTTTCCCTTTCTCTTATCATGTATCTCTTCTTGCATCTAAAAGTGGGAAGAGCACAAAGATTGTAAAATACAAGAGAATTTTCTATTCTGTCAGTTCTGAGACCTTTTACTACCCACTGTGACACTCAGTGCATGAAGGGCACCAGAAATAACACTGATGTGTATTTTCCTCAGTATGGAGAATCACATTTCTAACACACACAGGAACAGATCTTTAGAGTGGCTCCACACACACTTTCATTTGATTTTCATTTCACCCTTAGCTATTACTATTGCAGCATCATCAGTCTAACACACAAGATTTTTGAGCAATGGTATCACTTCAAATGATACAATGTTAAGGGTTTTGTGGCAAAACTACTATTTTTGCCAGTAAAATTAAGTTCTTTGCCACTTCCGTGCATGCCTTCTGTGCATACAAGACCTTTAACCAAAATATATGTCTCTCCTTTTGCAGAGTGATTTCTTCTTTTGTCAACAGTACATGCACTGACTGCTGAGCAGAGGATAATCTAAAAAAATTAACTCCCACTTTCAGTTTTCCTAACTTATACAATCACTACAGTCATGTCTCACTCGATATCAGTTGACCATAAATGGATTTGCTTACCTAGAGGGCAAACAAAATAGAAACAGGAGACAGAATATAACATTTCAAAAGAAATATTATAGCTATTAGTTCTACAAACACACTGTACCTAACTCCGAACCAAATTCTGCCCTCAAAAAATGATGTGTCATTTATCATTATATGTCTGTGTGTACATACAGAAAGTGAAGGAGACAGAATAGGAGAGGACAGTCTGGTCCCTGAATTTTATAAAGAAATGCCTGCCTCAGGTGTCTGGATGTTGTGGAGATCTATTATAGTGTTATCTTTTTTAACAGGACTTAGAGTGTGTTGCAAATGGAATCCATTCAACAAAATGAATTATTTTACAAAAAATAATTTCTGATTTTTTTTTTTTTTTGTACTGACTTTTAATTTTAATTCAGAATGCTTCTACCAGCTCTTGCTGTCAACATTGGGTAAAATTAAACAGGCAGGCAGGAGATCAGGAACAATTTTAGCATACTTCAGATGATAAAAAAAATGTATAACTTCAAAATAGCTAATAGAAATTTGGCACAATATTCATACATTGCAATTTCATTCGAATATGATTCACAAATCCTGGTGGGTTAAGTATTACTGTTTCTGGGATATGGAAGTTCTAGCTAGAACAAGCTCTTAGCTTTGTTTCTGGGCTCACCCCACTCATGCCCTATAGATCCTCTTTGAAGAAATTTCCCATTTCAGGAGATGTTCCACCATTTATGCCACTTCTAGGGAAAGGCAACTTCCCCGTGATGTGTCAGTGGCACAATCCAAGATATCCCATAGTGGATGTCAATACTGCAAACAGAGTTTGGAAAGAAATATCTCAACACACATTTCAGAATTTTCCTATGCTGAACTGGGAAATGCCAGAAACCTTTGTAAACAAAAATCTGATACATTTTATCAAGAAAATTTATCTGGTATTTTATATCTTATGAGAGAGTTAGAGAATTATATTTTTTTTATTCTGCTGGATACAAAACAAAATGATAAAAACATTGTTCTTAGACTTATCATGTGGTCTGCACTGGTTGGGACAGTTCTCAGAAAGAGTTTCCCAGGTCTTCTTTGGAATACTTCTCTGTCCTGGAAAAACCATTGTTAAAAATCAAACTTTCCTTCTTGAGTTTTGGCCCTAATGTGAAGAACATGATACAACAATTTGACAGGTTTCAAACGTCCCACTTTTCTTCTTCCTATTTCTTTTCTTTTATTCATACCAGATCACCTTGGCCTTTGATAGATCAGTTTGAAAATTCCATTGGGATTCTAAAAGCAAAAGCAAAGCCATACATGGCAAAGATAAAACAAATAGCTCTAAAAACGGCTGGAGGATCAGCGCAGTGCTGATGGAGTGGTGAATCAAAAGATGCACATTCTTTAAGGTTTCATTGTGACAGTCCTGCATTGAAGGCATGAGGAAACTCATCTGAGTCACACTGTGTTATAACATTTATCATAAAGCAGTGCTATTAATGCAAGCAGACAAGACAAGTCACAGTCTGATGTATTAGTCCAGAGAGAACAGGAACAGATAGATTTTCTACAAACAAGCTTAACCCAAAATAAATATAAAAGCATCTTTATTCTTTGAAACGGCTCTCTCATTCATACTATTCATACTTTTTTTTAGAAATTCTTGGTTTTAAATTAGTGTTTTGAGTACAGCATATTCCTCTGGCCAAAAGGGCAAAGTAATTGTAAAGCTGGTACATTTCTATTAAAAGTACAACAGCTCTTCCTTCCATCCCAAAAGTCACGGAAAGGAAAGCAGCTCAAGGCAATTGGCTGCTGTGAAACAGTTGTGCCTGGGTTCTCCCCTGAACTGCCCTGCTTCCCTTGCTACTTCTCCTGTGCTGCTTCCAGCTATTGTGCACACAGTCCTACCACTGGGGAGGATGGAAGTTGGCCAAACTATTGGTAGTCACTTCTACCCAGAAAATAGAAGTGACACACCATAATGATATCCTGTCCTCCAGAGCACTCTCACAGCATTGCAAAGCACTTCAGGAAAGGTATAAACCATGAGGCTGAAAATGAAACTGAGACACAGAATTAGCCACACTAAAAACACAGCTATCACTGAAAGCAGGCACTAATTACCAGTTTTGCTTTTTCAATTCCATTTTGCCTATCATCTTTGAAAAGTTATGCCAGATCTTGCTTTCTCTGGTCGTTGGCTTGTAAAGAATAATAAAATGCTGCAAATCGCTTTCCCCTCTGGGAATCACACAAGTAATAATGTGGCTTCACGGCATTACAGAGCTCAATAACAAGGAGAGATAATGCCAGGGCATGACACCAAAATCCCGCTCCTGATCCTTAACCCTCTAGAACTGCAGAAGTACTAGATTTCATAGGCAGCAGGACCACCATTATCTTCAAATCTGACCTCCTGAATAACGAAGGCCACAGAATTTCATTCAGTAATCCAGTCAGAGGAGGGAACTAATAAGGGATGCTTGATTCTGCCTGCTGAAGTAGCTCTTGAGACTAGTTGTAAGGTTAAAAGAAGGAAATCTACTGATTGCTCCATTCCAGACAGTAAAAGCTAGGTTAACTCTATACTGTCCATATTTAAAAAGGGGCAGAATTTGCTTACAAGCCCTTTTCCTCATTTATCAGCTCTCCAGTCTGTATCTACATGCACAGAGCCATTGCCCTAAGGCCCTGAGCTGTGACCAGCTCTACAGCAGATTTGCTCAAACCTAAGTCCACAGTCCATCCCAGTCCTGGAGCCTTCATCAAGAGATGAGGCAATCTCTTTTACCATCATGCTTCCAATACACACTTTTCTATGCTCTATTTTATATTTGTCTGCACAAACATATGCTGTGAGCTCAGAAAGTCTGTCAGCAATTCACAGATGGCCACATTCAAATAAGCATCTTTGATAGAGATGCAAGGTCTGACTAAAGATGTTAGAAATCTCTAATATGACTTGAAGCATCTCAGCTTGGCAATGTGAAATCTGAGTTAGCCTTGTGCAGAGACAAAGGCCAGCTGCTCTATGAATTCAGTCTTTTATTCTGAATTACTCTAATTCCTGACATTGTTTGGCAATTTGGGACTGATAGAATATGCAAGAAGGTTGCCTGACAGTTGCATTTGAATTTAATGCTGTTTCCAGATCTAATAGAAAATGCCATAAAAAGAGAAGTGTTTATCAGAGTTCTCAGGCCAGACCCAGCACCTGTCTGTTTTTCAGGGTAACCCATGGTGCCTGTTTGTCACTAACAAAAGTAAACTGTGTGTTATTTACAGTTACAGAAAGAGCAAAAGATCAAAACATTGCTGGGGGTGCAGCCCACACTGCCTTTTCTTACTGCTGCTCTACACTTCTATATTGCCTAGAAACATCAGCAGGGAAAGGAGAGAAAATGGAAGAAAACAGTCTGAAAATGAATTTAGCATGACTTTTGTATCTCAAATACTGGAAAAACAATGTTTAAACCTTGCTTCTAAGATTACTTTTATCCTTATTTCATAGGAATTCAACAATGCCAAATGAGCAGAATGAAAAACAAAAAACAGTAATAGCATCAAATTTATAGCAGAGAAATCATAGTAAAACCCACAGCATTATCTCTTCCCTTCAGGAAAATGCATAACAGAAGTGTCAGTGCCAAACTATCCAGAACAAGGCCCAATTTCTATCATTTGAGAAGTTTCACCACAAGCTGCAATTTATCTGCATTTTAAGCAAATGAACAGTAGCCCATTGCAACAGATGCTACCCCAATTATGAGCCCTCTCTTGCAGAGCTCTCCCAATTCCCACCTGGAGGGCTTCTTCCAAGTCACTTCACTGTGGCCAGGCTGGGGACATTTGCTGGCTACAGGAGCAGCAGAGGAGTCCATTCCCAAAATACCTTTTGTATCCCAAAGCTACAGTGAGGATATCCACAAGAAATCAAGACAATCCCACAGCTCTCACCTCTCCTTTTCTGCCCAGGCACCAATATCCTCCAAAACCTGTGGCTCATGGTACCCCACATCCTCCTGCAGTGTGGGAGTCCCACTCCTGTGATAGTGCTGGTGGTTCCTTTGACAGTCCTACTTTTTTAGGGAATTCCTGAGAAAACTTAATTTCACTTCTTTTCAGAGAAGCCTTGATGACAACTGGTCATGCCCCAGGCATCCTAATTTGACCAAATGATACATTCCACCATATCAAATGTGCCTCCCTTGTAACTCACAGGCTTGTACTCCTCTGTAAAATTGTAACTTAATGATATTTAAAATACTGTAGTTACCTCCTTTGTATGTGTGGAAATGCTGCAGCTTCAGAAAGGTGGCTTTCCTTTCTCCATCCCGTGCTGTGCAGATGCCTCCTGTGTGTGCCCATTTGGCAGCAATTGGTTTGGGTCAATGCTTTATTAGCCATTTGTTTGCTGCCTGAAAGGCCCCACACAGATGCTGGATGCTTTGTTTTCTTTTCCTGATTGCTTTCACACATGAAGCTGTTAAGCACATGCTGCTGGGTCAAATGAAGATATCACACACCTAAACTCTTACAAAGTGTGCCAGGTGAGGAGCACGTGTAAGTGCCTGCTTTGTTCAGTGGTGCCCATGCCAACCTGTCACCTCTGCTTGCAAAATAGTTTGAGTGTTAAAAAACTCCAGTCTCAGCCCATCTGTGCACCTTAGAATGAAGCTCATCCTCCAAATAATCCCTACTTCATTTATATTTTGTAAACTTTAAAAAAAATAGGCACAATTTGAAATATATCTTCTCTCCTCAAATTGTAGTGGAATTACTGGCAAATAAGTGTCATTGTCTCTAGTAGATGGATTTAGACATAATTTTTACCATTTTGCCTTCCCATGGCTCTTATTGACAACATGGCTTAAGCTCATCAATTCTGGTTTAATTATAGGCATGTTGAATCCAAATACTAATTTCCATCAAACATTCCACAGATTCAGCTGTAATACATTGGTATCTTAAATAAATATATTAAATAAATTAGATGCAAAAAGCTTCCAAATTTCAAGCTGTGCTCATTTACTTATTTATTCCATCATTAGAGAAAAAAAATACTCTGAAGTGCTGTACTTGTTACAAACACTTGAGAAAAACTCAGGTTTAATACAAGTGCTCACAGAAACATATTTTGAGTGCAATTTCACTTCTTGCAGTTCCATCTTTCACAAAGCTGAAAGTACAGCTTTTGCATCAAGGACAGTCATTGTCTCTTTGAACAAACAGAATTCATTCAGTGACAGGTTTATTGCTTGTTTACCTCAGAAATATTTCCTACAGTGAGCATCATAGAAAACTGCAAGAAACCAGAACATTAAAGATGTTTTCAGTTGCAGGGTATGAGATCCTACAGCTGGAATAGTATATGATAAAACAATGTTCTCAACTCACATTGTCATGTCCAAAAAGAGTGCTTGGATGCATGAGATAAAATGCCTGGGTTCACTAGAAAAATTGAATTTTATTTGTTTTCTGTCAATATTTTTGGTTGACTAAAGCAAGGCTTGAATCTTCCTGACATCATAATTTCATTGACTCTCAGGATCTGCACAGAACTGAATAACTCGGCTTGCTTGAACTGTCAATGTTGTTGCTTTAAAAGTTTATGGAAGCAAGGACTGAACTCTAAATTTGACAATGCTGTAGGATACAGAAGTGTTGCATTTAAAATCATCCCCCAAAATGCTTTTTCAAAATGGCAGGATTAGGGACAAAGGTCACATTTTTGACATTATTTACATTCAAGTTGCTCAGATTACTTATGGGAAAAGCAGCCATGAGATTTATACCCACAATCAAGCGTGATTGCAATATGTGTTCTGGTGAAAAGGTAAGAACAGCTCCAGTGAGAAAAAAGCCTGAGATGAGAAATGTTGGCTATTACACATGGCATCATTTCAACCTGCAAATTACCCAAACATAAAGAGTTAAGAGTCAATCTAAAGTCTCTCCCTAAATACTGTATTTTCATCCCCACAGCAGGAGAGGAACTTCAGCATGAGAGAGCACTAAATCAGGGAAGAGACAATACAAACTTTAAATGAGCAAGAGATTTCAAGAGGTCTTAGAGAAGTTAATTCTATTTCCCGCTAGAAAATGAGATTTTTTTACCTGACTGGAATATGAAAAAGCAAACTCTGAATGGTCTATCCTTGAACTTTCACTGAATATAATTCATCTTATCATTTCTCTGGCATTGCTTAAAACTGATTTCAATGGGTGCCTAAGCAGCACTGCCACACGGGCTCTTGAGATGTCTCAACAAAGCACAATAATACAATGCTGTCCTGACCACTGTAGAGTCAAGACTTTGGGCTCAAATTTAAATATATTTTCCCTGCCTTAGATCCTTCCATAACTCTCCCTCCCATCAAAGCTGAGCATCAGTAAATAAGAACAATATACGCATTCCTTGGACAACCACCGGCATTTAAGTTTCAGGTGAGCAAATCCTCTCCCCCATCCACTCTGCAGTTTTAAAAAGCTGAACTTCCATGGCAGAAGGTCACCCTCAAAAGCATCTTCACCTCAGAGGCATCACAGGGTACCCATCAGCAGCAACTTATTTGAAGGAAGAGCTGAAAGCATTGCTTGAAAAGAAAAACAGCTGAGGCTGAGCTGGGGATGTTTGGTAGGGTGAGTCAAACTCTATTCAGAGTCGCAGACTATCAAATTCTAACATTATCTGACTTGAAAGGGATTTGAGTTTTTTTTTTTTTGTTTAGGGTTGGGTGGTTTTTTGTGGTTTGTTCTGTAATTTTTAATAACCTCACCTTTCTTAAAATAAAAAAGCACAAAGTGTCCAATTAAGTAATGCCGAGACTATGAAACAAGCCAGGTGCATCAAGAAAATTCAAATTAACACTCATCTCAGGCTTCAAATCAAGTGTCAGTTTGTTCCTTTTTATTTTAATCTGTTGTAGTCAACATTAGTTAAAGCTGGAGACATTTGTTCTCTTCCTAATGATATACACATAACTCCCACTTACATCCCCTTGCTCCTTCCAATTAAGAACTTCTTCTGAACATTTCAGCTAGAAGGCTTATCTGGCATAGATTATTCACTGTATCATATGGATTCAGATTCTTTTGTCTGGAAGCACTTTAAAGCAGCAATTTGTTCTTTGTTTAGCACATTTTGCAGCGTATGGTGCTAAATAAGCTCAGGGAGTGCTATTCACTGAGGCATGTTTGTGCTCAGTGGATCCAGCACTGCCTTGTGCTTTGTTCTTTCAATCTGTGCAAACTCCCTCTCTGATGCAATGTGTAAAATCCTGGCTGCCTGTAAATCAGTCTGGTTCTTAAGGAACTCTTCAGACCAAGCACACAGAAATTAGCAGCTCTGAGGAGCACTGCAGGTGGAAATGCAGCACACATTATACTACCTAGCTATTCCCTAAGTACACACAACAAGCACCAGCTCATGGCTTATCTCCTCTGCACAACTAATTGCCTTCCTTGACACATGGCTCTGACACATCCTGTGTGCACTCTGGGAAAATTTAACACCAACTGAGCAACCAAGCAACACCAGTGCCTTGACTTGTTCAATTCAAGACAGCTAGTCCAAGTTAACCATTGCATTGTTACATTATTCCTTTACTTTTCAGCCTTGTTGAAATAAACTTTAGAAAGCAAAAAATATTATTCCTCTGAGCCTTGGAATAGGCTTCCCCCATCAATGCAGAACACACGATGTTTTACAAAAGCATCACATCTATTTAGCTCCCAGCTCCACCCTGTGAGCTCTCGGGCTCTCAGGACAAGCAAAACTGCTGCAGGGTAGATGTCTGAGGGAAATGAGAGCACTACAGATTTCCCTCTCTTCCCCTGCAGAAGCCCAAGAAGGCCTTACTGGCAAACTGCACATGAACATGGCTTTGTCAGGCCAAGCTTTTGGTCAAGAAAAACAGCACCATCCAAGAAGGTGCATGTCCTTCCAATGCAGACAAACATCAGGGAGCAACACAGCGGATTTCATCTAGCACCGCTAAGTTAAGAAATTATTTCCTCCAATAAACTATAGGGAATCTCCTCAGTTTAGGTAAATATTACAGTTGTTAAAGAAATGGGTAATTAGTAATTTTCACTCTTTATAAGTTTTCCCTCAAGGAAATGGAAATTTAACATAACCCATTTTATATCTTGTGTGATACTCATCCTCTTGACTCATACATAGGAAGGGACGTTTAGATAAGATACCATAAGTTGTTACAAGAACGGTGTAGCCCAGGCATGAAAATATTCATGGTCTCAGTTAACTGATACATGAGAGGACTTAGCTACAGGTTATGAGATATTTGAATCCAGACTGAATCCCTAGGATGATTGGAAGGATACTTACAATGAGCACTTAATTTCTGAAGTTGCTATACAAACCAAGCAATCTGTTCAAAACACTGAAAAGGTTTAAGTGCTTAAGCTATTGACACTTCTTCCTCTGATGGAGATCCATTAAAACCAGAGAAAAGAGTATGCTGATGAGATTTCTACTCACAAACCACAGAAATTTCACAGGCTCCTGCCTTCACTCAGACCAGCATCAATCTGTAGAAACCTCACCACTTTGCCCTTCATGGAAATGCCTCAAAGCTGTCCTTACACAGCTTTAGCAAAAGGAAATATTTCAGGTTTCTAGTCTGTTGACCTGATTTTAGTCACACCTACTTGACTGTTCAGCTCTTAATTACAGCTGATTCTTACTTAGTATAAACTGAAATAGCTTGATTATCATCAGTGCCAACTTATATCACATAAGAGCTTGGTTCACTGACTTTCTTAAAATGATGCTTGATTTACTCTGAAGCATATGGGAGTGAAATCAGGTTTTGTCTCTCCTTTACAATGAGGCTCCAAGTTGAAAGCTTAATTTTGCAAAGGAGGCTGACAGAAAAATTCTTCTGTAAGATGCACATTAGCAAGAGAGGATGTGTGCTGGTTAGCATTAAACTTTATGGCCCTTCCCTCCTTCTGCATGTCTCATCCTTCCATAACACTTAACCTGCTCTCCAAATAAACAATGACTGGTTCAGGTTGCATGTGATCTCACAGCTGCTTCTGATGCCCCCAGGTCACCCTAATAGGGATTTTATACATATATATTATGTCAAAGAATCCCTTAGGTTGGAAAACACTTCTAAGATCACCAAGTCCAGTTGTCCACCCAGCACTGCAAGTCTGCCATGTCCCCAGATGCCACTCCTGCTTGTCCTTTAAATACCTCTGGGGAAGAAAGGTGGCTCCATCACTTCCCTGGGCAGCCTGTCCCAGTGCTTTATAACCATTCTGGGGACTTGTGCTTTAGACCCTTCACCTGCTCCATTGCCCTTCCTCAGACACACTCCAAGACCTTTCTTTTAGCCCATGATCCAAAAGCAATCACAGGATCTGAAGCACAGCCCCACCAGTGCCGAGTACAGCAGGAGAAGCTCTGCTGGCCACACTGGTGCTGAACAGTGGCTCCCATCTCCTCCTGGTTGTTGCTGTGGGCATCACTGTAGAGGCATTTCAGCTGGGCTATTGATCCCATCAACCTTTCTACCTGAACATTCTCAGGCATTTTCATGGCTTGTAAAAATCCTTAACCCTTGTACTTTTGCTGCCTCATGGATCTCCATCCTTAACCTCCACAGAGCCGGCAGACTGAAGGAGCTCTCCAGCACACTGTCCCTCAAACATCCGTGTGTGCCTCCAGGCTTATGTCTAAACACATCTTTATATGTTCCCTATCTTGCCTGTAGGGATTGACATTTTCATAAAATTTTTGCCTATGTTTGTACATGAATGCAAATAAGAGCAAGTTCAAAGCTCAATCAGTGTGCTCTGTATTTTAATGAGCATTACAGGCAATGATAAAAATACCTATCAGTCTCCAGTCCTGAAATTCCAAACCCACACAGTCCAAACAAGGCAAACAAGAGTTACAAGGTTTCCCCTTATTTATTTGTAACAAAACTGCAGGGTTTTTTCTGCTACTTTTACATAAGATGCATCTCTGGGTTGAAAGTGGAAACCCCAATCTCCAAAACTCCATGTTTTAAGACATTACCTAAAATACACCCTAAGTTTTAACCTCAATGTGAAGAAAAGAAACATAAGATTTTTTGTAGTATTAAATTTTATTTCATGCATTTAAAACACTGAACTCCACCTCTGGAGTATTTTTGTGTTTTAATCCTATAAGAGCACACATGACAAGACACAGATCAAACCAGCTGTGTATTGAGTCAGCTCCCTGCAGCGCTGAGATCTTAGTGAAAGTTAAGTACCAGGAAAGGACAAACTCTCTCCTGACTTTACAGGAGACCCTGTTATACCCTGCAGCAAGAGATCCAGTTACAGTTACCACCATTAGCCGAGGCCAGGAAATTATTGAACACCATTAAGAGTTCATCCACAGTACTTACCTCAGCAAGCTGCAGCAACCATGAATTCCACCAGCAGACAATATATTGGCTTGGTTATTGCCTCTTATCTGAGATGGGCCCTAAGCTAAACATGCTAAGAAATGTTTGGGTCCAAGCATATGGGCCAACACAGTTTTAATTCATTGCAACTTATTCGTATTTGAGAAATGTATTGGCTTCTCTCAGGCTTCCACCTGAGTATTGTAAAGCCTGATGAGCACACCTGGCTAAAAACATACTGGATGATATCACTAACTTCAGCTGATTACTTACCACCTCAGGACTGCAGTATGTCACAGAAATAAGTATTAGAAGTTAGCTTTATAAAAGGATTGGAAACACTTATGGTTGTAAATAATGCATGTATCTCTACAAGGCAAGTTGAGGCATACATACAGGTAGGAGTTTCAAATGCTCCCCACTGAGTGCAAGAAGAATGTTCAAGTCAGTACCTTGACCCAGCACCAGCTTATAGGGTGCCGCTCGTGTCCATCCCTTCTCTTGAGTCCATGTGGACTGAGCTTTGTGTGAGAGCTGACCTGACAGCACATCTGCACACAGCCACAGCACTATATAACTACATTGCCAGTGTAAAAGGGTGAAAACTAGAGCTGACACCATCAGCAGAAGGGTACAGACAGAAGCATTGCAAAGATATTTTAATTATCTGAAAAGAAGCATTAAAAACTTATTTTTAAAATGTTTTTGTTTCTTGCTGCATTTCTTTATTACAGTGCAGGGTATTATCTTCAATTCAGGCTGAAAAGAGTAAAAGTCTTTTTTGAGAGAAGCCCACATCTTTGAGTGCAACTGAGGACACAGTGGGTAAGAAAGCTGCAGGCTGTTTTAGACTTCCCTTTCTGTGGCCTAAAATTGGTCCTGACCAGCAGAATGGAGTAGTGAGTGACACTGTCCTTGTCCCAAATATCAGCAACACCTCTCTCTAGTCAGGAACAGGCAGAGAAGTCAGCCTCAGCAGCCTCCTTAGAAAGGCCTGGTGTTAGATCTGAGATGGACCCACACAATACACAGTTACGCCCTCTCTCATTCTGCCCTTACACCACTGTGAGCTCCAGGAGTGCTGGAATTGACCACATTCCCTGTCCAGCCTCTGCAGGTAGGTGGAGACTCAGATAAACAATGAGCATCTTTCCAGTTTTGTCCCATCCCAGTAGGATTTAACAGTTACTCTGAACAGTTTTCAAGAAAGCACTGGTGCTCCCTCTTTATGCAAATGGAAGAACATGGAGTACGTATTTACCATTTGGAAGAAAGAAGAAGCTCTGCTGAAAAAGCAACTTGTAGCTACAAAAAACAGTGTGAAAAGAATTTAAATGTACTTACTGTAAACCTTTTAAAAATTTTAATATTTTTCCTCCACTAAAGTATTTTTTAAAATCATCTCACATCCTTTAATTTACAAAAGGATTTTATTTTTAAAATAAACAAAAGGATTAATAAACAAAATAAACAAAAGGATTTTGTTTTTAATTAATCTTAATGTTTAAATGCATTAACTAATATAATTGCTCATTTCAGAAAGCTAATTCCGTACTCAAAGAGTTTTGGTACTGTATAAACTATTCTTTATAGATAGAAAAGTAATTTTAATGATCATATCTGCATTAGCAAAGTTTTGACAGATGAAGAATACTTTGATCCATGCATGATTATCAATCTTTACTTCGGTTTTATAGATAAAGCTGAATTTCTGCAGCTAGCAACCCCCTGTCAAGCACATCTTGTAAATGTGATTTCTGGACAGGTGAAGGCATGCTGGTGAAGATTTTCAAAGGAACCAGTGACTCAAGACGTTTGAAAGTTTTCAGAGTTCAACTTAATGGGACCCCTATTTCAAGATTTCCAACATTCCTGTAAACAAAGTACCCAAAGTGGAATGCCCAAAGTAATACATCTGTCATTAGTCAATTAACAACCAGCAGAACTAAGCAATTATAAATCAAAATATTATAACCATAAAACTGGTGAATGCAAAAATAAAAACAACTTAATTCCTTTGAAACTCATAACCTCTGTCAAAGGAAATTTCCAGGTTACTTAGGACAGACTCTGAAGGGAATCAGAGTTTCTGCACCAGAGGGAAGCAGCAACACAACCAGCACTGGACACCAGCAGTGCCCAAGGTCTCAACGAGTGAGGGTTGTGAGACAACCTCTACAGTGAGATGTTACATTCATTAAATCCATTCATACTTCACACAGACACTGGGATAGTCCAGGATATGGGCATGTGGGGAGGGGAGAATAGTTAAAACCTTTTAGGTTTAAACAATGCCACATTCCAACATAATTCACTGCCCTGTACAGGTGTGGTGTGCCAATTTCACACATTTAACTGGATGCCCTTTAGCACATAGAGTGAATTTTGCACAAACTTAAGAACACCATGTAGCAGCCAATCTGGGAGGCTGTGAACCAGCTACTGCAATAATTCAACCTGTGCTGTTATCCAGACATAAATCAGACCCTCTGTGTCCTGCTGAGACAGCAAGACCTGAGCTTTTCCTGGATTCCTATGCAGATAAAAAAAAAAAAAAAGAAAGCCTTGACAATGTAGTTGATGTGATGCTCAAAGGAAAGCTTGAAGTTACAGATGAAACTGAGATTACAAAGTGGTTGGAAAGCTTATAAGAATCCCATCAAACAGAACCACACAGGGAAGAGGGCTAGGAGGAACCTGCTGCTTTGCCAGTGACAGTCAGCATGATTCAGTATCACAAGATGATCCAATCTACAAAGACACAACATGAGAGAAATCTCCAGTCCGACCCTCAGTAAGAGCAGAAGAAATGGGCAGGACACACTAGCTGATAACTAAAAAAATGTTTGAATGGAAATACCTACAGAATAAATGGAGGACTTTATCTTGATTTTTGTCTCATGTAAATGTACATCAGAACAAATCCACTGAGTTCCAGAGTTTCAGGAATGAAACTCCATGATACATGAATGAGATAAGATGCAAGTACTTGGAATGTCAGATTCTATCACTTTAACATATGTGGAGTGTGCACTTTCCTGTCTGAGATATCTCTCTAATCAGTGCCACTGAAGTTTCTTCTTAGTGGAGTAAGGCAATAGATATTCTGGCTAAAAGTGAAAACAGCATCTTTTACAGCTTTAGCAAAGCTATTCAGGAATCTTCTATAGACTTCTCCAGAGGAGACTGCAGTTTCCACATGAAGAATCAGAATTTTTGAAGGGCAATGACAATATAATTCTTAAAAAGAACACATTTCCTTTAGGATAACAGAACACTTTTCATTTCTGGGGACATCAATTTACATGACTCCAATGCACACACCCACACTTCCTTCTTCCTATGAATCAGAAGTTTTTTGTTTGCAAACTCAAGCATGGTGCATTTAAGGCCATAGAAGATGCACAAAGATGGGAAAAAATAAATTCAGTTCAAGAGAAGATATTTTCACCATTTATAAGTAAAAAAAAAAAAAAAAAAGTAAATTTAATTGAAACCAAAATGTCAAAGCATTGAAACAAGTTTCCCAGGGTAGAAATACCTGTTTTGTCCCAGTCTAACATCCCAATCTGAGAGGAATTCTGCATTACACCTCTCATTTGATTCAAGCACTTGTCTTCCAGGAAAGGTCTATAATGAACAGGTATATTTGAATCTACTTACAAAGCAACAGAAACAAAATAATTGTCATCAACAGTCAAATCTTGCTCTTTTTGACAGGGACTGCAATTTATGCTGTAAAAACATTGAAAGAAGTTGAGAATTAAATTGTACTTCAAAAAACTCTTTCAATACACTGTGTAGTAAATAATACACTGAGACAAAAAGACTGGCAGGATTTTGGAGAGCAATGTCCCATATTTTTACATCACCAAAGACACATTGGAGCCTTCTGAACAGTTACACTTTTGTTTGGGATTCAGTGCAAGAAACCACTGCCCTGAAACCTGATCATATTGTGAGTTATCTTTGCCAAAACTCATAAATTCAAGCACAGAGAAAACATATTGGGTGTCTGGAAACAGTGGAGGTAATTTTTCCCCTCAGACCTACTAGAGATTTTCACTATAATGAAAAACTCTAAGGTATCATTATAGAAATAAGTTGGGAAACTGTTTCCCAGCCAAAATTACTTGGATCCGCTTTATACGCAAGGAAAAATACCCATTGAAATCATAAAAACTCTCTGGATTTACACTGTTAGCTTCCCATAAAGCCAGCTGTTGATACCCAATTATTTTAAATGCCTTGCAATGATCCCAACTCATTTCCTATCTGGGTCACACAAGGCCCTGAAAGCCAAAGCACACAGGCAGGCTCAGAGGTGCAGGGGCAGAGGCAGGAACGAGCTGCCAGCAGAGCCATTCCCAGCAATTAGAGCTCCACAAGCACCTACAGATTCCCCAGAACAGAAAAATGTCTGGAATCGGGGTACCTACCCTCAAATATCCCTGCCTCCAGGGGTCCAAGCAAAAGACATATTTACACTGCAGAGTTTTGCACGGCTCTCCTGACAGCATGAAGCAGAACATTTTCCATGTGGAAGATTTAGCCAGTTTTTTGGCAGCTTGGTTTTTAATGAGGAAACACTTATTCCACAAAGGCAAAACACACAGTGACTTAACTGAAATTTTCAGTAAGGCACACTTTATTTAAAGATCAAAATTGTAAACTTGTGAAGCAAAACACTGTACATCATCAATTTTAGTGTGCATCATCTATTATAGCTATGCAATTAAATGAACAAGGGGACCAAAAGTATATACATGTATTTATATATAAGAACAAAAGAGAAATGTATATATATATATATATATATGTATATATGTATATGTATATATGTATATGTACATATATGTATGTATATCATATGAACAAAGCCAGACTTTTCCAGCTGGAACCAAAACATAAAAACCTCAAAATTTTTAGCACAGGCTGGAAACACTGGTTTGCAAACAATTCAGAGCAGTAATTTTGACTTGAGGTTATCTCACATTCACTGTAAGTGGACAAAATCAGCAAAATTCAAGAACGTGAGTGAAAGTAGACCACATCTAATTGTAAAACAAAACAACCTGGAAATGCCTACATATCCTCTTGCAAAGATTTATTTTATTCCCTTTGTATATTGACACTGCACACAAGTCTGTGAAAAGAAATTTAGATTCTCCTATGGATGCAGCAATATTCAAAACAGGACATTTGAGTGGATGCCATAGCTGACCTAGCAGGAGGTAGATTCACTATTCGTTCTTGGTCTTGCAGGGCAGGGAATTATGTCAACACTATAAAACAACACAGGGCATATTTTTTCCTTTCTCTTCTCCCTAGAATTGTATTCCACTTGAATCAGGCAATTGGGAGACACAAAGGAGACTTGTGCCTCTCAGGATATGTGTTATACTTAATTGCTGAAGTCATGAAGCATTTTAAAAGGTTTGTCAATAAAATCCCTACTTAGTTAACCCCAATCTCTTCAGATCTCCTCTTACAGGCAGCCTTCTGCTCTTAACATCTGGGCAGGCAAAGCGTCCAATTTCACTGCTGCTTTGGGAGCTTACCAGAGCTAGATAAGGGTCCCCAGAACATCCATTTCCCTTGGTAGCTGCTTATCCCTGGCCAGGCCGATGGCACGCAGCCTTCATGTCACACAAGGCATATCAGAAAATCAGGCGACCCCTGATGGGAGGAAATTATGATGTCTGCTCCAGATCAGGAGGCTGAAGGAACTGCTTTATTAAAACTATAATATGTTGCATTAATATACTATTTAAAGAGATACTATCCTCTTCTACATATTTAATTCTTACTGACCTAACTCACAAACCCATGACTCTGCTGAGAGTCCAAGCCACAGCTGGATCCGATTGGTCACTGAACCCAAACAACCTTCACCAGAATCCAACCCAGCAATCACTTCAGGTAAACAATCTCCATACCACATTCCACATGGGGAAAACAAAGGAGCAGAGATAAAGATTGTTTTCTCTGCTTCTCTCTGTGCTTCTCCTGAGAGACAGAATTATGTCTCTGTCCAGAGAATGTGAATGCCACAGAGGCACATCATCGTGTGGCACCCACCCAGCGGGTGTGCACCCTCCCCTTAAATCCAAAGCTCTCCATGTGCTCCCCTCTTCTGGGGCTGGGCTGACATCTGTCACAGCTCCACTCTGAAATTGGTGGGGCAGGGCAAAGGGACAGAGCAGCCCGAGATCACAGCCAGGAGCTGCTCACACCACTGGAGCTGCTGTCCCCTGTCTGCAGCCCTGTCCTTCAGGGAAAAAGCAGAAGCAGGCAGGAGGTTGCTGAGCTGGCTCTGCACCAGAGGGCAGGCACCTGCCAGCTCCTCCCAAAAACCCTGGGGACCAGAGCCTGGTGTGCACACTGCAAATCATCAAACTCCTCCAAATTGAGACATGGGTTCCACCCAAAATAACAATCCACTATCAAACACAGCAAGATTTCTCCTTAATGCATCCCAAAGAGGAAAGCCAAGTCTCAGCACAGTTGTCTCCCCTGCACCAAGATAAAACTATAACTTCTTTCTTCCAAGCCCTGACATCTGCAACTAGAAATTACCACAAAAGTCACAAAGTTCAGTTTCTGGAGTTTGTGAACTTGAACACTTAACACCCTTTATTTTTGTAACATCCAACTTGTCTATTGTACCACGCTGAACTTTCATTCCCGAATAACACTCAAAATTCATGCATTTATCTCTTGCTTTTTTCTTCATTTTCATTTTTGGTTCCGCCTCTGCAGCTAAATCAGTATCTTTAAAAGCTTATTAGGAGTTATTGAGAATTTAATACTTTAATGTCAAAAGTCTGACAGTGAAATTACTGAGATTCTGTAGCAACATAGGCCAATTTTCCAGCTTTTTTAGAATGCAACAGAATATGATTGCCCTGTTTTTTCCCAGTCCATCTGCCAGCTAATTTGCAGGCCCAAGTAAAACCACCTTTTCTGTTCTGTTCTTACTTTTCCTTCACTTTTGCATCCAGTTCGGTGGCAATGTACAATGGTAGATCAGTTGCATAAATTTCTTATAAAGCTTCTCTTTTAACCTTCAAGCCTTGTGTTTGTCACTTTAAGTTTATGTGCCAAAGACATGAGAAAGCAAAAGCCAGCAGTTTGTCAAAGCATGATCTCTGGGGATGTGGGTACTGTTTCAGCTGTCACCATGTCACCCTATACACCTATTGATGTAACTTTTGATGTGCAGCAACAAATGGTAAACAATTCCTCTCCCAGAGAGCACTTCTGCCTGTGTTGGAGTCAGTGCTTTTGATCAATAAACCACTGAGCTATATTCCAGTAGGAATACTATTCGAAGTTTTGCTCAGGAACAACATGCTCCATGCACTATTTGTTTTCAGGGCCGTGCGTTTTTTATTTCTAATCTCTCTTCAAGCATCTCTCCACTGCTCATTGTTTATCCACATCTCCAGTTCCTGAAAAGGATCACTGGTTTCTATTGGTGTAAGCTTTAATCAAGGCAATAGGTCACTGTCTGTATCACCACAAGAACAAATTTCAGTTCTTTCTGTGGCACTGGTACCGAACAGAGCCATTTCTTCATGTTAGACCTGGCACTTACTTCTAACATCATTCCCTGGGTTCGCTGAGTCCTTTTGGACTCACAGCCACTGTGATTCTTAATTTTGATGTAAGGTTTGCCAGGCTGCTCCAGAGTTTATAAATGTGACTAACAGTAACCAACTGCTGTCAGAACATTCAGTGCTTTACACACTTCTTCATTTTCAAATCCTCTTCTGCAAATGCATTGCAAACTAGCCATCTCTACCACTGCTACACAGAAGTGCCATAATTTCTCTCAGTGTAACTAGTGACTGTGCTCTTTATCCAAGCTGATGTAGATTCTACTCCTGGTACCTTAGATGTACTACTGTGTTGGCAAGTGATGTCCTTAAATCCATGCAGACCACAGTTCCCTACATTATTTGTATTACTGGTATGCTAATATCAAGCCTAAACACTTCTCTCCCATATCAGTGGTTTCTCTTTTCTCTTCACCTCTCAGCAGTTTCTGCTGAAAACTGATCCATTTGGATGGCTCTTTTCTTCTGCTGAACACACCAGAGCTCTTGTCTCAATTTTCACTTTATTAAAAATGCAAATGCAGAGCAGTCTGTGCTCTTGGCACTATTTTTATAGGTAGCTCAGTTTCCTCAAAGTCCAGGTGCTAAAGGCCCTGGGTGTGCACAACAGAATCTGTCCTGTTTAGATAGCTTTTACACACTCAGACCCCACTGGGATTTTCTTTTCCTACAAAGTTCCAGTCAATTCCAGGACTATCTATTATGCAGACAGTTGATAGCACTTCATCTGCCCAGTCTGAGGATGTCCTGACAGATTTGCAGAATTGCGTGGTACTATCCTTGCAATGAGGAAGATGCAGAGGGGTTAGAACAAGATGATCTTTATGATCCCTTCCAACTCAAACCATTCTATGATGCTATGAATAGATTTTTCTTAGAATTCTGTTTACTGAGCCCTTATGTCAATTCCATATCTTATGGTTTTCCTCACGAATGTGCAAACCTTCACCTTTGCACTTAGGAACACAACCTGTACTCCACTGCTGTTCTCCCCTGTATTCTGTCTTCTACATCAAAATTCCACACTTGTCACCTTTATTAAACTGTTCTCCTTGACCTACTCTCCCCCTGGATGCACTGGATGTTAGGGATGCTTTATCTTGCCTCTGAAAAACACCAAAAACTTTTTGTTTGAAGCTCACAATCTGGGTGCATTTTCCAGTGCTGAACCATACTTGTGCAGCAACTCCTAACTCTGATTCAACCCGTGACATGGGCTTTTCCATGACGATGTACCCAGATGAACAAAATTCTGAATTAGAAATTAGCACACAAATCAAAATTCAAATCAAAATTCCAGAGAGGGCAAAAAATGGAGTCCCTGCAGACTCCAAAGGAATTTGGCAGCAGCTTTTAGGTGGAAAAAAATATTCAAGCTACAAAACTTAGAATATTAGCCGACATCTGACAAGGCAATATTTTTAATGCCACCTTTCATTTTGAAATGCTGGATTATGTTACGTTGCACAGTGATGTCAGATACACTATCAATGTCACTGTCAACTAAAAAAAAAAAAAAAATAGTCAGAGCTATTCCCAGAATTTAATTCCCAGACATGAAGGGTTTCCCTCCTGCCTTGCTGCTGCAGCACTTTTCACAGCTCTTCTCCAGCGTCATGTTTTCTGTGACACCTTTCATCTGAGGATATCAAAGCAAGCCACAGACTCACGCTAATAGCAGACTATTCCTGGAATACTCATGAGGTAAGAAATTACTGTAACACCCAATTTATTGACAAGAAAACTGAATCAGAATTTTGTTAATGAGAAAACTGAATTAGAAATGTATTAAACCGAGTTAGGAATTGATTAGAGGTGACAGATGTCAGACTTAACCCCCGAATTCCTGGCTCCCAGCCCCGGAGAACACATGCACACTTCTCAGCAGTCTCCAATTGAACTCAGTGGTTTTGCCCATGCCACCAATCCAGCTGCAGGCAGATGAAGGTGTTCCTCCCACGCCCCAGAGCAATTCATTACATTCCACTCTACCCCTATTACAACAAAGTGGTGCCATTAAAGCCCATCCTACAGAGCCCCACGGGAGCCTGTGACCAGAATGAAAGCAGCAGGGCACAGTTCACGAGCCACCACTGAAGCTCTTCACCACAACTTGCTTTCAGAAGCAAAAGCCTCATTTTAAATAAAACAAAAACTTCTGCTTTGATAAATGCTGGCTGCTTCAAAAAGATATTCTGTTCTCAAATCTCCCCAGCTAAATGCTACCACAGCTGTAAGGGTGAACCATGTGTGTAGTCAGGCTGGGAATTATCCACATAAATAAAGAGCACAGCTTGAAACATTGACTTTTTCCTGATCAAAAGGGCCTGGGAGGCAACTGGACATTTGGATCAGGCAAAGGATAGGGCTTTTATTATTTTCAAAGAACACCCCAGTGAATAGAGTAGCCAATGTGGTCCTGGTGGCAGTGATATGTTCTAACACTCCCCTCATCTCACACAAATTACTTAAAAGCTTGGCTTTGGGTCTATTTATAGTTTGGGGATTTCATTTTTCTTTTTGTTTAAGAACTTTTGTAGGGAAAACCTGAAATACAATCAATCCTTTCATGAGGCTTTTTTAATATCATTGCCTGTCTAAGCTACTCCCTCACATACCAAATAATAAATTACAAATATTAACAAAGAAATCTTCTCATATGTCTTCATTTTACCCATATTTAAAAAAAGGTGCCTAAATTCTATCAAAGTACATTTTTTATTATGAATTTTCATGTTAGTTTTCTTTGTATATTGCAACCTGAAATGAATAAAGGACACAGAAAAATTCCTTTCCTTCCTGTTTTTATCTAGTTTCTTTCACTATATATTTTCAACTAGTTACGCTTAAATGCAAGATTCAACAGGAAAAAACATATTCATGAAAAAAATAAAGCCTGTGAAATATTCACACTCTTGCATTTTGAAAAGCTGTTCTATTTAACCAAACTTAAAAGGTTTTAAGGCACACAAAGCAAAATGTTCTTCAGAAAGAACTGTTTCTCTTCTAACAGAAAACAATCAGACATGGGTGTTACATGACATTTAAGAAACATATTCCAAATAAATGCACTCCTTCAATATTATGAATTCTGCAGTTTGTTTTCATGCTAAACAGATATACTGTGGCAATAACAGCAATGACTTTGGTCTTGACTTCTTGCACAGCAAACCAGAATGACGCAGAGTTCACCTTATTCTTCAACTGTTGTCTATCTTATCATCTTATAACCACATATACAATATAATATCCTTACAAATGTCATAAATACATGACAAATGCAGATTTGTTGTTTAAAACAAAGAAGATTCAATCTTTAGTTCTCCTATCTCAAACCAATTTGGTTTTCAGAGTTGTGGTGCTTTGATTGGAATCAATTTGCAGAAGAAAACTTTATAAACTCAAAATACAGTAGCATCACTTGTACAACAGATGAGACAATAAGGTAGTATAAAAATATACTGAAACTGTAAAAGGTATATCCTCCTTGGGTGGTATGTTTTGGGTTTTAAATGCCAGGCAGAAGTTGCAAAGATATTTTCTATCTAACTGATCTCATAGGATTACCTGTGAAAATTGTTATGAAGTTAATATTTTCTAACTGTTTCACCTGAATACAAAGCTATAAAACATCAATGTCACTGCAGGCTTACCTGCTTTGGCTGCAAATGTAAATGAGTGGGTGTATAACAAATCTTCAGCATGGTGCCAATATTGGAAACCTGCAGAGCAGTAACAGCCATGGGCTATACTGGAGATTTCTGGAATACCACCTGGGATATTATGACTAAAAGCTGATAGAGATCTAATTTAATTGAAGCTAACAGCAAGATGTCCCTTTGACCTGGGCAGCAGTAGTAGCAATTCCTCTGGCTTTTCTTAATGGTGGTAGAATTCTGGAGCTTGTTAAATTTCATGGTTTCAAACCACTAACTTCCAGTAAAGCATTAATCACCACTCATAGTTTAAAAAATCACATCAGTCCTATTTTAAAAAGGACTGCCCTATGACTGACATTTTATGAGCATATTTGTGCACTTTATTTTTTAATTTTAAAATTATTATTTGCTCTCATTGTAAAGCTTATTTCCCCAAGACACCACCTGCAAGGGGTAGAGTAGTACAGGAAATAAAACTGAACCCTTCCTTATCTGAGTGATCCAAAAGTAGTTACTGTGCCTGTGGTGTAAGGAAGAGTGCTTCATTAGTTCTGGAATTTCTCCCTGTTTGAAGGATGTCCCTAACATGGATCTTTCTTATTTGAAGCCTGAAACTCATTGTTTGATAGGCCAGACCTGAATACAAAACGCTGATGAAATTTATGGTTGTATTTTGAAGGCCCAGATCCATACCCTAAGGAGAGAGAAGTCATGTTTTTTCTTCAGAAACACCACTTTCCTCTTCTCACTCTGCCATCAAATACCTTCATAGCTTCTATACTCAGAGTCTAAGAGCAGAGAAAGGAAGAGAATTTTTTTGTTGTTGTTTTTTTAACATCCCTATGCAATACTTGTAGATTAAATAATGGAAAAAAACATTCCAGAAGATTACAATCTGATGCAGATGGGAAAAGCAGCAGAGCCAGGCAGGGTAAGGAATGTTATCAGAAACGCCTATTTGTATCTCAGGGTCCAGAGTGCAAAAGTAGAAACATATTTTCCTTAAACACCCAGAAGTTAGAATTCTTTCTGAGATATGATAATGCTTAAACTCTCCACCAAAGAAGGAGAAGCTGATTTGAGAGAATCAAGGCCAGATTTCCCAAGCAGAGTGTCCAACCCTGAATGCCTGAGAGGTTAAACAGAAAACATTTGGGCAGAGAGAGGACAAGAGAGACCCAAGGACAAGCAGGGGACTGGGCTAAAGCATGATGCTCAAACAGAATTTGATTATACAAGGGTAAATAAGATAGACATATATGAAGGCCTCTTAATAATAATTAAGGCCTCTTAATAATAATTAAGAGGAGGTATGCTAGAACAAGAATTTGGGGACAAAAAGGAAAATACAAAGGGTTTTGCCTTTCCTGATTCAATTTCGTGGAGTCACAAGGCATCCATGTGACTTACTACAGGCTGCTGAAGGCACTTGCGTCTCAGAATGTCTCTTCCAATTTGTTATGAAATAATAGCTGGGAGTAGACAACAAAGTACTCAGAAGTTTCTAGTGAAATGTATGGATGGCACTCTCAGATCTAGTTACACATATTCTGCTCAATGAAAAGCTTCAGAGACACAGACCTGTAACACCCCAGTACAGCAAATGGATGTGTGCCCTGAAACTCAACACAGGTGATGCAACCTGTAGCAGAAGATATTGCTGTAAATGCCACCTGTAGCAGAAGATATTGCTTTACAACAGGGTGATGACAGCATGCTGGGTTTAGATGCACAAATTATTGAAGTATTGCAATATTTCTTTCCCTCAAAACATTTCCTTCAACACTTTAACACCAAAATGGGTTAATCAGCCACAGAACTTTAGCTGCCACATGTTGGCACTAATTCATTGACCTCAAGCCAGTGCTTGAAGCCTGATTTCAGCTGTGTGCACTCTCCCACCCTACTTAGCCCTTGCTGAAGAGCAGGGAGGGAGTGTCACCATCCCATACAGCCATGGTTTCTGATTCTCCTCCAGTTAAGTCCTTATGGATGCTTCAATATGCACATTGCACTGATTATAACACAAAGCACTTTGGATGGTGTCACACACACAGTATTCCCTATGTTGTTGGCAAATGTCTCTCTCTACTCTCCCTTACTCATAGAGAAGGGTAAGAATTAGACATAGTGCCCTACCTTGCCTATAAATCAAATCCAAATTTCCACTAGGTGGGACTGGAAGCCAGAAATATCTGGTTCTTTGTTCCCACCCACACAGCACATTACAGTCTCCTCTGAGAAATGAAAGTTTCTATCTTAATACATTTAGTAAAGGCTAAATCTAGTCCATTACATCAGTGAGAACATTTAGGGGAGAATAGTACTGATCTGCCATATTAAACAATGTCTTTATGCAAAACCCACAACTGCTAGCATTTCCCTTAGCTTTCAGTACCCCGTTTCTATGAGTATTCTTTTCTCCAGATAAATATTGACAGTCTGTGGTCGATTGTTTGGATCACAGCAGTACATTTTAGCTGCCGGATTTAGGCTGGAGTCTGTTTTGGGGCTGTGTATGCCTAGAACCAATAACAGAAACTAACAGGGACTAAACAGACTTCTGAGCCTACAAACCTTTCAGATTTTGTCTGTATCCGGGTGTATTACATCAAGCTGTGAGTTCATACCAAACCTTCTTTCTCTGCCCACAAGCTAGAAAGAGTTTTAAAGTGCTGGGAGCAGGACCTGACCTGCTGAGTGCGTGCAAGCTGAGAGAGCAGGTTTTGTTGCAGGCTGAACAACCTGAAATCAGTCACGTCTCAGTCTCAGAGCCCTGAGCTGCATGGCCTGCACAGGGGCAGCTTAAACAGCTCTTCCTTAGGGTCCTGAGCAGCTCAGACTCTGGGAGAGGATTCACTCTTCTTGACTACTTTTATTTCTTTCCAATTAATTATATTTTTCTGAGAAAAGGGATGTAAATTCATCAGCATAAGAAATGGTGCCAAGAAAAGGACAGAGCCCTTTTTAAACATTCTCTGCACATTTCTTCACTGGCCACCTGACGTTACCTGAGATGTGCCTTGTAGCTCAAGCCTGAGGGAGAGGAGCAGAGTCCTTAAAGGGGTGGAAACCTGGGAAGGTGGATCTGCTCTGCTGACCCCAATAAAGAACACAGCAGGTGATTGAAGAGCATCAGTGGATAGACTGAAACCTGCTGAGTCCATGTTCACTGCTATTAGCATGCCACTGAGCTTTATACTTTGGAGAGAAAAAAGGCCCAAACCACAATTTTAGCATAAAATGAAGGAAACAACATAATTGTAATAATGACTAAAATTCAGGTAGTGGGGTTAGCACAGGTGTGGCATTGCAGGCAAAAGGGCTTTGGGGTCCCACAGTCACCACCTCTATGAGTGTCAAAGAGATGGCACAGGCATCCTTGGATCTCTCAGCTTTGCCTGTTTCAGTATTTGCAGAATGTCAAGCTAAATACCTGACACAGGCACTTGTATCCTCATACACAACTCTTCCACATCTATGAGCATTTTCTGGCATCTATGAGCATTTTCAGCATATAGCTCTAAAAACTTCTTTTTTTGTCTTAGTCATCCTTTGAAAACATTAACTAAAAAATAAATCTAGAATACAATCTCCAAGGAATTTAAATCCTAGGTACAGGAAAAGCAATTGTTTTACAGCATGTGGCATTTATACTTCTCTTTCAGTAGATATTAATTTATAGATTTGCTATGGTGAACATATTTTTGCTGATGTCCTGATAGACATTTCTGACAGAGGACCTCAGCCACTTACAGCCCTCATATACTAAATATGAAGTAACACAGGATGATCCCACAGAAGCTGAGTAGTATTTTAATAAAAAAAAATCTGTTATAATTGTCTGGATTCCTTGTGCAAATTCAATTAATTCAGGGACGTGTTCCTATATGATGACAAGTTTCTACCTACATGTTGTAAAATTCCTCCAGTACTTTTTTGTTGGAGAATCTGAATAATCACAAGATGTTGTGATATTGTGATGAAGAGATAAACACCTTTAACATATATGTATTTGTGAGTATTGCCTCTTAAAAACTATATAAGATATATTCAGTAAATGCAGTAAATATTCATTCTTACCACAAGACTGCTGTCCAGAGAAAGTCTTTTCCCAAATTCCCTTTTCTGTAGCTGTCTTTTTTTCTCCATAGCTGTGGTTATTTGTTTTCCTTTTGATCGACTAGAAATGTCAGGCTGCTTTCAGCATCACTGGAAGAAAAAAAAAAAGTAAAATATTTAAATGCGTATTTCAATATCCTACTAAACTGTTACTGTCTTCCATCATTAACTTTGTAATAACCCAACAGCTAATAACTTTGTGTTTCTAGTAGGCTGTATTCCAGGAATAAATGTTCTGTGCCAAAAAATCGAAACTCTCCAAACAGAAATATTACCAATATGTTTGGGTCGCTTCTCAAAGGCAGAAGAAAAAAAAAAAAAATCTGCTACATCTGCCTTAAGCAATACACCCATGTTTCCACAGTCTTTTGAACTGGGCAGGGAGCTGAATTTGCAGAGCCAATGAATTACCTGAGGCTGGGCAGGGGGAGGAAAACAGTTTGTTTCACATTAATTGCACTCCTCAGCAAGCCCCGTTTGTTGGCACATCTGTGCTGCTACTGGGATGTACAAATTTTGGACCTAATCCTGAAAAGTTCTAAAAGCTTTCAACTCCCATTATCCTTAACGAGAGACAAATGCTCTCAGCACTTTCCTTACTTTTTTAAGGTCAAAGATTCTGCTGTAATTATCAGACAGTCCCACTGCCTGTAAAGAACAGCCAGGGAATTCAGCCCATAAAGCTACCACAGAGGGAATTAATCTTTCCAGTTTTGTAGGGTTTGGTAATTCCTGCCCAGTGGTTTCCACTAAAGCCAAGCCACAGCTTACAAGTAACAACTACCAGTTCTCTTCCTAAATGTTTTTGTTGCTATGTGTATCTGAAAGTTTCAGCTTGTATTTTAAGATATTTATTGTTTGTGATACAGGAATGTGGGCAAAGTTAATGAATTTATTTGGAATGTACAGAAAGTAGAATGATAACAGAAATCAGAATCTAGCCTAAATTAAGGCAGGCAGATATACTCATAGAGAACCATGCACAGGAGTTTTCTCTTGCATCTCATAGTGACTGTATTTACTATATCACAGTTCCACTGACTGAGAAACAAGACTTGGCAAAAGAAGAAGATCTGTGTGTTTCTGATCCTTTTTTGCTTGTTGGGAGCATCACCTTGGGTCACACACAGCCAGGTGATGCACAAATACCCCTGCTGCAGGGTAGCACAGCTGGCATTCCCAGAAGTAGCCTTGCACATGCCCTCCAGACACATTTGCATGCCTGTGGAGAGACTCAACTTCTCACGCACCTGTGAACGATCCCATCTGTCGCTGTGGGGATATCAAGCGGATAAACCCTTCACAGCTCTTCCCTCAAGCTGACCCCAAATGCTCTGCCACGAGGGCACACAGGAGCCTGAACGTGGGCCAAGCCCAGGCTGCCTGCAAGGAGAGCAGGATGCCCCAGGCCCAGCTGCTGAAGCCAGCTGGAATCCAGAGGCACACTGAGATCATTGGGAACAGCGTGGGCATCACACTGGGACTGCTCTTTGAAAGCACTTCCCGTGGGGAAGCCCTGAGTGCTCCAGCTACCAAACCATACAGTGGTGAATCCAGCCTTCTATTGAACAGCACCTGGTGGTTCCTACACTTCTTTTGTACTTCTGGTTTATACTCATGCAAGACCAGAATCTAGGCTATTTTCTCCCAAACAGATAAAATTTAACCTCTCTATATATTCATCTAAGGAACACATGCAATGAGAACATGTACCTACAATAGTAGGAAAATCTGTCATTGCACTCTGCTCATTGCTGCCTTGTGGGGTTTTCTTCAGGTTTACTGGTAAGCCTTTGCTTGCTTTTTTTGTAGCTCCAACCCTAAAACTACACATGCTAATAAGGAATCTCAAAGGTGTGATATCACATAATTCCTATTGTTTCCTGATTAGTGAGCAAAAGAAACACTGCAACGGATTTAAACAAACACAGCAGTAATGTATTACATTGTTTGTGTGATTACGCCAGAAATTAGCAAATGACCTTATGTAATCATTATATCATTCTCCTGAGCATGGAGAGCAAGTCATGCCTGGAGAGCATGACTTCCACCAAGGGAGACTTTGTTGAGCACGGAACCACTCAGGAATGAGCTAGTGAGAGCTACAGCTGGAGCCAGTAATCCCCATGGAAGGTCAAGTACTTAATTTAAGTGCCTGAAGTTTCTGTCTGCAGGTATTTGGTGAAACTGTCCCAAATTCTAGTTTAGAAGTAAAAGCAGGAAGGATTATTATTAATTATTCCTATAGTTTATATGTTGCCCTGGGCACTTGAGGTGGATTTACTAGCCATAACTAGCACAGCACAAGGACCTGCTCATGTACTGATACAGCAGCTGCAGACCTGCTGGCTCCACTGCTTCCCCCACACACACCACGGGAGCTCCCACCTCTGCACATTACCTTTAGCAGGCTGTCACACACCTCTCTGAAGAGTTAACCACCTAAGGCTAAGCACACAAAGTTTCGGATCACACGTAATTATCAGACAAGATAATACAATACATCACCTGTACCAACATATGTTGATGCCTCAAAGTACCCATCTCAGGAGGCCTTTAAAGAAAAATGATCATCGGAGTGAAGCACTTAGGAAAAACAGAACAGGTTTCCATCTTGGAACGGTCATTTTTGCGCATCATACTGCTTGTCACAAAGAAAAAATGGCCCTCCCAAGTATATCTCTCTTCCTCTGAGACCAAACAAAAGACTAACATAAACTCAAAATGGAGCTAACACATCCGCTGGGAAGCTCAGCAGAAGAGAACAGCTGTCCAGATGGAACAGTCTTGAAAGTGCTGAGAACCAGTTTGCCCAAACATCAGAAATACTGTTTTTGTGTTACCAAGAGAACACCTGCCTTCCCTGACCAATTTTCTTGTCAATATGTTTACAGCAAAGACCCCAGTGATCAGCACTCAGACCCTGATGATCCCATTTAACTCGGTGGAACTGTGAACTATTGCAAAGTCACATCTGATTTATGGTGTCTTCACCCATACTGCACTCAGACGTGTATATTCCTGAACCTTTGGGGGCTCATCTTCTAGTTCTTTGTGCTGCAAGAAATGTTTCTGCTTGCTCTAGGACTCTTCCCTAAGGGGGAAGCTCATCTATGCTGAGCATATGGGGGCAGGGACTTGGTTTAGAGCACTCAGGGATGAAGGCTGTATGCCCAAGAAGTGTACGGGGATCAATCTAAGACAATGCAGGTCCCAGATGTTTGCCCAGTGTTTGCATTGAGCTCAGGGCTCAAGGTTTTGTATGGACACAGAAAAAACTCGCAGAGGAAGACCCAAGTGTGATCTTGCTTCAATAGGGTATTGCCCTCACTGCTGAGGAAGCCAGCAAGCCAGAGGCATCAGCTTGATTATATACCCTAAAGTACAGTATTCTTAGTACTCGGTACAAGAATGTTCACTATTTCAGGAGATGGCTTGAAAAGTATGTCCTGGAGAAATAGTGTGATTAACATAGAAAAGCACTCTCTAGAATCTGAGAGAAATTTCTTGGATTATAATACCCTCTTCATTTCTAGTAGTAACAAAGGATGATTGATGTATATTGCTTTAGCTGATGAAAACGTACATCATATTCCTCAGATAAGCATCCAAGATATTTTCAGGCAGTTTGAAACTGCAGTCACATTTCAACAGAAATTTCACATTATGCCAACATATGCCAGCTGGGAACTAGCATGCAGTAGATCTGTTTGGTAACTGGAAAGGGATTGTATTTATTTTTCTCTTACAAACATGTATAAATTTAACAGTTATGACACATGACAAAAATTATATCTCTGCAAGCCAGCACCTTTTGTTTAAATTCAGGGTAGATACAATGCAGCCTCCCCACTCTTGGCTTTGCACAACTTAATGCTGCCAAAAGGCAAAACACCCACGGGGCAGCAAGGTATTCCCTCTCAGCAGCCAGCTTGTCTTTCCTAGCTGTTAACAAGAGGAGAGAATTTGTGGTTTGTGGAAATCTGTTGGGTAACAGAATGAGGCCAGAGTTACACAGTGATCACCTTTAAATGCTTTTCCTACTCTGTTAGCCCTGCTTGCTTGACAGCCAGACTTTAAGACTGAGAGAAAACAACCAGAACTGATATTATCCCTCAGCAAAGAGAGGAGGAGGGAAATAATATCACTGGCATAGGTCAGGAGTCAGCAATGAGAAAGTAAAGATTGTCGTCAATGTAAATGTTAGTCAGAATGAACAGGTAACCTAAAGGTGAAAGATTTTATATCTCATTACCAATCTGTGGAGTGATTCAGTTTCCTCGGAACCTAATTGAATTGAGTCTGTCATTTTGCAGCTGGGTTTCTTTTGCCAGCTCTGGTGTTAACATCAGTGTGCATCCACTGGTGTTTGTTGTGGCCTTTACAGGGGAAGTACAGCCAGTACAGTTTATCAGGGCCTCTGAAACTGGAAGGGAAAAAAATATCCCAGAACTAAAGAGCTGATGTTTGTTTAACAGATCAAAGTCCACCTCTATAAAATCACTAAATTTTTCTTGCTAGGCATGGGACAGTAAAAATATACTAGGTTTATACTAATGAATTTGATTATTTTCCTTGGTTTTTTGGGGAGGGTTGGGTTTTTTCTTCCCCTAATGGCAGAGTATTCAAAACATTCTGCCTAGTCATTAAAAGGCAACCGTGACCATGGTTTCATTTCCACACCCTTATCTCTCCCCATCGTGGTATTTAGCTTGGTCATGACTTTAAATGACAAAGCAGAAAAATAATTCCTAAATTCTCCCTTGAGTTGGTGTTTCAAAATTCTACACTTGGTAAATAGAAAACTGCAACAACATCAGCACTTCTACAACCTGACACTTAGCTAAATGCCTTTTGGTTTGCCCCAGTGTATTTCACAGCAGCACCACGGGCAGGCCCTGCTTAATGCCAAATACTCCCAGGTATTTGCTGAGGCTGCTCAGCAGTTCATTAGCACTAATGTACATGTCATGCACTCACACCCAGTGGATTAAGTTGCTATTTAGATTAGCAAGCTGCATTTTTGCAGACAGGGAAGGAGAATGTGCCATGTGCCAGCATTAATGAGTTAATTAAATTAGAAAAGTTCCAATGCAGGAAGCTAAAATGCTTAGATGAGTAGAATATTATGGGAATTACAAGACAGCAAACATAGTACTGCTGTACCATTCTGCCTATATACCTAGATATTGACTGGCTTTGGAAAGTTGTATTAAAATATGTGTCAAGTGGTTCTGAAATATCTGGGCAGAATAATATTCTTTTCTAGTTCTCTTTTTTGATGTTGTTTTTGTGTGGAATAATTAATTTTCATACACCCCAAATTTCTTACAATCTCCAAAGCTGTTACAAAGTTTACTCAAACTGTACAGGCAGTACCCAGAGTCAACTCTGCCCTGCAAGTTATTTTGTGACCCAAAACACTCTCTAATCCAGTGGTCCTATAGTTCTGACTGAAAACTTTCCAGAGGTCATAGAATCACAGAATGACTTGGTTTGAAATGGACTTTAAAGATCACCTTGTTCTGACCCCCACACCCCACACCCAACTAGACCAAGTTGCTTCAAGCCCCATCCAACCTGGCCTCAAACACTCTCAGGGATGGGGCATCCACAACTTATCCAGACAACCCATGCCTCACCACCCTCTGAGAAAAGGATTCCTAACACCTAACCCAAATCTCTCGTCTTTTAGTTTAAAATCATTCCCCCTTGTCCTACCACTGTCTGCCCATCATATACCAGGCCACGCTAAAGTAGCCCCCCAAAGAAGTGTGGGAAGGGCCAGAGCTAGACAAGGAACCTTCTCATCTCTCACCTTTCCTTGGCAGGGTGTTGGACTAGATGATCTCCTAACTATGCAAAGATTCTTTGACTATTTGTTATTTCAGTGAAGCACAATGACATTGACACAAGGCAGTCTACAAAGGGTTGCCTCATTTGAGAGCCAAATGCTGTGGATCTCTCCTGCCCTTACCCCATCCCTCAGAGGGGAAACAGTAGAGCACATAGGATGGCCTCATGCAATTTCTGACTGGTCAACACTTGCCAGCAAAGAAGAGACTCAGCAGCATGTTTTAGAAACACATTTGAAAGACAGCATCCCAGCTCTAAATTCCATAATGTTTCAGCCACAGTTTTCAAAACATTTATGCTTTCTTCATGCAAGATAATCTTCCATTTATTCAGCAAACTAAACAACCAGTAAAGCTTTCTATAGCGCTGCTCTGAGGATTTAAACAAGTTAAGATTAAAGGCTTAAATCCAGCAAACCTATCAATGTGCTCAAAATAATACCAGGAATTTCAATACATGAGAAAATAAATAATATGGCATTAAAGATGTTATTACTACGACAGCTGTCAAGATGAATTGCATGAGAAGCATTTAAAAGATTTATATCTCAGTATCTCACCAGGTTAATTAAATGGATGCATGCATTCATTTAAGAGGATAAGGTGGGTTGCAGTGACATAAAATGAGAGGGCTCAAGATTATATTCTTTCAGCAGGAACAGGTTGAACCAATATCATTTCCGTATTCTGTAATAAGCATGATTCATCCGTTGCCATTTTCAGCTCTCATTTTCTTTCTGCTAGAAAAAAAAAGACTATGAACATTTATAGACTAACATAATCAAAGCTTTAACCTTTTCAATGTTTTCTATTTGGATTGGCTGTCCATTTTTATCATAGGATTTCAGGGCCATGCCTCAGGGAGGAGAGGAATCGCCAGTAAATTACACCAAAGAATGCTGAAAGGTCAAAGGATTACCCTCCCCTGTTTGCTTTTATGGGACATATGAAGCATTCATATCATGTAATAAAATTATCAAGACAAAAATTATGAAAGATGAGCAGATAGAATGCATGAATCTGTAGTCAGGACAGCATGGGAAGAAAAAGGTGATATTATAGTGTTATCATCAATAAAAAACAGATTATGACAACAGTGTTTCTGTATCCTTAGCTTCTGCACTGAAATCAAATCCTTCAGAACACTGTAAGACCTGTAACCAAGAAAGAGACATCCAAGCATGACTGAGGCTATTCAGGCTGAAGGAAACATTAGATCCAAGGCTCCCATTTCTTGGCTCAGTTTCTAACCACCTATTATTATATATTATTTATTACCAAATACTATTATAAATGATGTGAAATAGATTATTATTTGGTAAACATGGACTCCTTAGTTACTGAGCCTCTTTCAGCAATGCAAGGCTGTTAACCTGCAAAAGTCATGTTCTGAGCATAGCAGCAGCTGCCTCTGGGGGCTTCAACACATATTTGTCTCCCATGGGAACCACAGCTGAGCTTAGTCAGAAATAGTCAGTTCCAGCCACCTGCAGAAGCTGAACTCAGGACCTGAGGAAATTTCACTGTTACTGTTCACAGACCTACAGGGTTATGTGGCGATTTCGACGTTCAAAAGCAAATGCCCCATTTATATCCCAACAAAGACTCCTCTGGCATCAGTTAGATGTAACCTCTAATCTAATACATCATTAATAGGGCTAGTTATTTCTCATGGTAAAGTGGCTGGTTGGCAGCAGAGACTCAACAAAAATCCCATCAAACATTGAATTACAGATCTTCTTCAGAGGCAGTGACATCCAGTTCATCTAATATGTTCCAGAAAAATTAAATCCAGCATCTGAATCAGTTTGATAGACAACTAACTGGAGAAAAGAATTTAGAACACATAGTCAAATTCTCTGTTTTGCTCACTTTGATTTTTGTTTTCTTCTCATTTTTTCTTTTATCAGTATAAATCAAGGCACTGCTCAAGAAAGTCTAAAAATTTCAGACCTACATATAAGATCTGTATCAGGGTCTCTATTGCAAGCAATGGTGGACTGCCAATTCAGTTTTTGAAACTGGAAGTAGGAGCTTTTGAAATGTGCCTAAAGATCCCTCCGTCTGAGGCAGATGCATTTCAGTCAGCATCTCTTTTGCCTGCCCATCTGTTTTAATCATAGTCCAGAGGGACCACTAAAAATCATCAGTTCATTGTGTGCACTCCACCCCTTCCACCTGCACTGCTCAAAGAGATGCTGATGTCTGTGATGGTCACAGTATCCCAAACAAATGCAACTCCTTTTGGTCCTCCTTGCCAGCAGAGATTAAAGGAATAAAAGATCATTTATTTACTGTGGTATTCCAACTCAGTGGATATAAAGAATTATTAAACCATCTTAACATAGTGTTCAGACATCTGGTTTTACTCCTCAGAGCACTGGGTGACACTTCAAAACGTTCACATGGCTCAAAGGAAAACTCCCTATAGGAAAGTAAGTATTGTAAAAACGTTTCCTTAGTTACTAGTAACACGTTCAGCTTCCAGCTCTGTGCATCCTTAGATAACCAAAGTTATCTGCATCAGAGGAAAATGTCAGTGTCTAGGCTGCAGAATTTGTTCCTAATGAACCTGGGGCTTTGCGGGTTGTAACACAGTGTCTCACGTTTCACCTTGCTGTACAGACACTCCCAGTGGGCCAGGGGCTGTCCTTACATTACAGGCAATAACCTCATGATGAAGGTATTACTTCAACAGTTCAATAACAGCCCAGAAAAGAAAGTGAATCAAGCTCATAATCTCATTCTGTCCTGTGAAAAATAAGGGAAGATAAGGTACAGTGAAATGCATATCATCCCTCCATGACCTGGGAAGGGGGCAGCTGAGAAAGGGCTCCACTCTGCCATTTGCATCATGTGAAAATAGTTCCTCCACTTCACCATGACTAAAGTCCACCCTGGGGAAGAACAAAAGGGGAAAGACAGCACTGATCTCTTCCAGCCAGACCAGAACTGAGCCCCTGGTTTGAAGGGATGGACTAGCAGGGAGCAAAGCATGAACACACAGCCTCAGTCAGCTGAGCAGCTCCAGGTGCTTCCCACACAGAACATCATGCATATTTCTATCAGAAAAAATTCATGTATTACTTCTTTTTCTGTGCAACTGCCTTCAGAGCTGTGTAAATCTGTGCAGTTAGGACAGCTACAGGTCCTTGGACTCTGCAGTCATCTCCATTCACTGCTATGGAAAAGACACAAGAGAGATGGTACCAGAGCAGAATTTGGAGGTGCCAGGATGAATCTAGCTGCTATAAGGATGGGCACTGAAATCCTTCAGCTGGTTCCCCACCTTTTCAGCCCTTACAGAAGTTAAAAGTCCACTCACATTTCAGCTGACCTATCACCTAAGGATGACCTAAAAGAATTCAGCTCCAACTCTCACACATGCTTCAGCAGTGTCTGTACTTCATGGTCACAGCAGAAAGGTGACAGGGTACAACTCTGCTCTACCACCTTCAGTTTTTTTGTGGGATGTATTCCCTGTACACTGATGAGAATACATAAAGAAAAACCCCAGGGAGATATCCCAGCCAATATAGATTCACTTTATTCTTACACAGCAGAGCATGTAGGACTATGGGATATCAAGACCATAAAATTGAAAGGAATTGATACACATTGATTAAACTCCACCTTCAGCTTATGGCCAAGAAAACTATCATGGAAACATTAAAAGTGAATGATGTTCTGTCTTCATGCATATTTTCTTAATGGTGACAGAACACTGCACAGTGGTGGCATATCAAGCAGCCCTCCACCTCTTACCCCTGCAATTTCAGAACAATCTCATCTCTATTGCAGAATTCAGCCTGAGCCAAAAGGATAGAGACAAACTACGGCATTCGTACAATTGCAGCAAAGATGATTAAAGTATTGACTTAGTGGGGAATGAATAACCAGTCCCTTCATAGCAGCTTTAAACAATGACAAAAAGGAGACTAAAATGTCAAGGAATGACCATCCACACAAGTTTGAGGGACATATCCTAACAGTAGGGACAGCGAGAAATTGATTAAGTTTATTGACAGTAGGCTAAAAAGAAATAAAGAGGGGGAAATGATGCTGAGTATCTGAAGAAATTACCTAAAGTGAAATCCAATGCAGAGAATCAAAGGAACACTCGTCATATGAAAAAATTGGGCAGGATGAAGTACAAAAAAAAATACTGGAAGTGAGAATGCTGCCAGAATGTCCAGCAATTCTGATGAGGAGGAAAAGAGCCTGCTCTGCCTTTCTTCTCAGCATCTCCATACTTTGCTGTAGTTCACCCACATTAGAGACAAAGGTTTTTGCATTTGAAAAAATGTTACTCCATCCTTCCTCCCCATGCCATCAGCTGCTGGCAGTGCTTATTCCAGTTCCTCAGTGTGAAGACTGTTTGTCACACACTGATTTCTAATTTCTTCATCTGCCAGAAATGTAATAAAAATGTAAATTAAAAAAATAATAATGAATTTCCTACTTAAAAGTTCATAGTTCTTCTATGTTTTATGTCATTCTCTAAGTCCTTACCTCACCTGTGCTCAGTTCTATCAAATGAAATGTCAGTGCCAGTATAGACTGCCATCACAGATAATAATCCAACACTCTGGGATTATGGATACAGTACTATCCAAAAAATATTAGAAAGAAATGAGCTATACTTTAGGATTCCTTAATCTCTCTCTCAAGCATCTGTCCATTTTGAGTGCAAAGTAAAAACAGCCCAACTACAAAAGGAGGAAAAAAAAAAAAAAAAAAAAAAAAAAAGAACACCAACCAAACCAAAACTACTGGCAAGTCGTAAGTCAGTTATTCACTAAAATCTGAAAGACATCTTTGTTTTTAAAAACAACAGTTGGGTTGGCAGACTTTTTCACCCATTTTTTTCTATAGAATTCATGTAACAACTCCAAGTGGATAATTTTTACCTAGATTATTTCTTGGAAGCAATGCTATGCAGATTTAAATAAAGCCTTTAAGTGTATAGTTTATGCACCTCTCTAGACTTGCAATAACCAAAGTTATTCAATATTACTATTTAGCTCAAAATTCAGCTGGGAAATAAAAAGTATTATTAGTATAGAAGGGAAAAATGTTAATACACTTGCATGTTCTAAAGGTTCCTCTGTGAATTTGAAAGTGTATTTCAAGACTAAATATAACCCTTAAAAGTTTGGGGTTTTTTCTACATAAGGTTTATTAAATCAGGGTGGATTGGGAAAAAAATAGTTTTGAGTATAAGCAAGGAAGAAAAAAAATCTACTTGGTTCATTTCAGGTAAACCCTAAATGTTTGCCCATATTTTGAGTTGGAGATTTAGGCTGATTCACTGACTTCTCCTGTCTCAGTTTCTCCACTGCCCTGTGAAGGTAGTAATATATGTGTCATTTACTGAATAAATCCTCTTTGTCAAAGACTTTAATAGTGAAACTTTCTATTAGTGCTGCTTCTCTGTGTCATTACTCTTCTCTATCTACCAGATGTGCACATCACTATAAACTCAAACAGGGGAATAATCCTCTCTCCAAACTCTGCTCTGTGCAGTGGAAGACACTCAGTTCTCATACACATCTTTGTTGTTCTGTCAAAATTAATTTGATGGGAGAAATTCAGCTAGAACTGAATTAAAGCCAACAAAGAAAAGATTCTGCCACCAGAAGCAGCTGCGTAGGTGAGACAGATATCCTCCAGTCCCTCCACAGATTTAAACCCATCTTCCCTGCAGGGGAAACTAGGAAGCATTAAAGCAGCATTAAAAAAAAATAATTAGAGTAGGCCCATATTTTTCTTTAATAGTGGGGGAATTAAGCAGGTTGCAGCAGTCTTTAGTGCTGTTCACCTTTGATTTTCTTTGTTGGCTCACAGTAATATTACCTGCAGCTACTGGAGAGAGGAGAAACTCTGAGTGGGACTCCAGGAAAGGGAAGAAAACAGAAAAGAAGAAGCCAGGTGGGGCCTTTATGGGACTTCTTGCCTAAAGGTGTGCCCTGAACACAAGTTTCCCATCCTTCCCCCCTTCTTGGATGAGGATCCTGTGAGTTAAATCTCCACCTTTGCTTTGCCTCACAGCAGGAGCTAAAGGGATCTAGCCTTAGCTGGGGCTGGTTAAGTCACAGACCTCAGGAGGGGTCTCAGTTATGCTTCCCAGACTTATGAACTCTCAAACTCTGCATCCAAGCTCAGAATCCTCAGTGACACATAGGATCCAAACCTGGAATTCAGGTAAAAGGAATAAGTAAAACAGGTAAAGCATAACTTGCTTTCAAACAAACAGCCAGTAGTAAAAGTGACATTTCAGGGTTTTTCTGGGGAGACAGGACCCATCAGTAAGATTTGTTCCCTGCCAGGAGCAAGGAAAACACCAGGACAGAATTGTAGCTTAAGGGAAGGTTTAGGCAAAGCACATCATTAAATTCCAGACAAGTCTACAGATTCTTAAGCAGAGAGACAAGGAGAATGGCCAACCTGAGCCCTTGTAGATTGTGCTACCCTTTTCAGTCTTTTGGTGCTCTCTTTCATTTACTGGTGCAACCTCAAAATTCAGATTAAGATCTTGGTCTCAAAAGTTAGAGCTAATAGGCAGTGACATAACAGAGAGCTGTTTATTAAAATATTACACCAGGTTTCATTTTAATGCTTGCCTTCATATAAGCAGGTGTTAAAAATCCTTAATGATTTGGCTGAACTTTTAATATTTTCTAAGCGTTTCTCATGTGTAACTGCAAAGAGAATCTGGGCCTTCTACCTCCAGCATAATATGGGGATTAGACAGGTTTGATTATTGATAATCAGGATTTTAGCATTTTACCTCTGGATTAGTGTTTCAAACTCAGATAAGGTTGATATAGAGTAAAAGTGATTTCCATCAGCTGGCTGCTCAGTGACCCCTAAGAAATATTACAAGTTGGTAGTGGACAGGTGTCTATATGATTAAAATACACTTTGCAAGCACAGTTGGCACCCTGGAATTTTCTTATTACGAATCTATAATCTGCTCCCCCCAGCTCATAAATTCAAAGTATTCAGGGGCACCGAGATGTCATTTAAAGACAAGGAGGATACAGTGTTCTTTGCTAATCTCACAAACAAAGTACCTCTGTTTCTAGAGCAGTTTTGAGTCCCTAGACAAATGCTGTTATGCACTGCAAATATTATCAATCACACTATTAAAACTCATGAATTATATATTAGGTACCAACATTAAAAACCAAATAAAAACATAAAGTGCTGTAGGTTCTCTATCAAAATCTCACAGCCAGCACCATGTATGGTGTTTACTGTGAAGAGAAGAATACACAGAGCACCAACAAAGCAGACTCACACAGGGTGTCCTACATATGCATGAACCAACATTAATTGAATCAATATTCCCAGACATCACAGAGAACTCAAGTGTTTTAGGTAGTAAAAAATGCTAAAATATTTTTGGCCAGAGAAGGTGAGCCCAGCCTCAAAATGAGGTGGTTCTCTGGCTAGGAATCAAGGAAACAGCTTTGTGTTTGAGGAGGATTTGGGGGATGGGCTGGGGAAACATCACAATACTTTCTCTTTAACCCATTCAGACATTTTGTCTGAGAACAAGTGAGAAAATATTTTCTATTCATTTTCTTTCTTGTTAGACCAATTTGGAGCAAAGCAAGGCAGAGCCCTTCAGGCTTAGGCCTTGTGGCAGATGCAGCTTCACAGAACTGAGAGATTTCCCAAGACTGTCATGGAAGCCTTGGACCTATCATTTATTTACATCTGTGTTAATGAAGGAAAGCAGGAGAACCTTGTACAGAATTCAAACAACAGGGAGGACACTTTGGTAGAATCAACCCCCAGCAGTTTAAACACATGTGCAAGATGTTTCACCCCTCTGAAAAGGAACATTGTTTGGTCTGGCCCTGTTCAAGATGCTACAAGATTTATAAGAACATGAAATAACAGTTACTAAGCTTGGCACTGTTGTGCTGTAGGGGAAGGACTATGGATCCATTCAAGAACAGAGCCCTCACCTCAATGTGGGAACAAAACACAGATGAGATTAATTAGCTCAAAAACAGAGTAATCTTAATTTTTTTTGAAAAGTGAGAGAGATAAATCACATTTAAAAAATCCAAAAAACACAGTTTTCTAATGGTCCTACTAGGAAAGTCCTACTAGAAATTTCTTCCTAGGAACTTTCTTCTTAAACTGATTTTCTCAGCCACTAATTTTCTCTGCAAGTGGCAACTGAAATATAGGGACAAAACCACTGCTAAGCAACTCTCAGCATTTACCCCTCCAGTCTCCAGTTTAAATCCATTAAATCCATATTTTAGATGAAGTAGTTAAAAGGAAGAGGAAGAAAAGGAATGTGTGCAAAGCACCTGTTTTTAACACATTTCTGTCACATTGTCCAGCAGAATAGCAATAACCTGCTCAAACTGAACCACAAACACAAAAAGTTAAAAACTGAAGACAGCGCTGTTAACAAATTGCAGACACATGAGACTTATCCAGAAAGAGCTCACAAATCAGCAATGAGAGGAAGAGAGAGCAAATCATGCAGAAACTATTTAATCAATGAGTAAAGACAATTATAACATCTGTTAATCTTTTGTGTAGGTTATAATTAGATGCTGCGGAGGAGTAGTCTTTAAGGGGGAGGCAGGGAATCCTTTAACATCTGCTAGAAGGGCAAACACTGTGCAATAAATGACTTTAAATGCAATCAGCAAAATGAGAGCTGAGCAGAGTTCACAAAAGGCCTGTATAAAAGATTGAGGATAACAAAATATTTTGCCAAAGGTCAACTCCTGCAGCACTAGAGCCTGAATAATGAGTTCTAGTTTATAGGCCACATCAAAAACAAACGTGATTGTACGTCTAAAAAACAATTCTTTTCTCATTTGTGTCATTATAGCAAAAGCACATGCTGCTGCTGTATATCACGTCAGCTTAATGACTTATTAGGGCTCTATCTATCAACCTTGAACAATTCAGAATAAACAGGTAGGTGTGATGTATTTTAAAGGCCAAAATTCAGTCTGATTAGACTGACACAGAACCGCATCGCGCTGTAAAAGTGATGTGATTCTGATTTTCAATAATTAATCATTCAATAGCTTCTAAAAGATCTAATTATTTACTCATTTTGCTGTTGAAAACAACCATATGCTTTAAGCTGTTCCTCACTGAAAATGTGAGTCCAAGAGGGAGGTATTTTATCCAGTTTAACACGGCCCTCTACTGGCAAAATAACCCCCCCAAAATCTCACTGCTATGTACCATTTTGTCAGATCATTTCAGAGCAGCAGAAAAGATCCTACATTTTACAGCAGTTGCACCAAATCTTAGAGTAGAGCAGAGTTTTAAGACTTTGCATAAATTAAGTCATCACTTAATCTCTCCAGAATTCCCTTGAGGAGAGCATTACTTCCTTTCACCCACCAGATGCAGCTCTGGCCATCAACAGAGCACTGAAGAAACAAGCCAAATGCTCATATCTAGAGGAGTAAGTAATTTTAGAAACAAATGCAGTCCTCCTGCTTGTGTCAAGTTGTGCTGTGTTCCTCAAGGATTGCCACTGATTCCCCACAGGCTTGATGCACACATGTGATTTCAGTTTTGCACAACTAGGTAATATTTAGTATAGGCAAAACAAGCATAATGGAGCCCAGCTGCCAAAAGGATACTGTTTGAAATACAAATGTTAGCTACCCCCAAAAGCAACTTCACTGCAAAAGAATTCCTGCTTCCTTCTTTTCTCCACCATTGCTGAAAATCCACAGTGGTGATTCAATACAGCTTCAATCAAAGTGAAGCAGACAATGAAATTTGCCTCTGTTGTTGCATGTGGTAATTAACTCTTCCTTTCTGTATTATGTCTGAGCAACAAAGAAACAAAAGGATACGGCAAAGTATTGAATTTAACAATTTAGATAACGATGAATTATAATAATCAATTAGCATTGTCAAAGAAAATAATTTGTGACATGCATTTGATTCTGTCCAGACCTATTGTGTGCACACACCATCCAAGGCGGCTTTGGCTCTGGAAACAAATAGGGTTGTCCTGTGGAAAGCTTATCAAACATGCAGTTTAACAGTGCCATTTGTTCTTGCTGTGTGTCAATATTAATAGACCATATTTCAGCAATATAATTTTTATCCACTGCTTTATAATCCAACCTGCTTTTCAGGGTCTGCATCATTCATAGCCCATAGGCAATGTCACAGCCCGTTTCCAGAAGCCATTGCCACTGTACAAACCCCGTTTATCTGATCCACCTGAATGCCAAGCAATGGGCACATAAAAGATTTCCCAGTGTTTTTCACGTAATAGCTATCTAACTGTTCATCCTGAAAACATCATGACTAATTCATGTAACCATCAGGGGAAACCTAATGTAATTCAGGTTCCTGCATGCTGCACAAGCAGTGTCAGTAGACAGTACAGAACAGAGCATTACAAGTGCTAATGGCTCATGTTCTATTTACATTGTACATTTATCCTGTTTTAGTAATAAAACAGCATGTTACATGCTTTAACTTCTGAAGGTATTCTGGCAGCTTTGGCATGAATTTTTCTTCAGCATAACTGCAGTCCTGCCAGGAGCTGAACACGTGCAGAGCCACACGCGAGCTGCAGAGCATCCTGCTGCATTTGGCCCTGGCTGCACCGTGCTGAGCTCCTCAGCCAGCTGAGATTCCCTTTGACACCTTTGTTCAGTGTCTTTTATCCAACCCCAATCCCACTTGTCAGATGATTATAGGCTGGAGTCTGCTCTTATTCCATTTCTTTTCAGATGGTGAGAAAGCCCAAAGAACTGACATTCTCTTGGCAATTGTCCCTCTTAATGCCATCCCAGAATATTATCAGATTATACTCTGTATCTTTGGGCAGATTTCTCAGGAAAAATCCAACCAGGGGATCCCTTGGCTGAAAAGTGAGCTCAGTCTATATCCTAATTTGCTACATTGGTATATAAGAAAGAAAATGTAAATGTGAGAAGGAAAATGCAAAAGAGGAAAATGAAAATTAGATGCCCACGGGCTCATCAGGTTTTGAGTGTCTGCTTCTGCTTTTAAGGGAATTAGCTGAAGATTAGCTCATGACTGAAGTGGAATTGTACCCTCCTGTTTTACATTTACTGGGGCAGGATTTCTACTTTCATAAATCTAAGCCCCCTAAACACTTATACACAATTCATGTACAAAAACAATACCATAGGAACCCATGAAGTTTTCTTTAAAAGCAGTAAAATTCACGTTTTTCAGATTAGAATTTGCATTTAAAATTAAAGTGAGAAGAATAACTGGAGTAGGGATTTTTATTCTCACTTTATTCTAATTATCTTGAAGATTTCAAAGGCTTTTATTTGCCAACAATATCTGAAACTTTGCAAGTGTGAATTATCAGTTCACAACAGTAGATCATCTTTACTGGCCACAAGGTGACAGAGGAAAGGAAAGACTTGCTCCAGGAGTCGGTGATAGGGATCAAACCCATTCCATCTCCCCAAAGGAAAGCCTCTATCACAAATCTCTGCACTTCACTCCTGCATCTGGTGGAATTTTCTGAGCTACAAAAACATCTTTTAAAGACCATATAAACTTTTAAAATATTATTTCTGAAAAATGAGAATGAACACCTGAGGAATAAAAATATGCTCTTATTTACACACCCATTTGAAACACCAAAAGCCTTTACCATTCCCATGGTATTAATGAAGAGCTAAATTTAGCTTGGTTCCCTCCACCCCCCAGAAGAATATGCTGCCATTGCAAAGACAGAACAACAGCTCCTGAATTGCACAGTATCCTGACATGCCAAGCCACATTATAGCATCCAAAAAGAAGAGCTGGACAGTTTTGATTTGCTGTAGAAACAGGGTCACTTGAGAGGGGCATCTGCAGTTGTAGTCCCTCTGACCTTAATAAGAAGCCCCAAAAAAACTGCTGCTGGGTGGGACTGAGAGGCCATGTAAATAAAGTCAGTAGCAAGCAAAGCAAACCAAAATAAATAGTGATAATTCATGAGGAATTCTCCAATTCCTATCTGATTTAGTTGTACTGACTTACCCTCATACACTTCAATCATACAATCATAATTTTCTGATTTCAATCCTCAGAAATGTGCTTTGTCTTCACAAAGACAGATCATTAAACAGTGGTAAACAGTAATAAAAATTTCCTCATACACAGTACTGTGATTAGATTGCATCCTAGAAAAAGCCTCTACAACTGAAATGACAGTAATTTAGAATGGGCTTCGGGTGAAAGATTGAATGGGAAGCAAGAGACCTGGGGTTTCTTACCAGCTTTTGAAGTGGGTAAACTAAATTTTAATAAACCACATCTATGGACCATTTTACTCCTCTGTCAAACATAGATAATTCCATGCCAACCACAGCTAGTTGTCTTGAAAATCAGTTAAATCTCTGGTCAGAAACACAGGTGTGTCCCACAAACAGCAGGCAGCACAAAGTTTTTTCACAGCAGCTACCAGAAAGCTAGTTTTTCTGCTCTGATATTTCAGGATGTGATATGATTCCTAACATAAACACTCAAAACGAAAATTACAGTTTCTCATATAATTGAGAATTCATTCTATCCAAAAGGTATCAGATTTCAAAGCACTGTATGATTCTCTCTTTTAAACTTATACACCTCCAGAACTTGAACAGTAGCTAAAAGTGAAAAATAATCAAGATTTGTTTGAAATAAATGCCTACATAAGAAACAAAATAATTTTTAAAGAAAACTGTGCTAAAAAGCTACAAGGAATTTCTATTAAAAATTCAGAATCATCTTGAATATTCAAATAAATATAATTAAATTACAAGGGAACAAACGTCAGCCAGCCCAGGTTTTGTTCAGTTAATGACAGCACTCAGGAGACTTTCAAGAATGTTAAAGTTTCATCACTTAAATTAAGAGAGAGCCACTTCAGTGCAATCTCATACAAACAAAAGCCAGAATGAAGTTTTCATTTGTCCTGAACTGCAGTCAGATGCACGGCTGTAATTACTCCTAACAACTACATACTTGCCGCTCTTTTAATTAAAACAAAACTACAAATAGCAATGCTGACACACTCCTAGAGAAAATAAGCTTTACAGAGATGATAAAAACACCAAAACAGCAAAAGCCTTACTTGCAGCAGTTCAGTCAAAACATGCCAGCCCTGGAGAACTCAGAACCGTAAGAAGTCTTTGCAGTCCAGAAATTCTCTTGAGTTTATCCAGTGTTTATTTACCAAGCTTTAAAAGTCTGTGGTTAGAAGAACAGAGTTAGCTTTCTACACCCTGCACAACACCGAAGTCCTTCAGTAACAGCAGACATGAAGTTTGCTGATAGTTGGCTTTGCTGCTGCTATGTAGTTGCTCAGTACTTGTAAATACAAGCTCTGTGGACAAAGTCCCAAATGACATCACAGGCAGCTGCTTATTGTTGAGTCTTTATTAACCGACTGTCAAAAAAGAAAAGCGAGGAGGAAAGAAAAGCCCAAACTATCTTCCCTGCAGCACAATTTGCATCTTAGTAGGAGTTGCAGTGCTACACGTATAAATACTTGTGTTTAGCCAACTGATGTTTTTCTACAATGAATAAACAGTGTTTGCAGGGAAAGCAGAAAAGTAAAAAAAACTTAAACAGCTTCACCACGTGAAGAGCACAGGGAGAAAAATAGAAAGAAAAAAAAAAAAAAAAAAAACCACAACAGCGCTGCCTTTTTCACAATTTATCACTGAATTCTCCTAATTCTTTTGTTTATTTAACAATAGGGGTGCAAACCTGCCTGGATTTTAAAGCACAGAGCAGAGGACTTCAGTATGTTGAAGTTTCAACTCCTTCCAAATTTGAAAACTTACTACAGAATTACAAACTATAATCTTTGCAAGATTTAAGACAGCTCAACTTCAGTAACAATGCACTTTGAAGAAAACCCTCTTACTTTCCAAAGATGAAAATACAAGAAAGCAAGAAACAGCATCAAGAATAGTTATTCACAAGGTGCTAAGGGCATAAATACTGACCTTTCCTTCTCAGAGGGGAAGTCCAAGCCTAAGTAGCACTGTGGAGCTCAAACACATTTTCAGCTCCCACCGAGGCATGGGGTACTCACTGGAGAACTAGTCCAGCTCCTAATCTGAATCTCTGCCACAGAGTTCCTGCTGAAAGAGAGGGGCTGGGACTCTGTGCCTCAATTTCTCAGAAGTCAGTCCTTTCAAGTCAGAACTTCAAATGCCGAAAGAGCACCAGCAAGGCTTGTGACAGACTGAGCTCCCTTATCTGTGCACGTTTCCACACGAAGAGGTTCAATATTGGAAACACCTGGCCACTCACATCTAAACACCCTAAACTGTTCCACAAACAACAAAACAAGCGAAACTTGAGCTCAGGGATGAGCGGAAGCCAAGTTTTCACTGTTTTTTTAATTGCTACACATAAAAGCCTCAACCCAAATTCTGCCTGTATTTACAGAGAGAAAACCAATCTTGGGTCAGATCCTTAGCTGCTGTAAATCAGGCTAGATGCAATTACACACCTGAACAAGAGCAGTCAGCTGCAAGCTGAAATCCTGCTTTTAGCCTGAAAGAGTGCCATTAAAAACATTTGTGTGACCTTAATAACAGACTGCCTGGTTTTCTTGGTGCTTGCCCCGAGTGGCAGCAATACCCTGCTGACATAGTGGTGCTGAGTTCATTGCAACTGCTCATGCAGGCAATTGCTACCTCTGCCACTTGCTGCCTCTAAAATACAAGTTTTTACTTTTGCTGGAGATCTGTTGTACATCCCCTGCATTTATTCCTGTGACTAATCAGCCTGTAGCACATGAGAAACACCATACTGTGTAACTCTGGGTTATATTTACCTCCATGGCTCAAACACACAAGGGCTGTGTTCCTATTCTGTTGCACTCAGCAAGGTTTTATATCTTGCTCATTAAGAGCTTGCCAGTCTGATCCAGGAAGTCTTCAAAATACTGTGAGGATGAAGTGGGCTATGGGAGTAATAAGTTCTAACACATAATATTGAATCAGATCCATTTCAAACCATAGAGCTTTAGTCTCAGCTTCACTAGGGCCATTTAAGCAAACATGAACAAGGCCCTGTGCTTGGATACACAGCTCCAGAAGGCTTCAGTTTTTTCCATAGAAACAAGCCCATAAGATCAGCAGAAGAGTTAGATTTTGCTTAAATCTGTCACAGATTAATAGTGTGCTTTCTCAGACAAAGGATGAAATTAATTTTTTCTCCTGCCGTTAGAAGTAGTTATGAAATTTCAAAATACAGGTTACATTGAGGCTCTCTTGATGACAAAACTGGTTTTCTCTGAGACACTAATGCAGACAAACACATGTAGAAGAAAGGAAGAGAGCATAGAGTCATAAAAGAAGGAAACCACTAGTTTAATTGAAAAAGCCAAGCGCTTAATGAAATAAAAAAGGATGAGCCTTAAGGAAAATTGCAGCCTGGTCCCAGGAAGAATTTATATTATTTAGCAAAATTTAGCACTTACTAAATTTCCTAGGGTATGTTAATGCATTTCCAGGCTAAACACACCTGAGTGAGCAGGACCAGGACAGCACACACAACTCACATGTCTCTGGTCAAGCAGCACTGCAGAGGCTCTGACTTGAGTTGCCTGAAAGCAATTTTTCTGACTTTTTCAGAAGTGTGGTTATTGTAAAAATAAATGCACGACAAAACGAGTACTGAGATTTGTGGGTTTAACCAGCGAGTTATTCTTCCCAAGAGGAGAATTGCCATGAGGGTGGACAAACAGATTTTGCATTCTTCAAATTACAGCACTTATTAAGGGAGTGGCCATTAGCTCACCCTGTCAGTGCACTTATCCATCTAATTTCTATTCTAAGTCATAAGATATAGCTGCTGGCTGTGCAGATACAACTTATTTTTGGCAGGAATGCCAGGACTTTTGGTAGAACAAAATTAACAGCAGAATTCAGTTCTTGACTAGCTGCAGGTTGAGTGAAAAGATTTAAAAGTCAAAGTCATGAGCTGCAGTCATTGCTCCTGGCCTGATGTGCAGTGGGCTGAATTGATTCTTGTATCTGAGGAAATAATTCAGCTTTGTACTGCCTCATTTTTGATGAGCAGACAGGTAAGATGAGACATTACAAACTGATCTAAGTACACACAGATATTAGGAAAGCTTGTCAATTAACCTCTCACAGTATGGCTAGGATCTCTTAAAGACCCCATGTCTCATACTAACACTAACACAAAATCCATACCATTTCAGGTTCATTATCCACATTTGACTCTACTTTGTTATTTACTCAAAAAGTTTCTCCTCGCTGAAGAACCCAAAACAAGGACATCTTGGAAAATACAAGAGTTGGCTAAGATTGAGTTACCTAAACTGCACCTTTACTGAAGCATGCCAGAATCCCTGAACTTGTGATGTGCTTGCTCACTTTTTACCAGCTCAGGAGCAAAAAACAGCTTGGACCCAGATGTCTCAAGGTTCAGTCTCTTATCACAAACCCCTAAAGCTGCAGCAGAGGTGATCAGTCACAGCCTGAAGAGTTAAAAGGCAGGTGGGCAGAGCTAAGAGGATTTTCCCTGAGGGATGTCCCACAGTGCTGAGAGTCCTGTGTGATTCAGTGCAGCCTCAGACAACCAGCCCATGTAAAAGCCTTGTTTTACTCTCTAACTACTGCTGGGGCAAGGACAGACAAGCTGGCAGGCTGAAGAGCAGTTTAGTCTAGGGCAAAAATGCAGGATGTTAAAATCCCAACAGATTGTAATATGATATAATATAAAATCCTAAACTGATCCCACAGTAAATACTTAGATCACTGGAGTACAGTGATCTGTAAAAAAAAAAAAAAGTTAAACAAATTGTAGGCTGCAGAATTTGCCCTCTTTGGAGTTGCACATGGTTGGAAATGTTGAGCTGGTTCCTAAAATATCATGGAAATTTCTCCAGAGTACTGAAGAGGAAAATGTTCTTTGAAAATTACTATTATGTTCACTTTTACCAACACAGCTAAGTATGTCTCACAAAACATATACCTACAAGGATGTGAGGTGTCACAAGTTAACAGAGTAAACACGTTCTTGGGGTAGCTGGCCGAGAAGATAAACAACTGACAAGTTGAAATAAGTGGAGAGAATAAAAGGAAGGGTATGAGGGCTGTACATGAATTTCTTCAGATACTCACTGTCAAAAACTGGCCTTCAGTTGAAGCAGTTTGATTGGCTGGTAAGCTTTTGATCACAAAGATAATTTGGTTTTTAACCTTGCTAGGTGATTTTTCAAAGCTTTTTACCCCCCCCTGCATGTCAAGAATAGGGAAAAGGTCCTTAGCAAAGGCAGGTTTTAGTGCTGGAACAAACAATAGCTCTCTCTTCTGTCGCATTTATGAATTTAAGCTACAGAGAAAGCAGCAAATAACGTCTAACAACAGTAACTGTGTTCAGATTGGCCATTCTGCTACATGCAGGGCTGGGGATATCAGCAGTCTGCTTTGTCCTTAGCAGTTGTGCTCTCCATGCCTGGCACTGCCATGCTGCCCTCTCCAAGAGCTCCCAGACAGCTCCTGTAACAACCTACGTGCTCCTCAGTCCCTGTCACTCCTGCAGCTGAAAAATATGATATTCTGCTTCCTGGAAGAGCACCTTTATAGGGAAACATTAACTCACATCCCACACTATGGGAAATCCTGTCCATTAGTGTCAGGATGAAGCCTTGATACCCAATTCTGACACATAGGAAAAAGAAAGTCTAAAATGAAATGTTTAATCTAGCCTTTTCAGATGAGCTGAGAGCTAAAATGAGCATATATGATTGCTCCTGCCACAGCAGTGATTTGAAATCAATTTCTAAATCTTTTTCAGTTCCATAATTTTTGCTTCAGTAGAATTCTATGAAAAGCATTCATTGGAGAAAATTGATGGGATGTCTTTAAAGGACATTGCCTTTCACTACAAATTGCCTCATTGTAAAATTCAATATTAAGCAAATCATAAAAAGTTTGTTTTGAGTATTTGCCACTTGAAACTGTAAGAAGTAGGCAGAAGCTGAATTTTTGAATTGCAAGGGAACTCAGAAATATTGTAAATATGATTACAAAATATAAGTATACAGGACTGGCTCTCCTTGATTCCATAGGGTTAAGTCATTATTCCTTCTTTGCCTTTCCTGTTGTTTCTGGAACCAAACAATTGATTCAACCACCAGTGACCTTATCCAGAATTAATTGAAATCAATGGCATTAGTGGATTCTGGAGCAGGCCCAAAACCAATGCATGTTGAAGGGCTTTTGTATATCCTTAATCACACGAGTAAGCCTCTGCAAATGCAGATTCCAGTGGATCCAATCATTAAATCAGTCCTGCAGTGTTTAACTTCACATATGGACAGGGGTCCCCTGCTGGATATTGAAAGCGGTCTCTATTATGAGGAGAAGGTTATTCCCATCATCTATTTCTGATGAAAGCATGTATTTGTACAGGTGTCAGTGATCCAGCAGGGCTGGCAGCTAATGGCAAGGCTGACTAATTTGCACTCTGCTGCTGCCTCTTCGGACATGCGCTGTGTGTCAGCAGCGCAGCTACCGCCTTGTGAAACACACATTCCTCTGATGCAAGCATCTGGCTTCTTGGCAGCCAAGTTGTGACAGGTTCTGCAGCAGCTGGGATGGCCCCATGCTCTTTCAGATGGTTAAATAGTCTTGTTTTTCAGCCTAGCTGTTTGTTTTCCTGCTGCACTCCTGGACGGAAGCCCATTTGCCCTTTTAATCAATGAACTGGCCGTTGGATGGGAGTAATCAGCCACATTTCTGTGCATGTCAGAGCAGAGATTTTTGCCCAGAGATTGCCAGCCCTACAGCCCTGTGCTCTTGACTCCGTGCTTAACCTTGTCCTGCTCCATGCTGACACCTAACACACTGACATTCAGTCTTCCCAAACTGAAGGCAAACACTAGAACAGAATTCTTCATTCCTCAGTCATAGGATTTCCTGGATTTCATAGCTCCTGCTTTGTACAGGAGACTGTACTCAGATCAAATAAGAAATACAATTTATTTATTTCAGATGGTTTTATAAACTGTCCTCCCATGTACACACACCAGATGGAGATAAGAATCTGGCTGGAAGGTTTAGCCTTACACTGTGTGGCACAGAGGTAACAGCATATCAGATAACTGAGAGAAAAAAATCTTCAGAGAAGATTCCATAAATCTGAAATAAATTTTATTTAAATTGCCTTTAAACATATTATAAACATAACAAGCAGTTCTGAGTAATTCCCTCGAATAAATGAACACATGGCACTACTAACACCTAATGTGATAATGCAGTATTAAAAAGAAGTTCTCACAGGGACACCACAAAAATCGAAAGCTGTCATCTGCCTCTCAGCCATTTGTAAGCCACCTCCATCTTTTCACTCTAAATGATAATCTATCTCTCCTTTTTCCCTATGTACTCCTGCTTATGGAGGGAAAATGAGTAATGAACTGATTTGGACAGGCTAAATTTTCCCCTGGCAGGGTTTTACTCTTTGCTCTTGTGCTCACCATCTGAAGCTCTTTTCATGGGGTGCAACTACTCTTATTTCTACACTCACCAGAAGAGAGAAAATACACAAAAAGGCCAATTCCTGCCCCTGCCACAAAGAGGGAACAAATCTTCCCTGCCATCTCCCTTCTTTGTTCCACTGATGGCTTGATGAGGACCTAGTAACAAGCTGATCTCTCCTATCACCCACCGTTTTCCAAACCACACACACACCATTAATCAGTTCTAGTGGCCAAAATTATGCCTGTGGAAACAATAATCAGTGTCACCATGGGCTCCAACCACACCAGGCCACACATATCCAGAGTGACCATAATCGGCACCCAGCACCATCCTGTCCTAAAGGAAGTAAGAAAACAACAGTCCTAAACCATTCTGAGATTTGTTACTATAATTTAAATTTGTCTTTGGGTCTTTCCATTCCATCTTCAAAGCAGGGCAGGCAAGAATTGCTTCCAGCAGATGACATAGTAAATGAGAGCTGTAACAACATGCCTGCTTTTAATACCATATAATTCCATACTATGACACACAACATAAATTGATAAAAACCGTCTCGGTTTAATGAATGACTGTTATCAAGAAGAAGTGATCTGAAATGCATTGCCAGTATTCTGGTCTCTTAACACCCATAAAATCTGCAGAAAGTGGTTCCATGTCACAGGTAAAATGTTCAAGGCTTAAGCAGCTTGCTTCAAGGCCAAGAAAAGACACCAAGAGATTAGAGTCTAGGAATTACTGCTCTCAGCACTGTCAGTGGAGCCCTGGACAATGCCATGAAGTCTTACTCAAAAGTACCTCTGTGCAAGTCCTCAGGCCTCTCAGCTCTCCTCTGGAAAAAATCCTGGGTTGTAGAAAGCTGTACTAATAAACAGTACACACACTAGGATTTCAACAGTATGCTGTGATTACAGCTAATAACAGCTAGCAAGACAATTTTCAGGACAAGAGGCCAAAGTGTCCCTGTGAAAAAGATGATGGAAAAGCACAAAATTATTATTTTTGAGGAGAAAGTTTTCTCAGTCTTCCTGCAATAAGAAAAAGCCTCCATTCTGTTCCTCTGGATAGAAAAGGACAGGTATATCAAACAAAAGCTGTTCTAATTTACCACATTGCCTTCTCCACTACAGTGCTGAAGATTTTATTGCATGCTATAAAGAGAGGAAAAACTCATCTTGTAGTCATACAAACACAGTGAACAACACAGAATAAGTATCAATTACTTTTGCAAGTTCCAGTGATAGCTTCAAACCCTGAGGATAATTTCAAATGGTATGACAAAGACTTCAGTTAGATTAAAACATCAAAAGCAAACTAGCATTCAAAACCAAACAATTTCGTCTCTGCTGAGGAAGTTACAATAAATTTTCTGAACTGGCAGATTTCCCTCCTAGCTGTTCAGCTGTTCCTTTCCCACAGGTAAAATAAGTCAATCTGTTTGAGAAGACAATTTGCCACCCAGCTTACTTAATGCCACACATTAAAATTAAACGACTGACTAATTTTGTTGTCAAAGAGCTGTTTTAATGGGAATTCATGTTTAAAAGAAACAACCCCAATAGGGAAATAAAATCAGATGATGCTGACTTCCATGTGAATTAGATCTAAATAAAATAACTGTCCAACTTTTTGCTTCTTTGTACATGGAACTTTTCTCAAATCCTTCAACAGGTCCCTGAGTATCTGTCAGTCCCAGTTTAGTTTAATCCCATGATCCAACTTTGGCTTAGTGATGTCAGTATAAACACAAACATGACTAACAGAAAATAATAGGTCTGTGACAAATTTTTGCTCATCTGAAATTGAACATGATAAATTCTTGTAGCATACTAGCAAGCCAATGTAGCTGCATTTTCCATTCCCCTTGTTCCAACGTATGTGTCTGTGGAAAGTGTGTGGCAGTGGTGCTGGCTGAATTCACACAGTGCTGTGCAATTTTTTGCAGAGACATTTGAAGCAGCTTTAAATAAGTTACTTTGGTTCTGGAAAGCAACTTGGCCACGTTAGTTCCTTGCATGGAGCCTAGCACAGGAAATACCCTTGGCAGAGGCCCAAGGGAGTGTTACAGTCGTGCCCCAGCCCAGAAGCAGGTTCAGAGCCAGCTCAGGATCTCCATGACACTGCCCTATGACCACAGAAGTATTAAAAATGTACATTTTGCTTTCAGAAAAAGGCAGGAAAATTCTTTATTTTCACAGTGTAAGTCACAACCTGAAAAGGCTTTCCTAGTCGTGGTGTGAGCTCATTTGATTCAGCCTAGAACATCATTCATAACTGAAAGAATAAAAGTCACTCTGAGGTTGAGTACCGCCTTTGAAATGGTCTGTGGGAGCATGAAGCAAGACTCACCCTTGCTTTTTGAGAAATGAAGGGTTAAGGCTCAGGCCACTTCACTGGCCTGTGCCTGCAAAGGAGCAAAAACCCAAGTGCACACTGACCAGTGCTGCTGGGGTCTGCTCCACATTCCCTTGATTTCAAATAATCTTAGCAATTCAGGTGAGCAACTCGACCTGTTTTCAAAGTGCCATGCACTTAGGTGTCATACACTCATGGATATACATGTATTGATAACAGGGATTAGCTGCCACTAGCCAGAACCACTTGCTTACAATATTTGGAAAATCCTGAAAATATTAAGCCCTTTACAATTTTAATTCAGATATTCTTGCTCTGCTTTATGTTCTTTGCTAAATGATTCGGGTCAAGTCACGTGTGTTGACCTAGAGGTCAGTCACAGAAGAGCTCCTCTGACGTCTGCCCTGCCCTGTTGTTGTTTCCTTATCCCTCCAAAATTACAGATGACAGCAGTTCTCAGCATGCAGAAGTGTGTCTTACTCTGTATGAGTGGGTGTTAGTAGTATTATTTATGTGATGCCACAGGTAAAAGGACAATTTCAAAGAATGTTAAATAAGGTCCATTGTACACATTGTCTCCATTTCATTTCAGAGCTCTCCCAAATATCCCAGAAGTTTGGACAAGAAAAATTTCTGCTGTGCTCTGGTTTTGGCACATGTCTTTTAAAAGATGGAGATTATTGTTATGTAGCCTTAGGTCATATCAGGATCTCTTTTTGTTTCTGTAATGAGGCCCAATTAATACCTAGGACTTTCTGCCACTCAAAGGATTTTAAAATATCAGGATTTCAGCCAGAACTGTAATGCTGATGTCTGCTTTTATGATATAATCTAACTGTAATTACCCAAACCAATATCAACATAATAGTCATTCTTATTCTATAGAAAGCTTGGGTATTCCACTGTATTAAAAAAATGCTTACTCTAAAAGACTTTTCTTGTTCCCATTGCAGGGTCAGCATTTCACTTTATGTGAAGTGTAGTTGCAAATTAGAGAAATTAGAGTAATTATATTGAGCTAGACAGGCTTTGGGCTGGTCTCCATGAAAGTTTTGCTTCAAAATAAGACAGGACAGGACAGCTGTCAGTCACTCTGTGCAACCTTACCATGCAGCATTAGAAATATCTGCATTGAAAAGTGGTGTAGAATAGCTATTTTGTAGTGATTTATTGCTAATTTTGTAGACAAAACTCTAAAGTCAGCTTTCTATTTTTTAGGGCTTATGCCTTTACATAAAATTACATCAATGAAAAACTTTATTTACAAAATATTCACAGATTAATACTCAATTATGGTTTATTCAGCATGCAGGACCTTCAGGGTTACCACTACCCCTGAAAAAGGTAATGAATGCTTGAAATTTTTTAACTTTTACTTGGGTATTAGAGGTTTGGACTGAATATTTAGCAAATCTGGGCAAATGATAAGATGGCACTGAAGTTTACAGTTCAGCTTTTTCTCTTTCTCTACCTGCAGCACTGGGAACCTCCTGGAATAACTCTCAGCATCTTTGCTGAGTCCAATAGGACTGTTCACTGAATGTGGTTTCCAGCTGCTGCCCAGCATACCTGAAAATTTGCACCAAACTCAACATCTTGACCATCATACTTGAAACAGATTAAGACAGAATTAGATTGCCCAGATGTATTACAAACGAGAAACTTACAACCAAGACTAAACTGAATGTTACTAAAATATACTGGAAATAACGTAAATAAGCTTGGTATCTTCTTTCCCCTCCTCCCCTTCTCTCCTCAGAAATATTCAATGACCAGATAGTTGGCAACATAAACAGTAAATGCCACAGTAACTTAATGGGGGCTATGTCCCAGAAATAGTAAATAAAATGACAGAAGTTGCTTTACTATTACATGGTATGATTTTAAAAAGTATATTTAATTACTACTGTCAGAAACTGAGCTAAAAATAGGTTATTGAGTTGCATTTTTTCTACATGACAGGTAACTGTAGGAATGTAGCATTCTCAAGGAACTGTTTGTACTAGGCACTGTATTTCCTCTCCACCCAGCAGAACTTCCAGAAGAACATCATATGAATTTTGCAAGTATATCAAGGAGATAATAGGTACCACAGGCTGTAAAAACTGGAAGATCATAGACATGCAAGTATATGCAGGTGCTACAAGCAAACTACATTTTCTTCCTGCCAAAAAGGCCTCTCTAATCTCCAAGCTAGTGAAAATGTCCTCATGGCTCCAATATTTTCCCTGCAGCCACAACAATTTTTAAATACATATACAGCCATTTGATTTTATCCCCTAGAAGCACAAACCTAGCAAGTGACAGTGTCCATCAACTCCCTTGAAGGTTACATACATTTTATATACATCTTGCAAATTAGTCTACACACTCAGGCTCTCTGTAGTTATTAAAATCCTACCATCACTTCTCAAGAAAGAGAAGAACGTTGATTTTAGCTCTTCAGGCATAGCTCTCCCTAAATTGAGTGGCAAGTCAAACCATGTGGGGACATGGAATGACTCCAGGTCACTGCTCCACCAGATCATCCCTACAGAGTGGGTTTAGTTCAGAAATGTTTGGTGTCAGGAGCTGAAACCCCAGTAGCTCATTGCCCAAGCAGCCACTCAGGACGAGACACCCCATGTGTGCTGGGGTGGGGCTGTCTGACACCAAGGCACTCGAGCCAACACGGTTCAATTTACTCAAAATAACAGTATGGCCATGCCTTGTACACCTGAAAGAATGGCCCTGCTTCTATGGGGAATTGCAGTGTTTGGTGCTATGCACTAAAAAAACATTTGTCCCAAACAATGCCAAGGCAGTGCAGCTCCAGTTCTGACTCTGCTGTTCCAAACCCCCTGGCCTGGCTAGGTGGCACTTGGCTTCTCCAGAAAGTGCCAAGAATTCACCTCAGAATGATTAATGCCACATCTACTAACTAGGAAATATTAGTTTTTTACACATACATATAGAAAGCTGTTGTCCTCAAGTTGTCATACTATGGAAGCATTTTTGAGGAAAAACAGCACAAGTGTTGGAAGAAAGGCAACAGCAGAGACACTTCCCAAAGAAGGTGTTCACCTGGAATATCTTCCATCTGAGTTTGTCAGTGCTCAAGCCCTCTAAGCAGCCACCTCAGCTTCACAGAAATCTTTTCTGGGAATTGCACAATGACCAAGTGCCTGCACCTTACCACAACACTTACTCCTTGCTCTAGAATTTAAGCTTTAATTAAAAATTTCTACACCTTATGCCTGCAAGGAAAATTTATCAAAACACAAGCAGAACATAAACCTTCAACCTATATAAAGCTTGAGACAACAGCTCAGAAATTCTGTTTTTCTTCTTAGCACATCACTAAAATGAAATCACAGCATTTCCTAAAGGCAGCTTCACTGAAAACACCAGATTTTTAATAAACATTAAAGTGTAGTTCTCAGGGGGTTTTTACCACCCTTCCCAAAGCAGCCTACAATATTTTTCCCTTCAGCCTCACTGTTTTTCCCTTCAACAATCCCAAAAGAAAACCTATACCTTTTTGCTACCGAAAACATATTTAAAAGCAAGATATTGACAGACTGTAGTCTGTCAATTGTACTGAGCAACAGAATAATGATTTATTTAGCAGAACTTTCCAACAGGCATGTATTGGCACATTTGCTTAGGCAAAATGTCCTTCCTTCCAAAAAAGCTTGAGCTGCGACCAAGAGTTTCAGGAAGGGCGGCAAGATGTTGGGGCTGGGCAGGACCCCCATGGGGGTACAGCTCTTGCCTCACGAGCCTCTGTGCCACAGACACTGGCACAAAACAGTCCATGTGTTTAACGCCACAATTAAAAGCTGACAGAATGACTGTTAATGTCCATGGGAATCCATTACCTTCCATGGGATTTGGGCATGTGTACCACGAGCTGCATCACACCAAGCACCACCAAAGGAGAAACGCCTCCATAAAGAACGTTCCTGAGCAAGACCCAAAGCCAAAGGGCAAACCTCACGCTGCCTGTGGCTCATCCCTGCCATGCAGTGCCATCTCAGACTCCAGGACGACAGTTGCCAGCCTCCAGGGAAAGACAGACAGACATTTCAGTCATGGCACCCTGCAGAGGCCATACAAAGCCAGGTTTGTTCCAGGACAAAACCACAGAAGCAGCGAGGCATGGCAGTGATTTCACAAATCCACAGTCACTCATGTCACAGCTTCCCTTTCCACTGAGCCCAAAGCTGCACAGGGAGCTGTCAGCAGCCACAGTCCCTCTCCCCACCCCAGGAATGCTGTCCCTCCTCCTCCCCTGTTCCCTATCACAGCTCAGGGTGACTCAGCTCAGCTCCCAGGAGGAAACTCATCCCTGCTGCTCACATACATGAACTCTATCTGTCCACAATGATCCACATGCACTTCTGAGAAACCTCAACAAGGAGGGAAGAGAAATCCATGGGGATGGTAGGACAGAAATGGACTGGCACACACAGCCACAGTTATCCTGCATTAAAATGAAATTACATCCCTGTGTGTTTCCAGGAAAAAGGCTGCTACAGGATCTTCCATTGCACATCATTCAGTGCAGTGAGGTGTGCTGTGCTTGCACAAAGTGCCCCCAAACTTTTGCATATTGGTTTTATTCCTTACTCTAAAGAAAGATATAAAGCTATTAAACTTAGTTAATACAAAAACCAAATTTATCTTCTATACTGAGCCAAGAGTATTGACATTGCTACCCTGCTGGTACCCACTGAAGAGTCTTATAGTAGGCTACTTTTTGCACAGATTGGCTTTAAAGCCTCAAACATCTGTGCTCTGCCACAAATCTCTCCAACATTTATCTCTCCAGCCTAATAACTATAAAAGTGCCTTCATGGGACTATATGGTTAAAAGGGAGAAAACAAGGGGGAATCCAGTGTATCACCACTCTCCTACCTTAACTGAATGCCAGAGATTAGCCCTTACTTCCATTTCTTTTCCTTCACTCCTGTTCAAGTATGAAAGATAGCATCCAGTGGACATACCCCTGGGAAGAATGGAGCTTCCTTCACCACAGAAGTTCTGCTTTTGTAAAATGCTCGAGCTGTTAAGTATCCTTATGACACACAAGTTTCCAGCTCAATGGATAGTGTTCTGCCTCCACAGCCTTCAGCTCCCATAGTGGTGCTAAAAAGAGGAATTTGGCTCAACTCTACCTACACATTATGCCAGAAACAAAAAGAAAAAAAAAGAAAAAAAAAAAAAAAAAAAAAAAAAAAAAACCAAAAAAAAACAAAACCAGAACAACAAGCAACTCAGTGGTCCTTACTCCTTTCACTGTAAACACATTTTCTAAACCAGTGTTCCAAATCACACATTCATGAGCTGATTGTGTGCAGGGCGTGATAAATCCTGAGCCAGTTAAAAATTAACATGCACAGATAAAAGATCAGTCTATGAAAGTGAATGGTTTGAACAAGTGGGAACAACTTCACTTTTTTACTAGGGCAGTGCTTTGTTGCAGACCTGAACAGCTCTGGAACCAAGGCTGCTGCATAGATGGGAACTGAGCTGAAACATGAGGAAGCTCTTCCCACTGCTACCAGCACTTAACACAGCTGCCATCAAAGAATGCCTCTCACCTGAATTTTTTCAAGACACAAAAATAAATTACCACATGAGTCACCATTTCTTGGTTTCTTTCTGAATGAAAGCACATGCAAAAATTTTATAAAGCACTTTGTGCAATACTATTTCTAGAATATTGCCAAAGACCCAAATTACTGAAAAAGCTCACAGGCCCTGCATGGTAGGGAAATGTTTGTATTTTGAGCTCTACCAGTTCTAGTGACCAAGATATACTGTTGTAACCATTGAGTTCATCAGGAGATTAAAGAGTTAATAAGAACATAGGAAACTGCACAATTACATAAAGCACAATCCGTCACTCAGATATTGGAAATGGACTATGAAGATGCCAGTATAAGAGCATGCACTTATATACAAAGAACATTTTTAAACAGTTGACCATGATTTATACACACTGCAGCTGTCACACACACTATTTCTGACATCCAAAGAGCCTATGCATACTTTCAGTGGAAGAAATTTCTAGTTATTTGCCATTTTGTAGAACTGTAAATCACATAAATGCTCATATTATTACCATGTGCTCTGACAGTTTGCATCAACAAACCATCTTGGAAGAATTACAGTGATGGATTATTGACAGTATCTCATATAGCTGGCAAACATTTATTTGAAATGCTGTGGTACAGAACCTGCCTCTTTCCGATCTTGAGATTGACCCTAATATAAACTATAGCACACAACAGATCAAAATATATATAGCCTGGCTCTCAATTTGTGATCTCATTTTCATCATTCAATGGTTCCCATAAAGATTGTTTATTATTGATGTGAAATGCTGGAACCAAAATATCCTGTAGCTGGAAGCTGGAAGTCTCAGTAACTGAGTCAGAGTGACTCTTCTGGCCTTCCCTCAATATGCTTTATTTCTTCTATTGAATAAACAATCTGTCCCATTCTGTAATGACAACATGAGCCAGGATTTTCCCATATTGTTTTGACAGATGTTGTCAGGGACTGATTACAAAAACCTGTACACCTAGATACTTAACTGCTGTGATAGTCCATAATATAACTGAACTACATGCAGAATAAACTAATGTCATAGGAAGCTCTGCTAATGAAAAGCCTCTTACTATTAAACTGCAAAATAATTTTCCAACTGCAGCAAAACTATTTCTAAGGGTACTGGAGATAAAAATATGTTATTTGGTACATTGTACTAATAGGACACAGAAAACAATGATGGATTGATTACCAAAATACCTTACTATTTGGTTCAGGCACCTTGCAGGGAAAGATCAGGTCCTTTCCAAAAGTCTCAATACTCCAAAGTCCTCAGCCAGAACAGCCAGACCAGCCCTAACTGCTACTTGGCTCAGTAAATTCAGTCAGAATTTAGTCTGTTAATTATGGTTTTGTGATCTGTTTTTACAGGTAGGTAGAAAATGCATCAAAGCTGGTGGGGCTGAACTATAAGCAATTATTTTAAAATATTTTTCTGGGATTGTATTGCAGGAGGGTTGGGAGAAGATGCCATTTCACTGACCCATGCATTATTTTTAAAAAATAAATAAAAGTAGGCTAAATCCCCATTACAATTACACACAGAACTGTGAAACAGAATGATTTTCTATTATCAGGTGTTAATGTGCCCTTTGTAACTGTTAAAATGAAACCCAGACACTGCACCACCATAGGCTGTCCTTTTGAATGCTACTTTCCAGGTCTGTAGCCCCCACTGGCCCTGACATTTACTTGTTAAATAGGAGATCACAAAGTGAGTATCAAGAGGACAATATTTTTCTAAGCTCAGGGAGAATGAGGGGACATCACAGTGAGGGTATTTGGGCAAGCCAGACACTGTTTTTTGCAAACCTGGCCGACTAATAATGCTGGAAATTAAAAACCTTTTGCAAACCTGGTTGACTACTAATTCTGGAAATTAAAAACCCGCAGCTCTGTATGACTGACCAAAGAGATCTTACATCATTTTGTCCGTGCAGAATGAGACACTGCACAATTCATGTGTACAAAGTGTATTTCCTCAGTACTTCTCTAAATTCCACAGAAACAGACCTGCATGTATGTGTGCATAGAGGCTGAGGGGAAGGTTGAAAAGAGATAAAAGGGTATCAACACTACACTCCACATTTGCAAAAGCTGAATCCTTATGTGGTTGGTTGGAGGAAGATCCTAACTAGATATGAGCCAAAAACTCTAAAAATGTTCAGTGATCAAAAGTTTTCACTACTCTCTCTAATAAAATACTTCCTTTGGTTAAAAAAAATTATTTTTTTGGTGTTTTTTTATTTAATTAGCTGTGGAAATGTATCATTTCATGGCTTTTCTTCTGTAGTTTGTCCCCAGGTGTGTTAAACAAGCCCAAACCTGAGAATTGTGCAATTTTTCTATTTAGAAATAACTTTAAATGAAGCCTACAACTGAAAACTAAAGGTTTAATTCTTCACCAGTGTGTAGAAAATTTGAAATCTATTCAAGCAATATAGTGCAGTCAGCATCCAGAAGATGTTTAGGTGGGAATTAGAATACCTCAGTCTTTCCAAGGACACAGGACTAAGTGACAGACTTTCCTGCATACCAAGGACAAGACCAAAGCCCATTTTTAACTTTGCAAAATTTTACAATGATTCTCATTGCTATTAGACTGATTTGAGAGAAATCTCACAAAAGTGAAAGCAATCTTCTCAGTAATCATGTTTCTTTTCTTAAAACCTTAGCTTTCTTCATCCTAAATACATATAAAGACCATTTTTTCAATAAAAGCAGCACCACCAATTTGAAAGCAATCCCTGCCTAGGAAGGATTATGAAGTGTCTATCATCCCTCTGTGCCCTAAGTAGGGTCAATAAGTCATTCTTGCCATGCACAGTATTATGTAAGAAATTACAAAGGGGCCCTATTTAGATGACCTCCTTTTTTTGTTTCATATTCTAATTGCCCAGCTAAAAAGAACCCGTTGTCCCAGCGGAAACTTTAGGAGCAGCACTGGGCGAGCTGCGCATACAGGAGCACTTTACACGTGCACTCTGACCTCTCTTGACACTGCAGATCCTTTTCCAATTTCCAAAAGTTTCCAGGAGGAAGCAGAGGGAGTCAGCCCTGTCTGTGTGATGTCTCAGTGACATTTTGCTAAGAGGAGAGTTCACTGGGATTTGCACATCTGAAACTCCCTCCAGGGAGGCTTGTGAGAGTTTCAGCCTAACCTACTTTCAGCACTCTGTGGAGTAATTCTGTTCCAAGAGCCAGCAGCCACTGATGGCAGCAGGAAGATGCAAAGGAGTGCAAAGGGACCTCAGCCCTGTAGGACTCAGTGAGGCCTAAAAGCCAGTCATAGAAATGAAACACCCCCATGAAGTTATTGAAAATTGAGGTCTGATTTAAGGAAAAAGGCATATTTTTGGGGGGATTGTATTACTGAACTAACACAAAACCAAAAAACAAGTATGCCTTAAATGAGAGTGTAGCAAAAGCTTTATTAAAAAAAAAAAAACAACAACAACAACAACAAAAAAAAAAAAACACTAATTTGGAAAAAAAAAACATATTCACCCTCCAATATCTTTGAAATCATTTATGCTTCCAGCTAAAAAAAGGTGTCATTGTGAGAGATACGTGATGACACTCAGAATATTTCCAGCCATAGGATACATTAGATGATTGGAAAACCAGTGTCAGGCTAAGTCTGGTTTGCTGTGTTACCTGAATTCCAGACCTGAAGCAGCTGTGGCAGAGGAGGGGGTTCTCCCAGCACTTTCATGGACCCCTCACACTGAACCTTTTAATGATGCCTCCACAGACAGCACAAATTGTGGGTATTTTCACCTCTCTGTTATTTTTTCCCTTGTCATAGAGTCCCAAGGACTATCTAATATATTTGTTTTTAAAGGCATCCCCCTTTCATGCCTCCTGAATCCAATTTAAACTTCAAACTTTAATTCATTGAAGGGGCATGATACCTAGTACCCCAGTGAAGCAAATGAAGATTGTTAAATCCATGTGATTCATTTTTCAGATTAAATAAGCACCTCTAGGAAATAGTGGAAATAAAACAGATTCCCAAAATCCAAAACAGATAGGCATCATCTTTAATTCAAATTCATTTATTTGCACTGTTCTGGTCACCTTCAGTGATTATTACTTCCTGCATGCAAGAAGAGCAATGTAAAGCAGAACCAGTGGGTGAAGGCAGGAAGCCAAGGAAGCAAAGTAAATAAAAAAGGCAGGAGAATTTCAACTCTAGTGACAGAGGATGTAGCACTACTGATTGTACCACCATCCTCCCAGTGGGTTATGTACAAAAATGAGGACTGGCAAAGGTGAGGTATCCTTGTAGCAGATACACACAAGCTGGGCCACAAGTACTTTTCCCAAAGTTTGGCTGTGTGAGTGCTGATTCCAACCCAGCCTTGCTACAGTCAGACCCTTCAACCCTTACACACGGTGCAGCACAATTTATTTTACACAGAGAGCAGAGGCACACCTCTCCTTCTCCCTCCCACACCTGCCAAACCACGTGAGAGGAATACTCCCCTCAAATTCCCTTCCATTAAACTGTAGCTAATAGGGCTGACCATGGGGCTACAGAAAAGCAAAAAAGTGCTGTTGCCACAATAACTGCAACCCAGTTGTTCCAAACAAAAAATACTTGTAACTCTTCAAAGCTATCAATGATTCTAGAAAATAGTTCTAGAAAAAGTTTTGCTTAGTTTAATCCACACAGTTGATGATTCTTCAATAAAACTTTTTGTACTTTATACACAGAGGTCTACAGATTTATTTCACATCTGTATTATCTTATTCTTATAAATTTGTCATTTGAAATTATTTTAGGCATAATGTTTACAGAATTATTTCAGTAAGAAAGCTTATTGCAGAGGGATTCTAGCTTTGACTGCTGAAACCACTTGGTCTAATAATTTATGGGAGTAAATAAATGTTATGAGACTTCATGGAGAAACTATTATCCAAATTGCTGAACAACAACAGAAAAGCCTTTATTATGTTCCAGGAATGCATTTCTGGCAGAGAAAATAACATTTGTATACAATGTCTTTTTATAGATTAGACAGGAGAAAAATGACTGCATTGATGTACTGCAAACTGCAGGGATTTTTTTCTTTCCTGAAGAATTACAAGTGACATCAGTTTTCAAAATTTCTGAGGAGAAAAGAACATACTTTGTTAAAAGAATTCCAGCTTTTTTTATCCTGGTAAATTGTATACTAAGACAAACTTTCCCATTGTTTATTGTTTGCCAGGTCATGGCTCTGGTGTAAAGAAAAAGTGCTTCAAGCTCTCAAATATTCCTCCTGAATAATTATTTTATTGTTTTCTCTTGAGCAAAGTGCCAAAATGATCTGACTGAGATCTGTAACACTATTTGCCAGGGGCTTGAAGCCTTTGACTCCAGTGCATAAAATAAAACTGTGAGGTCTCAGCAGACTGTTCTCAGGATAGTTATTCCTGGATCATGTTGGTTCAAGCAACCCTCTTCAATGGTCAAATATGTTGTACAAAAAAACTAAGCAGTAATCACAGGGGGTCTGCAGAGGAAAACAGCTTATAAGATTTTCCCAAGGGAGGTAAGCAAAATACATAGTGTAGAGGAGAAAAAGAAAAGATCCAAGGTTTTGGGATTTTATACTAAATCTCTAGAGTTCTACTTGTTCTTCCCTTCATCTCTCTATAACTGGCAGAGTTTTGGGCCACACTACTGAAGCTCTCTGACCCCTCAAACAAATCTTTGGTCTGAAATAAATCTGAACTTCTTTCCAGGTTTGTTGATTCTGACTGTCAAAATATGAGTGCTGGAAGCAGCAGGAGCAGCAGCCAGGCTGGGATGAATGAAACCCCCTGGGGAAAAGGACTTTAACCAAGCACCTGCAGTACCACCATGGGAGTTCTTGTGTGTCCAGCACCTGCAGCAGGAAGCTGCATCCTCTCGGTATTCACAAAGCCCAAATGAAGCTGCACCTAAATTCCAATGTCTTACATCACATTAAAGAACAAGTCAGTCTCTAAAGCCATCTCAGTATGTCACTCAAGCACATTCTTGGATGACACCAACTGTCACAGCTGCACTGAGGCTCAGCTAATAGGTTCAACAAATCCCATATCAGGATCTATTCCAATGATAAAAAATATAAGTATTTACTCATGTTTGCTCTGCTGTCTGCTTTCCACCTCCTCTTTTTTTTTTTTTTTCCTTGTGTATGAAGGAAATAGCCTTGTAGAGCAAAAAATCCCTCCAATTAAGTGTGCTGGCATAGAGATCAGCCTGCTGCCTTGCAGTAAAATAACAGCTTTACCATTAGAGAAAAGAGAAAATGTCTTTGATCACAGCACAACCTGTGTGGAACTCTCAGTGATCAATGAAAGAAGCACCTCATTACAGATCCTCCATCGAGAAGGAGAAGTTATCTCAGAAGATGAGATAGAAGGCAATCTCAAAAAGCCCATACAAACTTCAGAGTAAGAAATTGGGTTCTGAAGAAACTGTAGTGCATGGCTCATGTTGCTAGAAAAGACCTTGCTAGAAGTACCCAGATCTTGATTCAAACGCAGTCTTTGTGTTGCACAACAAAGCCATGACATTCCCCAGAGAAGCCTCTGTCCTCCTCAGTCTATCTCCTTTAAATGAACAAAGAATCCATTTAAAGATATTCAGTTTCAAAATTATTCTGTTTTGGCACTCCACCACAGCCTCCTGAGGGGACCAGCAGCAGCACAGGGCCTTGCTTTCTGCCCTCATAAAGCTCTGTTGTTGAGAGGCAGTCCATGAAGTATCCTTTCAGATTTTACTGTTAATAGTGATACATCACATCTGTGTCATGCACCTCAGGCCAGGCAAGCACAGAGCCCTTTACCAGACCTTATTTACACAAGAGCTGTAAATGCACATCCCACCCATGCACAGATATCCCCTTTTACCTGCACAGCCCAGGTGATCCTTCAAACCTCCCAGCTGAGCACTTACCCAGCTCATCTAGACTTAGATTGCAAAAGAAAGCAGGATTGCATTATTCTCTGCAGGATTTTGTAAACTATGAAATGTTATACTCAAATATTCCTTGTAACATGTATCCATGTATCCCTATGCTACAAGGCTGCATAACAATTCATGCATTTATGTTAAATAATTCAGGCCAAATATATGTTGCAACATTAAAAGTAAATTGTTAGGAACAGAAATGGGAAGAAAGAAAAAAATCATCCCTGTCTTTCTCCACAGGAGAATCAGAGCGGTATAAAGTATTCTTTTAAATTTACCTGCACTAACAAGCATAGCAATAGTTGTTCCTTATACCTCGTGATGTCAGAGAGTGTTGCCAAAGGTAAAACTGTTGCTCTGGATGTGAACATTGTTCCAAGAATGCATTTTTTTCCCCCATATAATTTTTTGCAGTGGGTCAGTTTCATTTTTGAGCTGTACACAGCCTTTCTAGACTGAAAACAGAGGAACACTACAAGTAGAGGCACTATTTGGATTGTGTCTCTGCATACATCTCCTATGGGCTCAGAGGGGTGGAAAGAGTAGGAACTATGCAGCTACTGTTATTTTCTCCAGAAGGCTGATTTGGAAAGAAGAAAGAATTGGCTTTTCCTTTAGGACCAATCACAAAACTGAGCCAGTGCGGGTGAGAGGCTGGAAAACAGAAGTAAATTACTTTTCTTCCAACAAATGAAAGAAATAAAGGCAATTCCTTCCTAGGAGCAGTCACATTTATAAAAATTGGTGTCTAGAGACACAGTTTGACCCTACAGGAACAGAGCTCACAGTAATGAGGTTGGGTGTCTTTCCAGGCTAAGTTTTCCTGGGTTGATGTAACAGAGACAACATTCACATGGGCTACCAAAGAATAAATCATAGAAAAATTAATCTGAATTCCTGCTTTGTGGTTCTTACCACAGAAGACAGCAAGGGGACAACTCTTTGACTTTGGACAGGAAAATAACTTTGGACCTGCAGGCAGGTATATGTCTAGAACAATAATGTCATTAAGGCCCAGGATCCATTTTGTGAACCATAGCTACCTGCACTGATCATCAGGCTTTAATCTCATTTAAGTGTGATGTCCTCATTTATCAACTCTAGTTACCATAACAAAATTAAGGTTTTGGACTACTGCTCTGAACTGCCCAATTTTGGAAAACTAAAACTTCACCATGTACATGATGATTTTATTGCTGAGGTGCGAGGCTGGAGAGCTGCCTGTTGTGCCACCAACAAACTGTGTCAGCAACTCTAAGAAGGTTAATGTCAGTTTATCCACAGGCTCTAGACAGACAGTGTGAGGCTTGAAATTGTCTCTTTAAAGATTGTAAAGAGAGAGATTCACCACAGTGGTGAGATTCTGCAGAGAGAGAGCTGCCTCAGCTCATACAGGCTCCCAGAATTGAAGGACACCCTGAATCAGCACAGCCAGTCCCATATCTTGGGTAATTCAAGGATAGCTGTAAGTTTATGCTTCATCACTGACTATTGATCATTTTTCTTTGACTAGTCAATGACTGTTGATTGTTTCAGTTGTCCTTATGCCATAAAACTGTAGCACAAGGAATAAGGAAGTTTACCAAAGAACTGGCTCCACAAATACTTACAGGTGCTCACAGACCTCTGCCAGCAAGGCATCTCCTGCAGTACACTCAGATTTGTCCTGCTTACCTTCTACTGTTTCCTACTGGAAATCATTCCTAGCAAAATTACACTGAGCATGATACACACATCTGGTATACATTACCCTTTCATTTAGGTTTTCCACTGGCTGTGTGAAAGGGTGTAACTATTTATATTACTTTAGTATTTCTTCTCTTCCTCTATTCATTTATTACACAGCTTCTATGTTTGGTAATAATTATCTGTCCTCACAACAACTTGTTCCCCAACTTTTCTACATGGAAAATATTAACCAAATCAATGACTAACAAAAAAAAAAAACCCAAAGAAATTATTTTTAAAAAATCCTGCAAACCCCAAAATCCCAGAACTGCTTCCCAGCAGGTTTTAGTTTGTAATAGCAGACATGCCCAAAGGGCAGGAGCAATCCACAGTGTGGCTCTATGATACCACCAGCAAGGGACATAGAAAGTTCTTCAGTTGTACTTTTCACGTAAATTACCAGTACAGGAAGAATAAGGCAAGAATTGGTCACCTCACTGAGGAGCAAAGTTTACTGTTTGATGGAGGTAAAGAAACATGAGAGCTGTTCTAGCTATTTTCAGCAGTCTCTCTATAAAGACAGTGCACAGGTCACAAGATTATGAGCAAACTGTCACACACCTCTTTGGTGTAAATGATAAACTCTATTTGTAATCAGCATCAGCGGTTTTCACTTTTAATCTGGAAGACAACCACTATCTTTTTGGCTTTTTTTAAAGGTATTTTGTTCCAAGTTGTTCTGGTGTTTGGCAAATCCCTGTAAAGACCATTAGACCATTGTCCACTGAGAGGCAAAATGCTGGCATTCAAATCCCATTATACTACTGCCTCACATGTGATGACAGACCAAGAGCACTGGAGTGATAATGAGGAGGATGATAATGATAATGAGAGGACCAGCTCTAGTGACAACGGTGGAGGACAGAGCAGTGGTAGAAAAAAATAGGTCCTGCAGCTCCTGTCACAGACACCAGTGCCAAACCCCAAAGTTACCAGGGCTGACACAGGGGAGCACCTCCCTTAGGCCAATACCTTCCTTTGTACTTTACCATACATGAGGCATTATCCAAGATTAAGATGCAGCACAACATAAAAAGCAGAGGCCTCCATCCTAACAACTATTGGAGAATAACATGCACTTAGAAAAAAATCCCCTTTCTGCCCAAGTAGAAGGAATTTTGCTACTACCTTTGTTACTACTAGGCTTCAGGTTGGGTCAAACTTTCATCTTTATCCACTAATTTGCTTGATATCCCTCCACTGCTGTATCACTTTCCTTAAATCTAGGGCCAGGCTCTGTCCTCCTGAATTCTCTAGAGCACCTTCCTTAAGAGGAGGAATAGTAAATCCTACCAAAAATTAATAGATGTTTTAATGTAGAAAGCAAAGTGCACTTCGCTGTTCAGGAAACCAGCAGAACAGCCATTCCTCAGTCCTATGGGCAGTACAACCAGTGCAGGCTCCATGTGAGGCTTTTAATAAAGGAGAGTATATATTCAGATACCCAAAAATTTCAGAGTTTGACCTGCCAAAGGCATGAAGTAGTAGTGGCTTTTACTGTAGCAGAATCACTGAGTAAAACCACCCAGGGGAAAAACTCCAGGCAAGTTCTCATCTGCTTGCCATTATAAATTATGTCGACCCTTCAGTCGGACTTATGTAATTCTCCCCATGGAGACACACCGAAGTTGTACAACTTTTCAGCAAGTCATTCTGGGGAAAAGCCCAATAGAAATCTGCCTGTGTTTTGGCAGAATTTAAGGGCTAATATCCAAGGAAATAATGCAGAAAGCCAGCTTTACAAAGGCTATTTAGCCTTGGGGACACCTAAAAAATTTTTAAGTGCTCCCAAAGTGTTTCATCCACACCTGTGCTGAAGTGCAAGGCAGTTTGGAAGGTTTCTCACACAGCTCCACCTAAGCTCCTCCAAGCTCCAGAGCCCAGGCAGCAGTTCCTGCAGACCAGTGAGCTCCCAAAAGAGACACTTGATCCCTGATTAATTGTGCAGCAAAGGAGGCTCTAATTTGCAAACATCCAAACCCCAGCCCACTGCTGGTACAATGAGATCAAGAAGGAAATACAAAGGGCTAATGCATCCTCTGCACCTGTTTGTTTGACCACTTCCTAAGCACCTCTCTCTCTCTCTTTAAGGTAATTGATATATCACATGAACCACTGGGCATAGGGGATACATCCATCATTGCACATATGCATAAATGAAAAGTTAATGACATGAAAAATGTTATTATGCAGGAGGACCTGGATTCATCTTTTGATTTATACTGAGTCAAGCCTGTTTAAGACAGAGGTTTAGTTTGAAACAAGTTTTGTTAGCCCTGAGATTCCATTAGAAAAAGAAAACCATGAGCTGGTTTTTCAGTGACTCTACTCAGCTTCCTCATTCTGCAGCTCTAGAAAGGGGTTATTTGATTTTTTGTAATAATAAATTACTTATGTTGCACTGTTTGTCTACAGATCTCAAAACTAATATGTCTTACAATCAGTTAAATGTTGCTTTCACCTTCCTGTACCCTTACTGCTGTGGGGCTTGAACCAAACCTTTAATGCTGCTATAGGCCAGGTGCTGCTAAAAAATATTTTATATATACTGTGTATTTCATAAACACAGACTGGTTTACTTCCATCATACCTATTGCTATTAACATTGACACTAATTTTGCAACAGTGACTGGGAATCAGCTGGACTTAACCAAAGTAGTTTCACTCTATTCAATGGGTTACCCTCTGTAATGATTGTCAGTCAATAAGGGTATTTCAAAAAGAAAACCAACCCCTCAAATCAGAGATTTTTCATGTTTATTCTCTTGAATATTTTGGGATTAACTGCATTACAGTTTTTTTCAGTGTATGTGTATTTGTCTTTATGTTTCACAACAAATGTCTTTAAAACTTCATTTTATAATTGAAATGACATTTCTTTTGGCAATAAGCTTATTTCTTATGAACCTGTCTTTGGCACATGCTCTGTGCTACTTTCACATTAACAATTAACAAGGCACATTTAACTGAACCCCTACTGCTGCAATGTGATCTGTCACTAGAAACTTTGCAGCAAGTCTTTACTCACAGTTAACAAAAGTGAACTCAAAACTGACTTATTGAGTAGGATATGTTAGAAGAGAAAGCAATCAGGAATTTCAAATTATTTCATGTGAATTTTGTGTGGTGTGGTGAGATACAACACAGGTAGAAACCAATATTTGTTAGTTTTAGAAAACATTTTTTTCGTATTCTATTTGTTACTTCCTGATTCAATTAAGAAAAACCTGAGATAACATAGTGAACACTTTTGATTCACCTGATTTCAGTCATTTTTTTATACCAAAAGATTAAAGACAATAAAATATTGCATAGAAAAAAAACTCTCTGGACTGCCTATAAAAATTTTGTTTCCATTTCTAAAATCAGTACAACTGAATAGGTTAAGATTAAATTTTACTAAGGCAGAGTAGAGGCAGAATAATTGGAAATCTCACTTCTAGGTAGATACAGACATGAGTATAAAAATGTCTGGAAAGCACCAACAGTGAAATACAGATGTGAATTAAAATGTCTGTAAGGTTTCTGCATCTATAGGACACATTATCCACAGCGGCTGCACACAGCAACTTCCTGGGCAAAGTCTTTCACCTATTTACATGGTCTGTTCTATCAGCCAAGCTTTTTCCCAAAACATGAGGTTAAATCAAAAGTGTTAATGGCATCTTTCAGTGCTACTAGCTGTAAACCTCTTTTACAATAACATTTAAAGCATTAAACAAAAAATCTGTCCTTACTTACAAGGCAAAGCAGAAAAGGAAGGTCATTCATTACACCCCATTCACTATTTTCTGTTTCAATCTGTAAATATTATAGTGCTACTGAGAAAAAATATAATGTCTGCGGTTCTCAGATCTTCCTTCAGAGTTTCAATCACTTGCTTCCCAAGAAGGGGTTTAACAAATACCACACTGTTCTGTCAATATTTGTATGCAGCACCACATAGGGCAAGCTGCCAAACTTGCATGGTTTAAAGAGCCAAGGGTGGAAAACTGACACCCTAACAAACACACTCCCGGCTTTGTCTCTTTTAAGTTGGTGGTAAAAGTGTCATCTTTGCCTCTGACTGCAGTTTCAGGAGGCTCTTTTGTTTGCTTGCTCTACTTCTCCAGAAATGCAGTATTTAATAATTGCTGTTCACTAAACTTCAGGGATTTGTTTCATGCGCAAACACTTCTTATGCAATTATAAGCCTTTTGCTCTCCACCAGCTGCACTTTAAATGTATTTTAATTGGCTGGAATTTAGAAGGAATCCATTTGGCAGTCATTTACATTTGAAGCACGCCCCTAGCAGCTGAAACAGACCCCAGAAGCAGCCCGATTACTTCATCAAAAGAAACTGCTTGAATACCCTCAACTCCTACATAACTACAGTGAACTCCATTATATAGGTGTGGTGATGTAATTAATAATTCTCTGCTATGTTTTTGCTTATACTGGGACTAGAATGGATTACCAACCGATGCATTTAGGGAGTGGTCTCAGGTTTACAGCACTCAGCATTAGTTTTCAAACATCCCTTTCTTTCCAGAGGGCCCTTTCTTGTGCTGTTTGTGTATCTGATGTAGCAGCACCGTGGCCCTAACACTGGTATTATTGTTTCTATACTTGCAGCACAGCAAGAACATCACCAGCTGGATTTTTGTGCATAATATTATTTTAAAAGCTTCTAATGTGCTAGTGCTAGTTATTCATGGATCAAAGTATAAACTAAGTTTAGGACATTACATTAGGAATGGCTCCGTTTTCCATTTCTCTTTATTTTTGGGCTCCTAATGTGTATTGCAAGCCAACTTTGCAGACCTTGATTTAATGCAGTACATTCACCCTGGCCTGCAGTTTGTAATGCAGAGGTTTAAGAGTTGACAGCAGTAGGGAGAGCTACCAACAGCTGCTCAGAAAAAAAGAATGAGAAGACATTAAGGGGAGAACCACAAGAAATCCCACTGTAAAATGCAGCATTTAGGATGAATGTAGTGACATTAACAGGTCAGATTTAAAAACAGAAAGCCATTCCAAGTGGTGCTGACTGAACATGTGGTATCTGAAAAACCCAGAGCTCTGCAATCCCTGAAAGCTCCTGTGAAATTGTAACTGCTTGAGAGTTCACTTATCACCAGCGTGCCATGGAGGATGAAGGAGCAAAAGAAAAGGGATTATTCTCTAGCTGAAGTACAATGAGAACTGTTTTCTGCATTTAAAAGGTGAATAGTTCTTGAAGTGAAGTTATGACAATACTTGCCACCTACAAAGAAAAGCAGCATTTCAAGTGCATTGTATGAAAAAGAGAAGGATTGATGCCACAGAGTGAGACCATTATACCATAGAGAGCTGCATATTTTAATAATTTGACTCCATCCAACTCTGGAAGTTTCCATAGTTAACTGGCTTATATTCCTAAGTGTACTGAATGTACTAAGTCCCTTAATGTACTGAATTCTTAAGGGAACGACAAATACTTTAAAAAGTCCTGAAAACTTGTAGAAATTGCCAAAGCAGATGATAAAATATGAGAAGCCAAATAATTTGTTATATTTCAACCACCTTATGATACTTGACTGAGAGAGGGCCAAACAGCTCTCCACACTCTGTTTGCATTATTACAGTAACCCAGCGAACCACACTCACTTAATGTATTTCATCCTCAAATATATTCATGTCATACAGAAATATTCTTGCTTTCCTCCTTTTGAAGGCACAATGCCTATGACCAGCCTGTGACAGGACCCCAGCTCCTCCATGCCTTCCTCAATTTATAATTGTCCCATGTAGAGACACTTGTGGCCACAACCCAGATCAGAGTTAACTCAGGTTAACAGCTGAAAAGCACAAAGCACCACCTTAGATCTCTGAAAGCCAAAGGAAACAGCAGTGGGGCTCAAATCCAGAATTCTTTCACCCTCATCCTAGCAGAAAAAGAAGATTAGAGAGCTGCATACCTTTGTCTCATCTGTAGCTACCAAAACAAATGACAAAACTCCACCTGAGTTCAAAAGGTGGCACGGACAGAAGAGTTGTAGAACTATCAGTGATCTCAGCTTTAAATGAAGAGAAAATCCTTTATCATTATAAGCAAACAAGATACATCATATATGAATCTTTACCCATGCATCATTGAAAACTTCACAGCTTTGCCTACATGACTTTACATGTTTGTTTAAAAAAACACAGACTCTTCCTGATAGAAGGGCTAGGGTGTAAACATCCGGGGAGTATCAATAAGAACAGTGTGATGGGTGAAGAGGAGTTCTAGGCAGGAAGGCAAATGACAGCAGCCAGCTCCTGTCCTCCTGCCTCTGCTGAGAGGCAAGCAGCAATTTTGGGGAGAGAAAGGTCAGCACACAATTCATGCTGTCACTCTGGGAATCCCCTGCATTGTCAGGGACTGTGTGGTGACAGCCATGAAGCCCTGATGTGTCCTTGACTCTTACAGGACACTGAAGACAATTGGCCATTATTTAGCTTCAATATCTATCTTCACCATTATTTAAATGTGAGACACTGGCAAATGTTCCCAAAGAAACAGTACTGGTGTGATTTTCTAAAGAGGGGGACAGATTTATTTTCAAGCCTTATCTGAGATTCAAATCACAGCAACAATAAGCCTCAGAAAAGCTGTACACGAAACTAATTTTCTGGTAGCAGTTCTGCAAGGAAACCCTTGGCTTGACCAAACTTAAGCATAAGACACATTTACTATTAAGACAGTTAATAGCCCTAAGCACAGGGAAAAGGAAAAGCATTTCTTTGAGTTTCAGAAACTATTAAGAATAGAAGAGCGAGAGAAATGTGGGTGCTATCAAAAGAAAGATATCAATCCTTCAAATGCAGAATTATCAAGCAGTAAAGAATACTTCCACCATGCCTAATGGCAATTCTTTGCTGCCTTCCTTCCCTAAATGCTCTTGGCATTCAGCTGGACTAGAGGGAAAAAAACCACATTACAGTCATACACACAAGCAAAAATGAACTGTGGCAAAGGAGACACCCCACAGTGAATGAAAGCTGGTGTGCTCTTATGCAAAATCTATGCATCAGTGAACCAGATTCCAGTCTAACAGAACAACCTTCAGGAGATATATAATGCTATTAGTGTAACTGATACCTGGTTGAAAATAAAGGAAGTGAGGGGGATGAGAACACAGGCATGTAGGATTTATTAAAACATCAGCCCAGCAGAGTCCTAGTGAAACATATGAGAAATGACAAAAATTATGTTTCTGAAGAGGAACCTAGCCTGTATGCCAGAAACCAGGAAGTGGAAGCATTAAAATGAAGCTTATTGTTACCTTTGAAAACTAGGTGTGAACACTGGTCACTCAATTATTTTTCTTTAATTCAGAGGCTGCCCATGTGAAACACTCTGAAGGCCAGTAACTGGATGATCAGGCTCAGCCTGGTCCTAACTGAAATAGGCAGGCAGAAGGAAAGCAGAGAATAAATTGCAGCTTTGCTCTCACAAAGTGGGATTACCTCTGTACATTTTACATCATTTTCTGCCTCTCCGTCTGCCTTCTGTACATTTCAAGATTTCCAAATCTGCACAGACAAGTGTAGGATAACAGCAGAGTTAAGCTCCACTGACCTGTAATACTTTCCTAAGTGTCACCCAAGAGGTGTCACAGGACATGCACCACTCCCTCCATGCTGTGGTGTATGGGTAAGGGATTTATATTTATTGAAATACATTTCTTTCTCTGACCTTCTTTTGAAATCTGGTTCTGCATCCCTTGCTCTCTTTCTTCAGGGAATTACATCCAATTCAGCCCTACATACACATAGGGCATATCTTCATGAAGACTGTACAAAATCTCTGAAACTCACAGCATGGCTGACAGGTCCCTGGCAAGATTATACTCCACTGCACCACTCCTGCTGCACTGCACTGCTTATCCATGCTGACATATCCCCAGAGGAAACAGGGCTTAACAATACCATCATCAGTTATGAATGTGTCTTATGCTTCTGAATAGCAAAGTTGAGGCCTGGTAAACAAAAGAATTTATACAAAAGATCTCTTATTCTTTTTGGATGGTGGTAACCTGATTACAATGCCTTGATGCTGTGCAGCAGTAGAATAGGTGAGGAAGACATTCACTTTCCCTGTACATTAAGACCTCATCTTCTTGAGAGCAACTGCAAGGGCTTGGGAGATGTTAGAAGCCAACCCCCTCCCCTGCAGCAAGCAGCACTCACACTGAGAAATGCTTCCATGTCATCGGTCTGCTGGGAGTTCAAATGTCATCTGTCTGTGACTCCTTTGAAGGAACACCATCTCTGAGATTGGAACTGGAACACAGGGCATGATAGGGTATACCAGGAGCTGAGAGGACAGACACCCTTTGATGGATCAGTTCCCTAAAGATAAGCTGTATGCATTGTTGGTCTGTTATCTGCTACACACACTCCTCTGATAAGGTATTTCCAGCACTATTACATTCTTCTAAGTAGGCCTCAGCACTAAATATGGAGAAAATTCTTCAAAAAATAACAATTAGTTTGTGTTCAAGGTTAAATCCATACTATCAGCAAAATTGGCAGGCTATAAAGTCATATTATTCAGCCTGAAGATAAATTTTGAAGCTTATTGTGGTATTCGTGTCCCTGGGCTTCTTACCACAACTTCTCAAATTTTCCCCTCAAAATACCATGACTTTCCTGTTGCCTCATTTCACTTGGAAAGGGAAAAGATATTTTAAATATTAGTTTAGATTCAGAATTTATGGAATCATATGCTTTGCAAATCACTGCAGTCAGAGAAGGCAGATCTGTTCATGAAGAGGAGAATAAGACCAAACCTGGCTGATACAAAAATCTCCAGACCATTCCTTGGCACGGGCATGGCCTCAGAGTTCAAGTTTTCAGGGCAGAAGACACCAAAGGCTGTGGGATAATGCAATCGACTACAAACAGGTCTGGACAACATAAGTGACTGGAGGGCAAAAGTAAACAGGGGTGGAGCAAAAACAATCCAAATTATGCATCCTGCGTGGATGCACATTCGCCTTCAGGGGAGGCAGTCTGCTGCCCTGGAGATGTGTCATCCTCAAGTGAACAATATTTACTTTGATGCATAAAGACAAATGTCATTTTCAGTTGCTGCAAGCTTGTTTACCTTTTAACCAAGCAGATTCACATGTCAAGCTGTGACAACTTGAAAAGTAATATAAAAGAACTATAAGAAATTGATATATTTTAAAAAGGTATCAATGTGTCACTCTCATCTTGTGGAAAACGTAGAGCACCCTGTTGAAATTATTTAAAATATTTAAAACACCTACTGCTATTCTAAGACTTTTCACTGAGAATTAAGTTATTTAAAAAAGTTAGGAAAGACACAGGGAAGTCCATGACCGTTCATTCTTATTACTTTTATCAGTTTAAGTTTCTATTAAGTTAGCAGTTAGGTTGAGGAAGACTGATGGATACTTGGCAAAGGATATCAAGGGCCTCTACAAAACTGAAAATTTTGCTTATGCACATTTCTAATAATCTCTTCCTCATAAGCAGTCCCAGCTTGTAACAAAACAATACCTGAAAGTTCATTTCATTGTTTTCTATAAATATCAGAAGTTATGACATTCTCATTAGCTTAATTAAGGTAAGACAACCTGAAAAGAGCAGGTGGTTTTTAATTAAACTATGTCTTGGAACAGCACAGAATGGTAATGTACAGTGTTATCAGTGACACTGGTAAAATACTAATTTTTGTGAAATAAGATTCTGATCCAGGACACCAGCCATACCAGCAGATCGTCAGTGTTGGACCACCAGCACTGGAAAATTTCTATATGAACACAGATTTCTAATATTTTCCTCTGGTGGAAGAAAGTTCCAGATCGTACTTTAATCACTCAGGTTTTCACCACTACTTAGCAATTATTATAACAATGCCTATAGTAATAAACTTGTTTTGAATATTCATTTAATAACAGCAATTGGAACTTTATGCAGTATTAGAGGATTCAGCATCTAAACCTTCCCAGAAGGCAGGGATGTAGTAAATGACATCTTCTCATAATGCTTTTAGGTACTGTATAGGTGGGACGTAATTAAAGTAAGACTTAATTAAAGCTTTTCTTCTCCAGAGACAGACAGGTAAAACATAACTTAGTGCATTCTCAAGCACAAAAGAGTCTAAAATTGTCTTCACTGTTACACAATTGTAGATTCTCAGTACAGCAAATGAGAAATACAATGACAGTTGGGAATTAGTGTTGTTTCTACCTCTTCCCATTTCTATCTGAACTAATTTCTAATCCCTTGAAACAAAGCAGTCAGGGTCTATTCTGCTTAGTGTAGAAAACTTGGTTTTAGCTTAATGCTAAAAGATTGTATAGGTGACTCTGCTCGTGCTAAACTGAACTGCTTTCAGTGGTGCACCACAAAAATCCACCTGGGTGGAACCAGCCACTTCAAAGTGTGTCCTTGGGCAAGTTACATAACTTTCTTGGTTAACAACTGGTTTTCTTTGTGGCAGTACTCACCACTTACTATCTGTAGGTGTAGAAAACAGTACATCCAAGAAGCCACCACACTAATGAGCCCTGTATAAATTCAGTGGTGGTTGCTTTATGTCTGGTGTGAGATCTCTGAGATGATGGCAGGCAGGCCTCAGTGCCCTGTGTGATGCATGGGGAGAGACTGAAGAGAAAAAAGAAAAAGAAAACAAACAAACCAACAGCACGTGCTGAAGTCAGGACTCTACTTGAAGCCACATGCTGGACTTCCGTCCCTCTTGAACCTGAAGCACTGATTCAGGGCTCTCTAGAACTCTTTCTGCCTACTTCTATTCTAACTTGGGCCTCCATCATTTAAGGATGTTTGGCAATAAAATACTCTGAAAGCCTTACACAGAAAGCCCCCACAGGAAGCCACATCCTCCTCTGTGTCTTCCAAAGAGCTGCTAAAGGTAAAGTGTGCTAAGGAAAGGTGCCACCCATCAGTATTTTCCACACTAGCACAGAGCCAGCAGCAAACACCCACCCCAGCAGCGGGGGTCCTACCACAGAGGCCCCCACAGTCAGCTGGGGTGAACTGGATGTCTCTGCTGTCCAGCCCCTCCACTGCAGGTGGGCAAGGGAAGGACATTCTGCCTGCTCAGAGCCCTGACCAGGTAAAACTGCCCATGGGCCAAGGGTTTTGTCAAGGGAATATAACCAAGGCTGGTCTGCATTAATATAGAGAGCTGATTATTTTACCTCTGCTTCAGGGCTGTTATAAAATTATTCCCTTTGGCTAAAGAAGGGCCTAAAACAAGGCAAAAAAACTCCTTTTGAAAGCTAGTTGGTCTGTGTTAAAACATGAAGTAAAATAGTGGAGTAACAGGTGGCCTAGGCTGGGCTGACAAGCTCTGAATGGCTGTACCAGGTGTCACACAAGTGCCAGTGACTGGATCTCCATGCAGAGGATTTGTGCCCTCAGCAGCCACCATGCAGTAGTTGGTTTGGGTTCTAGGATGATGAAGAAGGGAAACCCAGTTTATAAAGGCAGAGCTGGGCCAGGAATCACAGCCATGAGGTGGAAAGGAGAGAAGGGACATCTGCCAGTCAGCACAGAATTACTGTCATTGTCTCTTCTTTTAGTTCCTTGCTCTGCAGAATGGGATAACTTTTTCCTCAGATGACTCTGGTAGAAAGAGGCAAGGAACTTAGCTATGAAATCCTCTGCTGGAAGCACTTACAGAAGCTGAACATTGTATTATTACTTGAGAAACATCATTCTTTTAAAAATCTATTCTAGATGCACTGCTGTACTAAATTTTCCTGAGCATAGGTGATTTTTAGCAGAATTTTCTTTGTTTATAGGGACATGGGAAAGAGAGTGGGACAAAGAGTTGCAGCATGACTAGTAAACAGATCCAAATTTTCTTAGGTCACAAAACTAAAGCAGGTCACAGAGCTCTGTAAGATCTTCCAATTGCTTCACTTTTTCTCCAAAAGCCACTGAATCTCTCCGGGCACAGCAGAGAATGATATGGCCCCTTCTCCCCCACTAAATAATTGTGGTTGAATTCTGAACAAACAGACCTCTGTAGGATAGTGCTATTTACAATTACTCATTTTAGTGAACATGAGCATATATAAACACTCCAATGAGAACAAGAGCATTTTGGTCAATGAACCAGCAAATAACAGGAAGAAAAAAGCAAAATCCCTGCTGAAAAAAAAGATGAGAATAAAACAGCCAGTCTGGGAAGAAGCAGTAAGTTTGGCATTTCAATTTACCTGACCTGAAATTCAGGTTTAAGGTGTTTTTTCCTTCTTCACATTACTCCTCCATTTTCTGAGGCTCTTAGGTGCTATAGTGTGGGCAGCTGAATTTGCTCTTCTGTTTCTATTTCCAGGATAACAATAAGCATTCACCAGACCAAATCTGATTTGTGCCAGCACAGATTTTGGCCTGTAACTCCTTGACCACACAGCCCACAGATGGGTTTTATCTAAGTTCAAAATAATACAATGGATTACTTAAAGCATCTCCTGATGACAAAGCACTTTTAAGCATATTCATGGTGCAGAACTGAGAAAGGACAGCTGGACGTCTGCAGGAACAAATGTGGTGTTTGTTTATAGCCAGAGTTTGCAGAGCCCCAGCAGTGATGCTCTGAGTCAATGCATCCTCCAGCTACCCAGGTCAGCACCATGTGTGTTGAGGTCACGTTAACCCTTCTGCACTTGCAGCAGAGTGTTCCTGTAAGTGATTGCTTACATCAGCTTCCCACCCCAGAAACCGTGCACGAGGGTCTTGTGTTGATAGCACACTGACAGTGAATCAGACCCTGAGAATTTGACAATAGACCAGCAATTAACTTTTAAACATACTGCCCAGCTGTGGAATTATTGAATCTAAATAAACTGCATGTCTAAAGCAATTTTCTTCCTTGCATGACAAACTTAGGTTGTTTTTAATCTGATCCCTAAATAGACCTCTCCCATTTGCATTTAGCCAAATATTTTGCTGTAAAACTTTAACAAGGGGAATGATGATTCACCTGAATTATAGCTATAAATCTGCAGTAACTGTTTGCAAGGATGCTTGGATGCTCAACACACCCATGGGACGGCTTGCAAAATAATCCACAGGAATGTACATTAGAAAGACACAGCCATAAACACAGCGAGATGAAGGTTTGTCTGGGAACCAGTCAGTTAAAACAAATATTTTTGCTCTGAGCAATTAGAATCACAATTAAAACATGTTCTCTTCACTATGAGGTACATGCATACAGTTGACATAAAATAAATTTTTAGCTCTTAGGTCAGTAAGAGCGTTCTTAAAACCTGCAAGCACAAGGGGCAGATAAAGAGCCTGAGCCCAGGTCGGCCTCATACCACACATGAAGATTGATTGAGGCAGAGCAATTGCAATAACAAGCATTTCAATCATGCCCTAGGCCTCGCTAGAAAAGTGCTTTTAAAAGGCAACAATAGAGACACTACTGCTGATCCAGGAAAGCTCCAGTGTGTATCATCTGGATCTCCCAGATGCTAGGCTGTGCACTCATGATGGATTGACTTGTCTATACCACGGGAGCACGTGGGGAGCGTTTCATTGTTCTCTTCTTCTGCCACTATTCTTTGGACTCAGCCCCCACAGTAATTGGGCACGGGGCTGCACAGGGCCTCAATGGCTTCTTTCCTGAGCTATCATCACCATGTTCTGATTATTACTTTCCTTCCAAAGAAAAATTGTACAGGTTCTGGTTTTCATGACTCGGAAGGCAGCTGAAAATGAGGATGATAAGCCTTAACAACCCTAGCAGATAAAATGTATTTGAGATGCTATTTTTATTCTACCGTCATGTTGCAATTAAAAGGAAAGATTTGCCACCTCCTTCTTCCCAATTAAAAATCTCCAGATGGAAGTTGACCGGGCATGCTGTAGGGGAATAAGGAGTCACATTCATCCAAGAAGATAGCAATACTTTTTGTCTACAGCATCAAAGAAGTAGTCTGCAGGTGCACAATGGGAATTTACAGAGATTCAGCAATGTTTTTATATAGAAGAGGCACACATTGGATGGAAAATATAATAGAAGGAGGATGCATTCATTTGGTCAATGATCAGAGAGACCCCAGCACTACAAACCACTGTACAACTGAGGCCACAGCTTTGCAGCACATTGAGGATTTCCAGGTTGTCTGAGCTGTTTCCATTCTGTGCTGTGGGAAGGATTCTCTGTCATCATTCCTATTTATTCTGTCTGTACAAGAACAAAACAGTGCACATTTGTGGTACTTGTGTCATTTCATAGAAAAAAATACAGAAAAGCTGACCAAGTCATAGAATAGTAAACTTGACCTGGGAGAGGAGAGAGGAGAAAAAGCATTTTTTTATACAAAAGGATCTTGGAGCACTGGAAGAGTGCTGTAGCAAAAACCAGAGACCTGAGTGGAAGCTAGAGCTTTGATAGATGAATGAGAGGAACAATGGGCTTCTCAGAGTTCCATGAAGAGTTCTGCTCCTTCTGCTCCAACGCCTGTATTCATGTCTAGTGCAGAAAGAAGAGTCTCAGTGCTCAGGGTTGCTGCTAATTTAAAAATAGATCTGCTAACCTGTGGTTTAATAGTTATAAGCAAAGAGTGTACAATTTGTTAAGTTTCAGGCCAAGTTTTAGTCATACTTCCACAGCACAGCAAATCCACCTACCCCTCTGGCAAGAAAACGAGAGATCAGAGAATCAAGAACAAACATGTACTGCTGGAGGATGCACATTACATTTTTTAGCTCAGACACTTAAAAGTTTTCACTATAAAGCAGTTAATGATGGGCCAAAACCCCAAAGGTTTTTATCCTCCTTTCCCAGCCGTCAGCTTCAGCTGCAGATAAAACAGGATCCTGATTTGAGCTTCATAGATAAAGCCAGTATGCAAAGTTGAGATCATTCCCACAAACAGTGGTAAATTCCTCACACAAAAGACCATGGTGTTTTTCAGTGTTCCTTTTCTTTTCTTTTGTTTTACAAACAGCAAAAGCACCAAATTTTTATATTTGTGCCTGGGAAATATAGTTGTTTCCCTAAATCTGTGAACTTGGCCCAAGAGACAAAGGCTTTAAAGTAATTGTGGCCAACTGAGAGAAGTGTTGCAGCGCATGTGTGATGGAAGGAAAGCAGCCCCAAGCACATGCAGGGATGTCACCAAGGATATTCCCATTAAGTGGACTGGTATTGTTTCCTTCCATTGTCTTCATTATCCACTTGATTTCAATGGTTTTCAATAATTTCAGTGATTTTCAATGTTGTAACACAGTTCTGTAAACAAAATGCTTGTATTCATATTGACAAAGCCTGTGAAATCTGTGTAAATTATTATTTTTACTAAAAAGCAGAAAAGAACAAAACTCCTGACTTCCTCAAATAATGAGATTTGCACCAATATAAGGATGATAAATTTATGTGTCTCAACATAAGTTCTGATAGCTGATTTACTGATTAGGTCTGAGGGAGCAGAGAGAATAAAACCACATCCCAGAGATTAGAACATGAGTTTTGGACAATGAAAAGTTCATCAGTCATCCATTCCTCTGAAATAAGTGTCATTCATCTTAATATGCATTCCTGTCCTCTTGCTTCATTTCAGTTGGAAAAGAATCTGGTAAAACTTGGTATATTTTTTATATAAACTAAGCAGTGAAAGAATTATTTGCTCTGAGTATTACTTAAGACTGAATATGCAGTAATTTTTTAAAAAACATAGGTTAGGATGAAGATTATTTTTTTTCATTTTGCACATACCAGATCTGAAAAGGAAATATAACACACTTTTAGAATTCCAAGGTGTACTCTTTTAAATCTTCAACTATATCAATGTTAGTGTTCTTCATATTTGAAAAAAAAAAATCAAAAAAAGACAGGTTGTTAAGTGATTTAAATCACAGCAGAGCCTTTACCATTGACTCAACAACCAGCTGTGAAAAGAGCCAGATTCTAGATGAAATGGACTGTAACATATTTACAAAAGAAAGTAAGGAACATAACCTTCGACTTTCCCTTAGGCCTCATAAAAGAGGTTCAGATGTGATTTAAGAGACCTGAGGAAGGAAGGTACAGAGCACAGCAGACTTATTTGATTAAAAATGAAAGGAAAAAAACCCAGCTAAACCCACCAAAATTTAGTTACTTAAAATATTATACACTCAATTATTTGCAATTAATGATATCTTTCAATCTCTCTTCTTCCAAGAGATGATTACAAACAGTGTAAAAATCTACTACTAAATTGATGTGATTCCATGTAAAGTATTCTTAAAGAAGAAAAAAAAAATTAAAAATCAGAAGTACTCTGTGCAGTCAGTTTAGAGCAACAACAACTAAACAGGGTCCTGCTCTATCCCTCTGGCAGACCTGCACCAAAACTCTAATTGTCCCTGCAAGAATGTTTCTCAGTACAGTGTGAAAAACTGAGGGGGAACTAGAGGGAAATTCAGAATTTACTTAAAGATAATTTAACTACTTCATGTCTCCATCACCACAACTACTTTATTTCTCCACAAAATTTCACCAGACCAGTGTTAACCACAGCACCTTCCTTCCTTCTTTCAGTTTATCAGACACCAACATAAGCCTTCTGAAAAACCTGATATCCCATAAGATATTTTCATATTTAGTGAAGAGGTAAAAAGAAGAAGCAAAAAAAAAAAAAAACCCAGTCAGGTGCTCTATGAATCATGGTGTGGTTTGAAGTCTGAATTCCTTAATAATAATGTTTTTGCTGACACATAATGTTTTATTTGCCTTCAGAACTGTCTGTGTTAATAATGAGTAATTCCACTTGGAAAATATTTACATTAAAGTATTTATTCTTATGTCACAG